>NC_054376.1:23614076-24214076 GCF_017654675.1 Xenopus laevis | reverse complement strand
AAATATTCCCACCCTTGGTCGTTCCAACCCAGATTTCTGTAGCAAGTGGTGTAAGATATTGAATAAATGTTCATCCGATTTACTTTTACTGGTTATTGAATTTGTAGGAAAGGAAATGAAACAGACACAATCAGATATCTCGAAATTTGAAACCGACCACTTGCTACAATTATCTCAAGATAAATCGGTGGACTGGTTAAAGAATATTGAGTCGAATTTACAGAAGTATAGACAGGAACTGCTATCATTTAAAGAAAACAAACTGTTAATTGTTAAGGAGGACTATAGGCAGAAAAAAGTTTATAGATGGTTATTGGGTATTTCTGATCAAACCACTAGGAGATCGAGTCGGCGATTCAAACCAAGAACACTAAATACAATTGATAGTTCAGGGGACTCCACTGATTCGGATCCCAGTACTTCTACACACACTGCCCAACCTTTTTTAGGCACTCACCCTTCCCCTCCCACCCACCCGGACAGAGGAAGAGAAGGGCAACTAGAAGGGGAGGCACAAATCGTCACAAAAAAACCACCCCGGAGGGGGACGAGGAGAACATAGTGGTACATTTATCAAATCACTCCTTAACCATGGGAGAGAGTAGACTTTTAAACAGGGGTTTGAAATTCGTTCCGACTAACCATTCCGATGCATTTGAGGTCCACAAGGACATACATAGGTTTAAGAGAAATCTTAAATTAAGGGACTACTTCAAGGACAATGATAAAGGGGAGATACTGGCTAAAGGACTCAGACCTAAAAGCAGCTTTGAACCCCCAAACACAGCCCCGTCGATTGCTACCTTTACCCACCTATTAGCTAAGGATTCAGGTACCATGCATCTTAATAAAGGCCGTACATATTCCAACTTATCAAGTTGTGAAAGGGATGCCCTTAAATCTTTGAAAGCTGACAATAATCTTATTATTAGACAGGCGGATAAAGGTGGAGCGATAGTACTTTTGGACAAAATTTACTATGAAAATGAGATCCTCCAACAGTTAGCTGACATAAATACGTACTCCAGACTGGCATGTGACCCAACAAAAGCTTACAAACGGTCGTTGGATTCTATCATTGAATTAGCCAGGGACTCAGGATGGATAAATGACAGTATACAGAGGTTCTTAGTGACAGAATTTCCAAAATACCATTTATATACACTTTACCAAAGATACACAAATCCATAACTGAACCCCCGGGGCGTCCCATCATTTCGGCCATGGATTCCTTATTCCAACCAGTTGCCAAATATCTGGACCAATACTTGCAGCCTGCGGTACAGTCCATGGAGTCCTACATCAGGGACACTACACATCTACTTACACTCCTAAAAGACTTGAATGTATCAGAGGATAGCCTATTGGTTACGATGGATGTGTCTAGTCTTTATACTGTCATTCCACATATGGGTGGTATTGGTGCATGCAGGGATGCATTGATCAAAAAACACTCAGGGACACCTCCAACTGAATTTCTGATGTCACTTTTGGATCTCATATTGTCCCACAATTATTTTTCATTCAAAGGGACTTTTTTTCTACAAATCTCAGGGACCGCGATGGGCTCTAATGTCGCTCCCTCATTCGCTAATTTGTATATGGAACAATATGAGACCAAATATTTGTTACCCATGGGTGGGAAAAATATCCATTTCTATAAACGCTATATAGACGATTTGCTGTTGATTTGGCAAGGGTCGGAAGAGGAGCTTCAGAGTTTCCATTCCTCTTTAAATAGTTTGGATTTACCCATTAAACTGAGTTTGGAATATGACAAGCAGCAAATACATTTTCTTGACATAACCATTTTCAAACAGGGGGCTATACTAGGCACTTCTTTGTACAAGAAACCCACTGATCGCAATAGCCTAGTACATGCACATTCACACCATCCACCACACATGTCCCGAGGGGTCTTGTTTTCCCAGTTCCTGCGTATCATCCGCAACAACTCCCATAGGAAGATGGCGGAACTACAACTCTCTACATTGAGTTCACAATTTGCCTCTAGGGGATATCCAATGAGGTTAATAGATGAACAGCTACAACGGGCCAAGGCATACACACAGGAGGAGCTACTAGCCAAAGGTGACCATCACCCCAGGGAAAATCCCGATCTAATTTTTGTGACTAATTGGACAGACAAGAGTACACTGGTCAAGAAATCCTTGCAGAACAGATGGGAAATCTTAAAATCTGACAGCAGTTTGCCTTTTTTTGAGACAAAAGTTCCATTGGTTGCATACAGGAGGGGTCCCAATTTGAGCGACATGCTTGTGGAAAAGAATCTAACAGAGACCCCTAAGAAGGGGACTACATGGCTTGACAAACCACTAAGGAAGGGATGTTTTAAGTGTGCTGGCTGTCTAACTTGTACTGGGATGCTACAGGGCTCCCAATTTACACACCCTAGAACTGGTCACAAATTTAACATTTCGTATAGGGTTACTTTCACCACAGACCATGTGGTTTATATGGCGTGGTGTCCATGCGAATTATATAGGAAAAGCTTCAACCACCTACCGTGAAAGAATGAACAATCATAGAAGTGCGATCAGATTGGCCCTAAACTCAGGAAAGGCGGATCAACCAATATCTAAACATTGGCTGCATTGTAAACATACATTACCACAATTCAGACATATGATCATAGACCACGTACCGGCCCCCAAAAGGGGTGGGAACAGGGACTTACTATTAGTCCAAAGAGAATCGATGTGGATTTACAAATTAGACACTCTCACTCCCCATGGTCTCAATGAAACCTTACCTATGTCTCCTTTTTATTAACAGCTATTTTCTACCAACAGATCCATACAGACTTGGATGACACGTGAAGTGGGATTATTATACACTTTGTTACAGCGTTACAGGATGTTATGGGACTGTACAATTATAATTAAATAGCTGTAACTATGTATATTTCTTTAGGAGTCTTATTCTAGTGGCGAATAAGAGACATTGTTTCTTTCAGAATGGACACATAGAAGATGGATTGATACTGTTGCTATTTAGCCAATAAGCGTTTAAAACTGACATACCTATGTTCGATTGATGTCATGATTATTTGACGAAATGTATCTTTTGGTGATTGATTAACTAGGATACTGTTTTTCAGGTGTCTTGCTCTCTATACCCCCTATGGAATATGAAGGGTGGCGATTGAAGGCCGGCCGTGAGTAGTGATACATGCCTCTGCGCATAAGTAAGTAAACCCTTATTGCCCTACCCGCTAGTAGTACGAGCACAATGTTGTAAGATTGTGGAAAGCTTACAACCGATGGACGTCCGATCGCTCAAGCCTAAGCTCGACTAAAATATGATGTTCGATTATGGTCTGATATGTTGACAGAGCTCCCCTCTGACTGATGGATTGGCGTGAGCACGGTGGTCCTTTGGACAACCTGTGCTACACGCTGCTCCCTTTGGTCGGATCGTGGGGGCCCTTGATGATGGATAAGGTCGTACGCCTGGACGGTGCGCTGATAGATGGCAATATGGAATCATATGGATACCCTAAACCGTACGCGGATCGGTGGTATTGTTAGTGGCCGGCGCTAAATTTCGCCAAATAAGGATGAAGACCAGACGAGCTGCGGATGATGGAATCGTGAGTCCGACGCATGCCTACAAGATACACTGATAGGCGTGAACACCGGCTCCTATTGGCAGCCGGTGACACATGCTGATCGGTGTTATGGTGAGAGGCTGGCACTTCATATTGACGCAGGGGGACGAATACACTGCGAGCCACAGGATGATTGATGGATGAACGTACTCCAATCAGACGCTTGGATGTTCAGGAGTCGTGATGGGCTCGCTCAGGCCATAGACTGCTGCTGGATTTGGTTGTACGATGCGGGCATAAGGGGCTTACTATTGCATGGATCGGAGGTATGTGTCCTACAGAGGCGGCGAAAAGGTAAAACATATGCGCTGTTGATCTATTCCTGGGGACATGAGATTAATAGCGCACCATGTGTGCGCTATGCTGAAGAAATGTTTTTAATCCACTTAGTTACACCGGATAGCAGCACGCTAACACAAGTGCCACTATTTATAGATTTGAATACATGGTTTTTCAATAAGTCCTGAATTAGACTTAATTATAGACACTAGAATACTATTTTTTAGATCTTACCCACTAGGGGGCTATACACGTTGTGTTCACGATCACCAATGAAAACACAGTGGTGTGATGACGTCATCATTTCATGGTTGGCGCCATTTTAGCATTTAAATATGTGTGTTGTGTGTGCAGTTTTCACCTCCTGAAGACGGCTTAAGTTAAGAGCCGAAACGTCGAAAATAAAGTAAATTTTTGTTTTTCAACACTTATGAAAGTCCTGGTTGTGCGGTTTTTTGACCATTTTGCTGTTTATGTTTTAACCAGCACCTAGGCATTTACTAATACTTGGGAGTGCTACAGACTGTGAATTTTATATATATATATATATATATATGAATGATAACTGTATTTTTGTGTGTGGTACAGCATTTGTTTCTTTGCTTAGAGTTGCTATTGATTTAGCATCACTGTATCCTTCAGTGCCATCTTTAGAGCAAGCTACAGTGGAAAAACTAGATGTCGAATGGTCTAGGTTTCATATTCCCCATAATGTTGGTTATTATAGGTCCAATAGGATAGCCCTCAGACAAGTATTAGGCATACCAGACTGTTTGGATACAGGTAGGTATTTTGATGGATTTTTGTATCATCTTCATAATGATACACAATGTTGTCTTCCTTCTTTTGGTGTCACTTAATTTATCCTGAAGTAAACCACTTCTTGTTCCCTTGATTTATCTGACAACTTCAGCATCATCTCCTTTTTACCTCCATTTGCCTCCACTCCCACATCTAGTCCATCCCATAATATTAGCAATAATTCACTGCTTATCATTTGTTCCTTTCTCATCAACTTCAACATCTTCTTTGCCATGTTTCCACTCAATGTCTATTCTCCCTATAATTAACCCCCCCCCACATCAATGGCTTTATCTGACAACTCAAGCATCTCCTTTTTGCCTCCACTCCCACATCCAGTCCATCCCATAATATTAGCAATAATTCACTGCTTATCATTAGCTCCTTTCTCAGCATCTTCAACAGCTTCTTTGCTATGTTTCCACTTCCACTAAACTACCACTACACTTGGGTACTGACAACACATCTTTAGCTTCTTGCCTAGAACAACCTATCTCAACCAACTCTTTTGTGACCCATGAAGTGAAATTCCCCTATAGCATGGTACATTCCCTACAAGTCTAAATTCCCTATATTTCCTAAGTCCTGGCACCTATATTCTAGATTTGCAGTAGTTTCCCCCTATTGGTCAACTGGAGGTTATTACCATTGCTTGAAGTCAGGAAACAGGGGCCCCATGAACGAGGTAACTAGACAGCAATACTGTCATAGTAAAGTACTGAGCTAGGCAGATTAAACTATAAAAAATCAGCATTGACTTTCAACTTGGGCCTGGATTTAAAGGCACTCAGACACATATCTTCCTGAGGTTTTCATTAGAGGGACTCTGAACCACTAGCTGGTATTCCATAAAGGTCTGACAAGTTTTGATACAAATCAGATCAAATTTCTTTAAGCGCCATGTCCAACTTTAACCTTATTTCTATTCCCTTTTGTTTATATGTTTTTCATCTTTTATAATATTATTTATTTCAATACGTAAACTTTTGTTATGTTTGCACTTTGAGCAATTTTGATGCACAATAAAAACATAAATTAAAAAAAAAATTACCTTTAAATCTTCATTGTATGATGTTGTATCTTTAATGAACCATTTTAATACACTGCTATAGCCCCTAAATCATATTTTATCCTCCTAATCCCTAGATTAAGACTGTACTTCAACCAATTTTTATTTTATTACTTTACATTGTAGAAGCACATTGCCCCTTTAGGAAAAAAATTAAGGGGGCAAACTAAAGTGTTGTTTGCTTCCACCACATTACAGGGGTGGTTTTACCATTAAGTTAACCTTTTCAAGTATGTTATAGAATGGCCAATTGTAAGCAATTTTTCAGTTGGTTCTTTTTTGTATTTTTTTCTTATTTATAGTTTTTTAATTATTTGCCTTTTTCTTCTTCCAGCTCTTAAATAGCGGTCACTGACCCCATCTGAAAAACAAATGATCTATAAGGCTGCAAATTTATTGTTATTGCTTATTTGTATTACTTATCTTTGTTTTCAGTCCTCTCCTATTCATATTCCATTCTCTTATTCAAACAAATGCTTAATTGCTAATGACCAGTTTGCTGAAACATCAAACTAATGATGCCCTAAATAAAAAGCTAAATAATTCAAAACCCCCAAATAATAAAAAATGAAAACCAATTGCAAATCATCTCAGAATATCACTCTCTACATCATACTAAGGGGGTTATTTACTAAAGTCTGATTTTCTTCTAGTCGGACTTTTAAAGGGTGAAATACATTTTTTTCTGAGGAAATTAAAACCCCTTAACTCTGATGGTGTTAAAAGTCCTATTAAAAAAGTACTCCATCTCAAACCTGCTGAGATCATGTAGAAGTCAATGGCAGATGTCCTACTTGCAACTGGAAGATATCCTGATCTGTGCTGGGTTTCGTGCAATAATCCAAAGATTTTGTGGTTTTTGGACGAGAATCTGAAAATGTTGAAGGTTTTGGGCATCAAATGGGAAAAATTGTATGATTCAGGTTTTTTTACGATTTTATTGAGTCAGATGTTTTTGTGAAAATTTATTGATAAATAAGGTAAAACAAAATGTAATAAAATTATGAGAAATTTTCCAAGTTTGATAAATAACCCCCTACAAGTTGATTCAAAGGTGAACAACTTTAATATTTATTTCATAGATTTTTAGATGTGGGTAAGATGTAGAATACTTAGGAATGTTCCTTTTCTTGACTATTCGGCTCTGTTACTACTAGTAAGGCATTCATTACAGAGAGGTAATCCAATTAGGGATCTTTGGCAGCTCAGCAGCACATCTCGTATCATGTGTTACTCCGTGCCTTCAATAGCTTCATTTCTAACTCACATCCAGCTGCTGCTATGTCTCTAGAGAGTAAGCCACTTTATATCGAAGCTCAACCTTTATGACGGCTTTATATGTTTACGTTGGCCTTGTTCTCTTTCCTTCTGATATTTGTTTTGGCAGAACTTTCTTCATCACATTTGAATATGTGGTTAAAGCCTGAAAATGAAAATGAAAGGATTTGCAGATCTACGGACTATAATTTTCACTCACATTATGTGCCAGCTGTGGAGTGGACATTGTGCAATATAAATCGGAATTTCTCAAGAGCGTCTATTGGTTCTAAACCTTATGGCAGGAAGTTAATGATACATTCTGTTTTTTACACTGTCAACCTATATGCACAGAAGGGGAGATAGATTTAAGTATAAACTACAAGTACGGAACCTATCATCCAGAATGCTCGGGACCTGGGGTTTTCCGGATAAGGGTTCCCATAATTTGTATCTTAATACCTTAAGTCTACTAGAAAATCATTTCAACATTTAACAGAATAGACTGGGTTTGCTTCCAATAAGGATTAATCATATCTTAGTTTGGATCAAATACAAGGTGTTGTTTTATTATTATAATCAAATAGTTTTTAATAACTTGGATTATTTGGATAAAATTAAGTCTATGGGGGATGGCTTTTCTGTAATTTGGAGCTTTCTAGATAACCGGTTTCCAGATAATGAATACCATACGTGTATATTATTTCCTTTTGTGTTTAAGGAAAATAAATGTGTCCTGGGAAGGAGCTTGTAGTAGACTTCCAGGTAGAGGATGAGGTGGAGCCAGTATGGAAACAAAGAGTAATCAAGTGGTGTGATCAAGAATCTATAATAATCTTTATGTTCAGCATACAAGAGTTCACCAGCCCCTGTCTAATATGCACATAATAGCAAATGACACAGAGAGAAATAACATACAGTACAATACAGCAAAATACACAGACACTGGAATGTCTAGCATCTCATTCCCAAAACAAGGCTATTAATATGCAGTTACTTTCCTTTTGATGCTATAATAGCCTCTACTCTTTTGAGGTTTTTTTTTGTTGCTGGAAAATTGTAGTTGGAATTTGCATCCCTTTTGTCACAGGAGCATTAGGGAGGTTGGATACAGATGTGGGGGATCAGGCCTGGCGGGGTTCCAATTCCTTCAACAGGTGGTTTGGTTTATACTGGACAGACCTTGCTTGCTCATGGTAGCCAATCAAATTGACGCATTAATTGTTCTACCTGCAGTTGGTTGGGGAAAAAAGCCAATCACTGATTGGTTGCTATGGGGTAATGCACATGGACAAACGTGTCCACTGTTGATAAATGAGCCCCAAACTGTTGCCACAAAATAAAAAACATGGAATTGCCAAGGGTGTCCTTGGATGCTGTAGAAATAAGGTGTAATTTCACTGGAAAAAGGTCCATAAAAAGAAGACTTGGGCCATTATTTCTTTGCCACCCAACTTTACACTGAACATTTTGCATTGAGGCAAGTGGGGTTTTCCTCGGGCCACAGATATAGAAGTAAAAACAACTTTTTTTTGAAAAGAAAATAAAATATAGGAATCACTAAAAGTCCTATGCTTTTTGTGCTCAGCAGGCATTTAGTGCCTATATTTAACATTTTTCCAATAAAAGGTGTTTTTACGTCTATATCTGTGGCCCTATGGATCTCCCAGAGTGCCGGGAGGCCCACACTTTATATAACTAATGGTTTTCCACTCAGTGAGCTGAATGTCTGGGGTGGTACATCTCAACCACTGATTCTACTTGGTGAGTTACTTATATTGGTTATTTGTGGCACCTGTTTGTTGTTTTGAGAATAGGGGGTTTCTATGATATCTGCAAAACCCTGACCTGTCCACGAGACTGTCAGATAATTCTTGTGATGCTGTTTATAGAACCAGTTTGGAATTTATCATGTTCAGTATAGAATATGAATACTTTAGGCCTTTACAGTGCATTTTGAAGTGTGCTATAATTAGTGATGGGCGAATTTGCGCCGTTTCGCTTTGCCGAAAAATTTGCGAATTTCGCGCGAAATTCGCGAAACAGCGAAAAATTTGCGAATTTGACGAATTTTTCACACGAATTTTCGCAGGCGTTTCGCAAATTTATTCGCTGGCGGCGAATCGCGCAAATTCGCCGCAAATTCGCGCCTTGCGAATAAATTCGCCCATCACTAGCTATAATCCCTTGCATTCTGACATCTGGCACTCTTCCAAAGTGGAAGGTTGAGGCTAACCCCCAGCAGTTACATATATGGGAAGTATTTCATACCAACATGCCAATGCATTGTGCTCATATCCAGCAGAAGTGTTTTTACCAACTCACAGGGGCAGATTTATTGAAATTCCAGCTGGTGATTCCTGAGGGGTTCCCAGCAGCTGCCAGGAAAAGTGTCCTGACAGTTTTAACAAACTGGCACATTTATCAAAGAAGTTTGGCATTTTTTATGTGTCAGTTTGTAAAAATTAATTCCACGGCTCTGGTCAAATCCATTAGTTTTTATGGGGTGTTAGAGCTCAGCAACACCACTGACATATAATACCCTAATGATGTGTAAAGTCTCCAACAGACAAGAGCATTTCATTACTTTGAATACAATGCAAGTCTATAAGGATTTAGTTGAATTCTTGTAAATTTTACATGCACCTTGTAATTGGTTTCCAAGTGCTAAAAGGGATTTTGTATAATTTTAGCAATGCAAACAAATCCTTCAGCAGCCGTGTCAGAGAGCTGCTATCTGGTTAGCTACCCATTGTTCTGTTGATAGGCTACTGATGAGCTACTGGGGAGGGAGGTGATTTCACTCCAACTTGCAGTGTAGCAGTAAAGAGTGACGTTTATCAGAGCACAAGTCACATGGTTTGGGGGCACCTGGGAAATGGACATCATGTCAAATTTCAAAATTAAATATTAAAAATGAAACACATGAAACTGGATACAAATTGAAAAGTATTTGCTCCCCATACACTCTCCCAGCTGCAGGGAGTGCCAGCGCACATACACTGATTCTACGGAACCAAAAATTATGACCAGCCTGAACGTGGTAGTAGTTCCAGTGTACCACTAGCAACTTGTGTGAATAGTGGAATAGTGGAGCTCTGTGTGGCAGAGCAGTCCTTGGAGCAAATAAAGTTAATTATGTACAAAAAAAGATGTACAAAGAAAAGAAAAGAATTAAACAATGAAATAATGCAAAGAAAGTGGAGAAAAAAAAGGGGAACATGCATAACATACTTTTTCATCTGAATGTTGGTATAATCCTCTCAGGGGAGTCTCTGAAGTGTTCTTTCATCTTAAGTTTTCTTTGGAACCTGTGTATGTCCACTGGCAGATCAAAGGTGTAAGATTTGTGTTGTGGGATATATGAAAGTCCTTTGTTTAGTAAGGAAATTTCCCAGGGGGGTGAGGACATGTTGGCTAAGATTAAATATTACAGTCTCCTGGCCCTGAGTGGTTTGCCTCTTGGGTTTCCTCCCCCCCCCCCATCTGATGTGCCCTTGCCTTCTTTTCTCCTTTCCTGATTCTTGGAGCGTGTAGCCACACCTAAAAAAGGATCTGTACCTTTCGGGTCCACTCCTGAGTCAGAATCAGTGGACTGGTCGAAGATATCTACGGTCTGTAGAGATTTAGGGAGACGCTTTCAGAACAAAAGAGCAGCGGTTTAGGATCCCACACCATTTGCTGCAAATGTGGGGATATTAGTGATCCTGAACCCCCTTGGTATTAATTTCTGCCTATGGTAATTGGACAGGTATACTCCATGAAGCTGTAGGTCTATTTCCCTTTTTCTTAGATTAAGGAGATTATGGTAGATATCTATGTTATGTCAGCAGGTGTTTCTGAAAATAGAATGCGATCCGCATCCTATGTAGAGAAAGTAAATTCTCTGCTCGTGTCCACGTCAAACATCAGTTGGGAAGCACTTTCATCCATCCCTAGTGCCATGTAGTAAATAAGTTAAATAGGGACAGTAGTGTGTGTTTGAATCAGAGGCTGGTAATTAATTAGGGTGACATAAATTATTTTAGTGGGATATCCCAGTGGGTAATTTTGGTCAAGCCATTGACCCTATATTGGAGGGGTAAATCAAGACCCAAACGTGCCCAAACAACTGAACAGGTCAAATAGTTTATGTGCAGGCCAGCAGGCTAACAGTTAGTTGAGATAAATATGGTGTAAAATTGTGGGGTATCCCAGTGGGTGCGATCCTCAATCCAGCAATAAAATATATAGCCTTAAAGAGGAGAGAGACACAGGAGTAACTGTTGCAGCGGACACTGCCACTTTGCTCCAAACTCAGTCTGCTCCTGCAGATCCTTAGGATGCAGAACTCCTGTAGCGTCACTGGGTGCACTTGTGTCTCTGTGCTAGCGTGTAAAGGAAATGCGTGGATATCTACTGAAAAGTGCCATGGTGCTGATTGTAATGTCGAAGCCTATGCGCAAGGAAAAAAACACTGTTCCTGTGGTCTAAACCTCCAGCGGAACATTTCAATTACTGTTTGTTAGATGTTCAGACACTAATATATAAGAGAAGCTATCGGTACTCTGAGGGAAGACAAAAAACCGGGGCATCAGACCAGCCGACAAAGGGGGCTCCATCGTCCTATTAGATTACACTTACTATCGTAAAGAGATACTGACACAACTAGCTGATCCGGTGACATACCAACCACTCACTGGGGACCCCACACATAAATACAAAAGGGAATTAGACAACTTCCTCACAATGGGACATAGGGCTGGATCAATACAGATGCATTAAGCTATATGACACGGAGCACTCACGGACTCCGATCATCTACACTTTACCTAAGATCCACAAGTCCCAGTCTGCACCCCCCGGTAGACCCATAATTTCAGCCGTGGGCTCACTTTACCAACCAGCATCCACGTACATAGCTCATCAGCTACAACCTCATGTAATCTCTATGCGCTCATATACACAGGACTCCACACGTTATCAGAAAGCTACATGATTTGGGAGAGATTCCTACCAATAGTCTCCTTGTCACAATGGACGTAAAAAGCCTATACACGGTGATTCCACACAGTGATGGCATTGAGGCCTGCAGGTATGTCTTAACCAAAAACACAGATGGCCACACTCCATGTGAATTTCTGTTGCAACTATTGGAGTTGATACTCACAAGGAATTTTTTCCGCTTTGAAAACTCTTTCTATCTTCAAACATCTGACACTGCTATGGGCAGTACCCTCTCACCATCGTGCCAATTTATATATGTTAGCATTTGAAACCGAACACATTTCACCATGGGTGGGCCAGGCGATTTTTTACCACCACTTACACATCCGACACAAAGCAGTTTTTAAGGATGATAAAAACAAATTGGCTTATGATCAATATGGACGAGTCATTATCCCTACACGGGGCTCCTGCTACCATGATGAACACATTTCACCATGGATGGGCCAGGCGATTTTGGTCTACTTTCATTACATCGATGACCTGTTCATTATCTGGACAGATAGTGAGCAGGCCCTTTTGGAGTTTCACCAGCAACTTAATGCCCTTGACAAACCCATTAAATTGACTTTGAATTACCACAAACAAGAAATTGATTTCCTCGACCTTAACATCTACAAACATGGAGGAGGCCTAGGCACTAGACTGTTTTGCACACCCACGGATTGAAACTCGATCCTACATGCAGCTAGCAACCACCCGCCCAACACCATTAGGGGTATCCTTTATTCCTAGTTCGTAACGGTCAGTAGGAACAATAGCGAGCCTCAGTCAGCTACTATACAACTACAACTATTCTTTGATAGGGGTTTTGACTATCACCTATTCGAGTCCCAATTACATAGGGCAATGCAACATACACAAGATTCCCTCCTGAGTGGTAAGTAGGGATGTAGCGAACGTCGGAAAAAAAGTTCGCGAACATATTCGCGAACTTGCGTCAAAAATGCGAACGGTTCGCGAACGTCGCGAACCCCATAGACTTCAATGGGAAGGCGAATTTTAAAAGCTAGAAAAGACATTTCTGGCCAGAAAAATGATTTTAAAGTTGTTTAAAGGGTGCAACGACCTGGACAGTGCCATGCCAGAGGGGGATCAAGGGCAAAAATGTTTCTAAAAAATCCATTGTTGACACAGCGCTGCGTTTTGTGCTGTAAAGGGCAGAAATCACACTACATTTCTAAACCTGTGTAATAAAATGCTTTAAAACGTCCGGCGTCTACATGCCAATCAAGTCGTGTAAAGGTTACAGCCTGTTCACACGCAAAGACGAAACGCGGTGCTTACTGCAACGCAAAAAGACGCAAAGAGCTTTAATGAATGATACCGTTAAGTGAGCAAATAATAGTTTTTAATTACTAGTTGCTTGTCACCTCCAGGATGTTCGTCCTGTTGGTGGCAATATTTCTGTAGTGGTGTGTTTAGCAGTCACCGTGCTTGTGCGCACGTGCACTGTCAGGCAGAGGTAATTCAATGTACAGTGAAGTGAACCAAAAAACACTGATTCTGCAGTGTGGGCCCAGTTTTGGTCTACTTTATTGATCACCTGCGGTGACCATAAAAGATGCGATTTTGCCACTGTTGCAGAACCCTGAAAAATTAGGCATGTGTACTTTCCTGAAAAATTATGTTTTTTTTGTCGCAGCCACTGAACCAGAAGTCCAGAAACAATATGCCATATAAATGCTGAAAATATTAATTTTTTTTTGTCGCAGCCACTGCAGCACAGAGGCCAGAAAAAATATGCCATATAAATGCAAACAATATTAATTTTTTTTTGTTGCAGCCACTGCAGCACAGAGGCCAGAAAAAATATGCCATATAAATGCAAACAATATTAATTTTTTTTGGTCGCAGCCACTGCAGCACAGAGGCCAGGAAAAATATGCCATATAAATGCTAACAATATAAAATTTTTTTGTCGCAGACACTGAAGCACAGAGGCCAGAAAAAATATGCCATATAAATGCTGAAAATATTCTGTTTTTTTTGGTCGCAGCCACTGAAGCACAGAGGCCATAAAAAATATGCCATATAAATGCTGAAAATATTCTGTTTTTTTTGTCGCAGCCACTGAAGCACAGAGGCCAGAAAAAATATGCCATATAAATGCTGAAAATATTCATTTTTTTGTCACAGCCACTGAAGCACAGAGGCCAGAAAAAATATGCCATATAAATGCTGAAAATATTCTGTTTTTTTTGTCGCAGCCACTGAAGCACAGAGGCCAGAAAAAATATGCCATATAAATGCTGAAAATATTCATTTTTTTGTCACAGCCACTGAAGCACAGAGGCCAGAAAAAATATGCCATATAAATGCTGAAAATATTCATTTTTTTGTCACAGCCACTGAAGCACAGAGGCCAGAAAAAATATGCCATATAAATGCTGAAAATATTCTGGTTTTTTTGGTCGCAGCCACTGAAGCACAGAGGCCAGAAAAAATATGCCATATAAATGCTGAAAATATTCATTTTTTTGTCACAGCCACTGAAGCACAGAGGCCAGAAAAAATATGCCATATAAATGCAGAAAATATTCTGTTTTTTTTGGTCGCAGCCACTGAAGCACAGAGGCCAGAAAAAATATGCCATATAAATGCTGAAAATATTCATTTTTTTGTCACAGCCACTGAAGCACAGAGGCCAGAAAAAATATGCCATATAAATGCTGAAAATATTCATTTTTTTCTCACAGCCACTGAAGCACAGAGGCCATAAAAAATATGCCATATAAATGCTGAAAATATTCAATTTTTTTGTCACAGCCACTGAAGCACAGAGGCCAGAAAAACTCAGGATTTACCTGGATTCAAATTAAACCAGTAGGGTTTGCACCCTAGTTTGTAACGGTGGTGGAGGGAGGAGGACGCTAAAGGACAGCTGTATGTGGAGTCATGAGGCGTGCAGAGAAGGACAGCTGCATGGGGAGTCAGAATCAGAAACTCAGCACAAGTCTTCCGGCGTGCAGTAACCCTCCGAGATCCACCCCTCATTCATTTTAATAAAGGTCAGGTAATCCACACTTTTGTGACCTAGGCGAGTTCTCTTCTCAGTTACAATCCCTCCTGCTGCACTGAAGGTCCTTTCTGAGAGGACACTTGAGGCGGGGCAAGACAAGAGGTTCATGGCAAATTGTGACAGCTCTGGCCACAGATCAAGCCTGCGCACCCAGTAGTCCAGGGGTTCATCGCTCCTCAGAGTGTCGATATCTGCAGTTAATGCCAGGTAGTCCGCTACCTGCCGGTCGAGGCGTTCTTTGAGGGTGGATCCCGAACGGTTCTGCCGCTGCCTTGGACTGAAAAACATTTGCATGTCTGACGTTACAGAGTGGCCAAAGTGCTTTGTCCTTGCAGGTGCGCTCGTGGCAGGATTACTGGCACCTCTGCCCCTGGAATGTTGATGAGTTCCTGAAGTGACATCACCCTTAAAAGCATTGTACAACATGTTTTGCAGGCTGGTTTCTAAATGCAGCATCCTTTCAGACTTGTGGTATGTTGGTAACATTTCTGCCACTTTATGCTTGTACCGAGGGTCTAGTAGAGTCGCGACCCAGTACAGGTCCTTCTCCTTAAGCCTCTTGATACGGGGGTCCTTCAACAGGCATGACAGCATGAAAGACCCCATTCTCACAAGGTTGGATGCAGAGGTATCCATCTCCGCTTCCTCGTTATCAAGGACTGCATCATCCACGGTCTCCTCCCCCCAGCCACGTACAAGACCAGGGGTCCCCAAAAGGTCACCACTAGCCCCCTGGGAAGCCTGCTCCTGTTGGTCCTCCTCCTCCACAAAGCCACCTTCCTCCTCTGACTCCACTTCTGACACCTCTCCCTGCGTTGCAGCAGGTTCCTGTGTTCGTTCTGGTGATTCCGACCAGAAATCGTGCGCTTCCTGCTCCTCGTCACGCTGGTCTACAGCCTCATCTGTCACTCGTCGCACGGCACGCTCCAGGAAGAAAGCGAAGGGTATTAGGTCGCTGATGGTGCCTTCGGTGCGACTGACCATATTTGTAACCTCTTCAAAAGGGCGCATGAGCCTGCAGGCATCGCGCATAAGCACCCAGTAACGGGGTAAAAAAATCCCCAGCTCTGCAGATCCAGTCCTACCACCCAGTTCAAACAGGTATTCGTTGACGGCTCTTTGTTGTTGCAGTAGACGTTCCAACATGAGGAGCGTTGAATTCCAGCGAGTCTGGCTGTCGCAAATCAAACGCCTGACTGGCATTTTGTACCGCTGCTGAATGTCAGCAAGGCGTGCCATGGCTGTGTAGGACCGTCTGAAATGGGCCGACACCTTCCTGGACTGCCTGAGAACGTCCTGGAATCCTGGGTACTTTGAGACAAAACGTTGTACTATTAAATTCAGAACATGTGCCATGCAGGGCACATGTGTTAAATTGCCCAGTCTCAGTGCTGCCAACAGATTGCTTCCATTGTCACACACCACTTTTCCGATCTTCAGTTGGTGTGGGGTCAGCCACCGATCGGCCTGTGACTGCAGAGATGACAGGAGTACAGATCCGGTATGGTTTTTGCTTTCCAGGCACGTCATCCCCAAGACAGCATGACAACGGCGTACCTGGCACGTCGAATAGCCTAGGGGGAGCTGGGGGTGCACAGGTGTGGAGGAGGAGGACCCAGCAGCAGAGGACGAAGAAGAGGAAGAAGACGAGGTAGAGAGCGAAGGAGGAGTAGAGGTGGTGGCAGAACCGCGTGCAATCCGTGGCGGTGACACCAACTCCACTGTCGTTGTTGAGCTACACATTCCCTGCTTCCCAGCCATTACCAAGTTCACCCAGTGGGCAGTGTAGGTGACATACCTGCCCTGACCATGCTTGGAGGACCATGCGTCAGTAGTCATATGGACCTTTGGCCCAACACTAAGTGACAGAGATGCGGTGACTTGGCTCTGCACATGGTGGTTCAGGTGTGGTATTCCCTTTTTTGAAAAAAATTGCGGCTGGGTACCTTCCACTGCGGTGTCCCAATTGCTACAAATTTGCGGAAGGCCTCAGAGTCCACCAGCTGGTATGGTAAAAGCTGGCGGGCTAAGAGTGCGGACAAGCCAGCTGTCAGACGCCGGGCAAGGGGGTGACTAGCAGACATTGGCTTCTTACGCTCAAACATGGCCCTCACAGAAACTTGGCTGGGGGCAGATGACTGGGAATGGGAACTGGTGGTCAAGGTGGAAGGCGGAGTGGAGGGTGGTTCAGACGGGTGAAGGACAGCAGAGGTAGAGCAGTAAGATGCTGGACCAGAAGGAGGGTGGCTTTTAGTTTGCCTGTTGCCTTTGAGGTGTTGCTCCCAAAGTGCTTTGTGCTTGCCGTTCATGTGCCTTCGCATAGAAGTTGTACCTATGTGGCTGTTGGGCTTCCCAAGACTCAGTTTCTGACTGCACTCATTGCAAATGACAACGCTTTTGTCAGAGGCACACACATTAAAAAAATCCCACACTGCTGACCTTTTTGAGGCTGGCAATCTGGCGGTAACAGTAGAAGTCGGCGGCGTTGGCGGCAATGGCGGGTGCGTTGGCCGGCTGACCACAGGTGCCGATACATGTTGTTGCCCTACTGTTCCCTGCGAGCTGTCCTCCCTGCTTCTTCTAAGTCTTATTCTCCTCCTGCCTCTCTGACTCTCCGTCTCTCCATCTGAACTATCCTCCTCTTCCTCTCTTCTACTGGGCACCCATAAAACATCAATCTCCTCATCCTCATTCTCCTCAGATGCATCAATTTCTTCTAACAGCTCACAGAAGGAAGCAGCAGCGGGGACCTCCTCGTCATCACTCATTATGTCCATCTCTGTTGTGTTCTCTGCCAGAATTAAATCTGGTGTAACGTCCTCATCTCCTTCATCTTCTTCTGCCAATAATGGTTGCGCATCACTCAGTTCAAGAAACTCATGTGAAAATAACTCCTCTGACTCCAGTGAAGAAGGGGCGCCGGTGGTGGAGGAAGTGTTACGTGGGGTGCCCATAGCAGTGGAGGATGAGGATGTTGTGGTAACGTTAGAAACGGTAGAGGATGGGGTGTGCTGTGTAAGCCAGTCAACTACCTCTTCAGCATTTTGGGAGTTCAGGGTCATTGCCTTTTTAAAACTGGGCAATTTCCTAGGGCCACAGGATAGCATAGCAGCACGGCCCCTTGTGCCTCTGCGTGGCGGCCTGCCTTTGCCTGGCATTATTTTTAAAACAACAACAACAACAACTCAGGTGGTGTTTCTAGAGACGGTATTATTATTGATATTTAGACAGAATGTGAACAAGCTCACACAGCTAGATGGGAGTTGTTTGAAAATGAAGAAGAAGAACACACTGGGCAAACAAGGCCTACAAGGTCAACGTATACACTACTACAGCAGTGGATACGGAATATATTATTGCTGCCTGAAAAACGTCACTCGGGTGGTGTTGCTAGAGACGGTATTATTATTGATATTTAGACAGAATGTGAACAAGCTCACACAGCTAGATGGTTGTTGTTTGAATATGAAGAACACACTGAGCAAATAATGCCTACAAGGTTAACGTATACACTACTACAGCAGTGGATACGATATATATGATTGCTGCCTGAAAAACGTCACTCGGGTGGTGTTTCTAGAGACGGTATTATTATTGATATTTAGACAGAATGTGAACAAGCTCACACAGCTAGATGGTTGTTGTTTGAATATGAAGAACACACTGAGCAAATAATGCCTACAAGGTTAACGTATACACTACTACAGCAGTGGATACGATATATATGATTGCTGCCTGAAAAACGTCACTCGGGTGGTGTTTCTAGAGACGGTATTATTATTGATATTTAGACAGAATGTGAACAAGCTCACACAGCTAGATGGTTGTTGTTTGAAAATGAAGAACACCCTGAGCAAATAATGCCTACAAGGTTAACGTATACACTACTACAGCAGTGGATACGGAATATATTATTGCTGCCTGAAAAACGTCACTCGGGTGGTGTTGCTAGAGACGGTATTATTATTGATATTTAGACAGAATGTGAACAAGCTCACACAGCTAGATGGTTGTTGTTTGAAAATGAAGAACACACTGAGCAAATAATGCCTACAAGGTTAACGTATACACTACTACAGCAGTGGATACGATATATATGATTGCTGCCTGAAAAACGTCACTCGGGTGGTGTTTCTAGAGACGGTATTATTATTGATATTTAGACAGAATGTGAACAAGCTCACACAGCTAGATGGTTGTTGTTTGAAAATGAAGAACACACTGAGCAAATAATGCCTACAAGGTAAACGTATACACTACTACAGCAGTGGATACGGAATATATTATTGCTGCCTGAAAAACGTCACTCGGGTGGTGTTTCTAGAGACGGTATTATTATTGATATTTAGACAGAATGTGAACAAGCTCACACAGCTAGATGGTTGTTGTTTGAAAATGAAGAACACACTGAGCAAATAATGCCTACAAGGTTAACGTATACACTACTACAGCAGTGGATACGGAATATATTATTGCTGCCTGAAAAACGTCACTCGGGTGGTGTTTCTAGAGACGGTATTATTATTGATATTTAGACAGAATGTGAACAAGCTCACACAGCTAGATGGTTGTTGTTTGAAAATGAAGAACACACTGAGCAAATAATGCCTGCAAGTGCACTACTATTGGTGCACTACTATGAAGAACAGCAACAGCACTGTACACGTTAAAGAACAGTAAGATAAGTAAAAGAAAAAAAAATATATGTATATTAAAAAAAATATTTTTCTCGGGTTGGTGCTGCTGAACTACTAGGAGCAGCACAGTAGCACACCAGTCCCACTCCCCAACACTGCTAGACTAATAGCACTGGGCTTATAGTAGCAACTAGCAAAGTAAAAAAACAAAAAAGAAAATAAAAGCAGTCCTTACAAGGACTATTGGGTTATTACAGCAGTCAGCAGATGAGATCAGAAGAGATCAGTGCCCACAGCAGGCAGCTACATACAGAGCACTGCAGTAGAAGGTAGATTACTAGCCAGCAAAGCTACCCTAAAATGTCCCTCAAATCCCTGCAGACTTCTATCCCTCCAATACAGAGCAGTATCAAGTAGATTACTAGCCAGCAAACTTACTATCAACTGTCCCTCAAAGAAATCAGTGAAATCAGTAACAGCTCTCTCCCTACACTAGCTCTTGCAAGCACACACAGGCAGAATGAAAAAACGCTGCAGGGCTTCAGTTTATATATGGAAGGGGAGTGGTCCAGGGGGTGTGGGGGTGGTCCAGGAGGGAGAGCTTCCTGATTGGCTGCCATGTATCTGCTGGTCTGGGGTGAGAGGTCAAAAAAAAGCACCAGGTAAGGCGAACCCAAAATGGCGAACGTCGCGCGACGTTCGCGAACATTCGGCGAGCGCAAACAGCCGATGTTCGCGCGAACAAGTTCGCCGGCGAACAGTCCGCGACATCCCTAGTGGTATGACAACAGCCCCTAAGAATCCAACAACTCTAATTTTTACCACCACTTACACATCCGACACAAAGCAATTTTTGAGGACGATAAAAAGAAATTGGCTTATAATCAATATGGACGAGTCATTATCCCTACACGGGGCTCCTGCTACCATGATGGTGTATAAGAGGGGCAGGAACTTAAAGGACATGCTTATAGTGACGGATTTCAAGCGACAAACCTCAACCCCAACCAATTGGTTATCCAAAGAAAAGAAATTAGGCTGCTATAGGTGCCCTAACTGCACCACCTGCCGTAGCCTAATGAGCGGACCTGACTTCCCTTATCCTCACACTGGCTAGAGATTTAAAATTTTACATAGACTCACATGCACCTCCACCTATGTGATATACATTATTACTTGCCCATGCAGCATGTACTACGTGGGTAAAACAATCACCACACTGCGAGAACGGATCACCAACCATAGGTCGGCCATTAGCAGAGCCCTTAAAGAGAAACAATCCACACAACCTGTAGCTAGACATTTCCTCACTAAAGGCCATGGGTTGCCCACCATCAGATGTATGCCAATCGACCACCAGGCGCCCCTAAGGGGCGGCGACAGAGACCCTGCCCTTTTATTGAGAGAATCCCGGTGGATTCATAGATTAAATACTTTGTCCCTACCCTTGGGTATTAAGCCTTTCACTGGACTATTTTTCTGGATATATGGGTGGATCTTCCCCTTTCGGCCAAATGTCCCCTTCTATGCCTATAGCTCTCTGAACTTTTCATATTGTTTTTAATTTATATGTTTACCGATACTGCACTAATACATAGTCTTAATGCTACCCTATGTCTTTAAAAGCCTACATTGCTTTGTTCTCTGGTTGCTGGGCACAAGCCCATGTATCTAATTTTGCTTATTAGGATAATATGTACAGTGTATCATTGGCCCAAAGGCTGATGACAAGTTCCTGCCACACGTCAGTTTAGTGCTGGACAAAGGGCGGAGCTTCCTATTTCTCCTGCCACTCCAGGAGGGAGTGGATGCACTAGAAGCCTGGAGCTTAGGCCATAGTAAAGGGAAAGCCCAATGGTGGCGAGGCCCTTGGTAAAATCTGGGATACAGGGACCCTGTGAAAGAGGAGTAGTCAGGACAGGGTAGTCCTCTGGAGAATGCAGCAGATAGAACTAGTGAGCAAGAGCAGCCTGACTTCAGCTAGGAGGGATAGCAAGGGGGGTAGATCTCCCCTCAGGCAAGACTGGACTGTAGTGTAGGGATCACAGCATATATTTAGTGCTTTCCCTGATTCCTCGTGTGGGTATCCAAGTCACTGTACAGAGATCCTGAAGGTGCATCTATCCAATGTGGTACGCTATCTCCCCAAGGATGTCAGAAAGTGCTGGCTATGAAATGCCATGATTCTACCTGACATGTTTGTGATAAAACTCAAAGGATTATGAGTATAAAACCCTGAATAAAGCATGTTACTATTTGTTTTGTTCGAGAATCTTCTGGCATCCAAATCTTTTATTTAGTCATGCAGCACAAGTGGGGTGTAGTTGCACACCACCACCCTTTCATGTAGCAAAGGCCCATCCAGTGGAGAGAGGGTCAAATGTAACTGGTGCTCTGACTGTTTCCTAGCCAAACAAGGTCAAGGGGTTACATAATAATAAATTAAACATTCATATTAATGTATAGTCTTTAAGGCAGTGATCCCCAATCAGTGGCTCATGAGCAACATGTTGCTCATCAACCCTTTGAAAGTTGCTCCCAGTGGCCTTCAAGCATGTGCTTATTTTTTAATTACTGGCTTAAAAGCAAGTTATATAAAAAACAGGTGTACTGTCAAACAGAGTCTCCCGTAGGCTGCCAGTCCACATAGAAGCTACCAATCAAAGCCCTTATTTGGCACCCATGGAACTTTTTACATGCTTATGTTATGGTCCAACTTTTTATGGGTAAAAACAGTTGGTGACCCCTGTTTAAGGAAATCTATACCTTGATTTTTTATTTCCTTGCTGTAAATAACATGGAAGGCCAGAAGTTGTATTTACACAATTTCCAAGCTGGGATAATTTCCAGTTTAGGGGGAACAGGGGAAAAGGATAATTGATATGTCATTATGTTCAGCAGGATTTAAGACTCAATATAAAGGAAGAAGTGGCAGTGGAAAATGAGGAGGCTAAAGCCTTATGGGTCAGAATTTCACAGATTGCAAAGCATCAGACAAATTAATTGTAGTTGTATGCTATAGACAACATCATGTAAATAAAGGTTTGCAAGTCAATGAATTTTAGAGATAAGCTACATCTAGGATCTAGTGATTTTTAATGTCAACGGGGACAGACAATTCTTTTAAATAAATATACTGTAAATAATACAGCAAGTGCAAAGCAGCAATTAAGGAGGTAAAATAGAAAATGGATAGCTAATTAAATGGCAGGAAAAGATTAATCCACAAAATGTTTGGAAATATACCAATAGTAAAGAGATGCAGGTTGACAGTGTGGCTTCATTAAAAAATTAAATAATTTGGCTTTATAAAGGACAGATGCTGTCAAACAAATGTAATTGATTTTATAATAAATTAAGCAGCAAGTTAAACAGTGAGGTTGCAGGTGATATAGTTTGCAAATGTGTAATACAATGTGCATAATCAACTGGATTCTATAATAAGGTCTGTTGGTATTAGTACTGCTGTTTGTACATGGATAGGAATCTGGTCAATAAATTCCATCCAGGATGTAACGTCCTTGCAGCTGGATTTGGACAAAATCCGGGCAGCAAAGTGGCAGATGATGTTGATGAATGTAAGGTTATGCAAAGGGGTATAAAGATATGCAAGTCACTTATACCCTTAATGGGACTTCACTAGGCAAAACCATGATGAAGCATGACTTTTGAGTCCTTGTGAATAATAAACTTGGCTTTAGTAAGCAACGCCAGTCAGAAGTGGCAAGGGCTAACAACGTTTTTAATTTTATTTTTAGGAGTATCGATTAATCGGAGGAGAGGGCAATTTTCCCCTTTTACATATCACTAGTAGAATATGCAGTGCAGTTTTGCTCTGCAGTACTTCAACTGGATATTATTGAATTAGAGTACAAAGAAAAGTAACTAAGCTGGTAAAGGTTATGGAAAGTCCCAGTTATTAGGACAGACTGGTCAGGGGAGATATTATAAACAATGATTGAAATATATATATATATATATATATATATATATATATATATATATATATATATATATATATATATATTTATTTATTTATTTATATAATCTACAGTCTGGTCATTTCCCTATGGGACCAGACTGTAAATTATATCCTTATAAACGGCGCGTTCTGACATCAGAACGCGCTGTTTATATGGCAGAGACATTTCCGGCTGCTGCTCTTGCTCTGCAGCCTTCCCTTACACTTTTGCCTCCCTCCCGTTTCTTACTGCCAGGCTCACCGCTAGCACACTCCAGCTGTTGCGCTCCCTCTCAGCCCCTGCTTTAACTTAAAAGGTCTTTCTCTGTGCTGCTGACTGTTCGCTCCGTGCAGCTTCTTCCCTCACATGCTGCCTCTGCAGTCTTCCGGTTCCCTTTGCACGGTCTCTCGTCAGTCTTGCTCCTCCTCCCTTCCGGGCATCCAGATTCTCACATTTCACTCCAGCTCTGTCGGTTTCTTCCCGTCATGCTTCTTCTCCGGTCTCCCTCCCTTCCACCCACGTCTCAAGTTTCGCTCCCTCTTTCAATCCCCAGTTTTAATCTCACTCCAACTCCCCCTCCACCAATCTCAGCCTGCAACTTAAGTAAACCATGGCAAGCAAGAAGGAAAGGGGCAGAATACAGCAGAGAAATAAAGGTACTTAACTCCAAAAAAGAACTACAAGGAAACATAAGGAGGAAACTAAAATCAGCAAGGGAAGGGGGGCAAAAGCATAGCCTATTAATACGTGTCATTTAGAAGTTTGTAAGTGAAGCCATTGTAAAGCACATAAAAACTGTAGATTATAATGCATAATGTACCCCCCTACTAAAATTTATAAAGATATTAGTAGTCACCTCGGAGTTATGTGACCTGTATAAAAGCACTCGGCCTGCGGCCTCGTGCTTTTATATGGTCACATAACTCCTCGGTAACATAATATCTTTATAAATTACAGTAGGGGGTACATTATCCACTATATAATAAACAAAAGCTATGAATATCTTGTGAATTATATCCTTATAAATGGTCAGTTCTGATGTCATGAGTTATAAACTGTGAGTTCTGATGTCATATCTGTCACATGACTCACTGAAATTTGTGTATTATAATGAATAAAGTACCCCCAGTTGCAAAATATGAGGATATTAGAAGTTACCTCGGAGTTCCACGCCATATTCATATATTATAATCCTTACTTTATTTTCTAAGGCAATATGTAGCCTGTCAACTTTCCTGCATAGCTTTCTGGATTGTTAGTTATTGCTACTACTATTCTTAGCTTTGGCTGATGTCACTGAAGTTCAAAGTCCGTGTGCCTCCTGGAAAATGTTTTTTTGAAGAAGCGATGACACATGGGTCAGAAGATGATACATCTGGGGTCAGAACATCTAAAAAGGAATCGGCTGATGCCCACAAGAGTAAAGTGCTGGGGGAGTGATGTCACAAGAATGTGCAAGTATTTAGCAAGTACCACAAGATAATGTAACTATTCAGAGCAGAGAATATTTGGGGTTCTGGTGCAGAGGTACATTAGCGCTTGGGGGCATAACAGTTAGACACAACACAATGAAGAGCACCTTTAGTGATAATATCAAGGTAATACCTTTAAAGCTGGTTCATGGCTTTTGTGCATTATGATAAGGATTTACATTTCAAAACACTTTCAGGGAATCCTTATATTGTCAGGAATATAGTAGATCAAAGGCTTGGAGTCTACTGCAGTACAGGATGGATGAATGAAGGTTATGTAAGGAAAACTTGCATGAATCAAAGTTCAGTAAACTACAGTTTCTTTTTAATGTGAGATGTTCCAAAAAAACGTGTACTGGTCATTGACTCTGAATACCAAACACTGTTTGATGGAACATTTTATAGGGACATTTTCTTTAAAATAAGTGTAAAAATATCCAGAAACTCTTTTTCAATTGTTTTGGATATTTTTTGCATATAAATGTCGGATTTCAAGAAAAGCTTATAAAATACGTTCTTCATTAAAGAGTTCACTTTATGTTCTATGGGAGGACGAAAATTTACTTTGGCAAAAAAGTTATATGTACCAACTCATTGAAATAACACCAGTAAATGCCTCTAAAAAAATAGGATAGCAACATAATCTCATAAACATTTTACATTTATGATGTAATTTCTAGTGAGAAATGGATCGTGAATTCACTTCACAGCAATATCAACAACATTATTTTCCATTGCAGCAAAATTCATTGAAATGCAGTTTTTCATTTTGACCATTTACACAAGAGTTCTTGGTAATCTTGGAACTTGTGTCTTAAACCATAAAAAACACACTAAGGGGCGCATTTATCAACATTCGAACTCCAAATTTTAGCTCAATTCAAATATATGTTGCTCTTAAACTCACTAATAAGATTTAGTGAAAACTTGAACGTTTGCTAATTATAACGTGCAAAAAAAAACTTTTTTAAAAAATACATAAAAATATTAGGTGTTAGGTGGCAAGTTTTTTTTTTTTCGAAATAATGTTCAGGGGGAAAACCCCAGATCGGCAGGAAGCCAAGGTATTAGAATGAAAAAATCACAAAAGAGATTAAAAACTCTGACATGGTTTTAGTACCCGAAGGCTTGAGCATTCTTAAATCAGTCCCCAAAAGTCACAAATGTGATTTTTGATAAATAGACCTCTAGGGGGCATCGATTCTAGTTTTTTCATCAAAATTTTTTTTTAAAAAAATTCCTTTTTTTTTTTTCAAAAGTCCACCAAACTACTCCAAATTGGATTGTAGGAGGTCCCACATTAAACACCAATTTGGCAGGTTTTAGATGGTGAATAGTAGAATTAGAATTCTTAAAGGGACAGTACATGATAAATTTAAAATTTCGATTTTTTTTTTTTTTTTTAAAACTTGAATCGAATTTGGTCTGTTCCCTAGTTGAATTACACTAAAATAAACTTGAAATTCAAATTTAAAAAATCTAATTTTCAATTTGACCCTTGATAAATCTGCCCCTAGAGGTGCTTGCATCCAAATGTGCTCCTTGCACGTGTTCAGCACCGCCCACTGTTCCAGGAACCTCGCCAACTCAGAACCAGACAGTAGCCCCAGGGTTCCTCAGTCACCACATTGTAGCTGTGCCAAAAGAATAGGGTGCACGTGTCATGCTCATGATGAACACTGGAAACATTTTCAACTGGACTGGAAATTTTCAGTGTGATTGCATCCAATTCAAAGTGCAAGTATTTAGCAAGTACCAGTGTCAATATCTGCCATTTTCATTTGATTTCCTTCTGCCTCTATCTACTCTTTGGATCTTTATCCATCAATTCTAGGTGGTCCCTCCTCAACTTCCACAGTGGACTGCATCATGCTAATGTAATTCATATACTATGGGGCAGATTTATTAAATATTGTGGTGAAATGGAACCATGATTTTACTGCAAAAAACAGCAAAGACAGGATTTGCATATTTACCATTCAAGCAAGCTAAAAATTGTGGGTTTTTTCATTAAAGTCTCATGATTTGGGATTCATCAGATTCACTGGGGCAATGTCACCCTTGGCCATTTCACCCACCAATAAATTTGCCACCCCTTCCAAGTTACTTGAAACCACTTGCCATCCAATAGCCATCAAACACAAATTACAATGAAAATAGACTTTTATTACATTAACAAAAAAGATTGACTATTTTGTAAAATAGTACAACAAGCTTAGTGTAACGAACATACCTGGTGGTCTAGGGGGGGGACGACAGGGACGCCTGTCGCCCCCTCGGCGGGGACGGCAGCCTCGACGAGCGGCTCTGTAGGCCGCAGGCGCCGGCGTTCTAGGGCGCGCGCGGCACGCTCTGGATTTTCTTAAAGGCGCGCAATTCAAACACTATTTAAAGCCCATTTGGGCTGTGGGATTTTGCCCGTGATAGGATTTCGTTCCTGGTGCTTTCTGAGCTTTTGCTGTATTCTGAATCTGTTTGATCCCTGTTTTGACCCCTGCCTGGCTATTTTGACTATTCTGAATTCTGGATCCTGACCTTGCCTGCTTTCGACTACTCTACTGTTTAACCCTTCAATTGACCACCCGGTTTTGACCCTTTTGCCTGTTTGACTATTCTTGTTATCTGCCTGCCTCGACCCAGCCTGTCTGACGATTCTGTTGCCTGTTCCATTTGTACCGTGACCTTCGGCCCAAAAGACTCTGCTACCTGCCGTGCCCCTCTGCTAGCCAGAACATCTTGCCTTGTACCCCTCGTTAAGTCCAGGTGGCACCCAAGTAAGCTGAGGGCTCCTCCCGAAGCCCAACGGTGGTCACACTACTGGTGAAGCCGAGCCGAGACCAGGGTACTTGGCACCTGTTCTGGTATTGGGTGCCGGCCGTGACACTTAGGCCTTACCCCACCATGGTGCTGCTTCCTGCTGACTGCCTATAAATGCTCTCTTCCTTGGGCTTACTAACTTTCCATGAAACTCCAATAATCACAATCATAACATACCTACTTTCCTGAGCCCTAAATCTCTAAGTCAGGAGAAGCCCACCCCCACTGTGACTATATAACCTCAACACAGTTAAACCATTCCTACCACCACATCTCAAGGAGTGGAAGTGCTGTTCCAAAGCTGAAATGTAGCCCACTCATTAATTTCCATACCCTTAAATCTACCATCTTTTCCCCCAACTTATGTCCAGCCTAAGTTTGGCTGGCTGACTCCTAACCCCGTCATGGCTCTCTCTCCCTGGGGCCTCCTTCTTGAAAATGCATAGAAACATTTTCTCTCATTCTTTACTTTGAATTTACGTGATCGTCATATACTCAATTGCCATAGTTTATGATTGTGCACAAAATACATGCACTTTTTTGAAATCTGCAATCACAATTTTTTACTAAATTTCACTCATTGATAAATAAAGTATAAAGTGGGTGAGTTTTTAGGTGAGCTCTAATCTCACTTCAATACATTTGTCTCATAAAAAAATCAGATGTTTGCTTATTTCTTATAAAATAGGAATATAAAATGTTGAATTAATTAAAATCATGATAAATAACTCAAATAATTTAAATATGTAATTTATTTATCATTTTTAATGGGTTGCAAAATTCAAAAACTTACATTGAAGAAAAACACTTTCAATTTGCCATAGACAGCAACAATTGATTTTGATATAATCTTGTTACATCCTGAAATGTTACATTAACATTTTTCATATTTTTGCACTTAATAAATATCATATATTAGCCTTTTTTTTTAAAAAAAAAAGTCGAATTTGGGAGTTCTGGTGCACAATAATTTAAATCATGGCAAACATTTGAATTTTAATACTGATACCCCCCCCACCTTATTTTTGTTTATTCTATAGCTGGATATTATGACAGGTGGAGAATATCTGGCACGTTGAAACAAATACAGTATTTTACGATTTTTTTGATGTAAAGCCATTTGTCAATTAGCATAAGTCAATTAGCAAGTACTTTACCAATGAATTGGGAGGTTCAATAATTGCTCTCTCTGTGCTGTTTATTTGTTTATAACGTGGTTAAACCACAGATCCCCATCTCTGACTCTCCTTTAACAAGGTTTCTGTGTTATTTGCATAAGACACAGCTTCCTATTTGTTCACTTCCAAGTAGTCGATTTACACCACAAATTTGCTAAGAAATCTCAGTTGCATCTCCAGAGGTTTGAGCAATGCAACAAAGATGTCCTGACATCTGCTGGCTGTTTGCTTTGGACTTGAAATAACCTCCCGTGCCTGAAATATTAAGTGGGAACTATTCTTAGAAAGCCATGGCTGGTATCAATAAGAGAAATGATGAGAAAAATGTTTCAATCTATAAATGTATTTTAACAGGTTCTCACATGCAAATGTTTTCTCGAAGTTGTTTACAAGGCGGATGATTGATGGGAGGTCGTATAATATGACATTTAATATCATCCGGTTACCAATTATTTCTGGGGAAAACAAAACTGGAATTCTAATCATTCTCTAAAAAAATCCTCAATACTGTACATGGTAACATAGTAATAACATCATTGCTATTTTACTACTGACTATAAATGTTGATTTTTTTATGTTATACTTGCCTAGAATGGGGTTTATTTAATTAGCTTTTTATTGGAAAGTTTATGTGCCATTACTAGGAAGCATGAAATCCTTGTAATGGCATTAACATAGTAAGTAACATAGTAAGTAAGGTTGAAAAAAGACAAACATCCATCAAGTTCAACCTATTTTATATTTAATTATTATTATTATTTCTGCCTAACTGCCAGTTGATCCAGAGGAAGGCAAAAAAAACCCCATCTGAAGCCTCATTAGCTATACTGTTTTATTAAGGGTAAAAACTGTGTTTGCAGAGACCATTGCTTCTCTTCATGTATATAATTACATGTATATAAGTGCCATAATGCACACTTAATCTGATCTATAGGTGGCAGATATATAGGTATGGAATGCTCAGGACCTGGGGTTTTCTGGATAAGGGATCTTTCCCTAATTTGAATATCCATATTTTTTGTGGAATGTAATATTGTCGCTAAATAATTTGCATTTAGTTTGCAATGTGAATAAATGTTCACAAAGTGAACAATTTTGCCTTTGCGAACACTTTGCCCCTCACGTGACAGTAGAATAGTGATTGCAAATTTTTATAGTTTGCGATAGTGCAAAGTGTATGAAATAAAACTTCTTAATGATAATGTTATTACATTTCCTCTAAAAGTTTACGCCACCTTCAAGCAGGTGTTAAAGGTTTGCAATGTGAAATTCAGATTCGCAAATGCAATAAAACCTAATGAAGATTACATTGCGACATGCAAATTTTTATTCTTATTTGTGTGCAAATTTGTTCTCTTTATGAATTTTTTACAGTTCCCACTTTGTCTACTAAAAAATAATTTATACATTGAATAAACCCAACAGTATTGTGTTCCCTTTAATAAGAATTCATTATCTCTTAATTGGGATCAAGTACACGGTACTGTTTAATTATTACAGAGAAAAAGGAAATACGTTTTAGAAATCTGAATTATTTTTTTAAAATGGAGTCTATGGGAGATGGCCTTCCTGTAATTTGGAGCTTTCTGGATAATGAATCCTATACGTTGTATGTTGCTATTGGTGTTTATGGAAAAGATTTGCCTTGAGAATCCTTCTCAATAATTATGGCAGTAACCCAAATGATTACTGATGAGTAGTGATGCGCACATTTTTTCACCTGGGATGGATTTGCAACGAATTTCTACATTTCAGCATTGCAGCAAAAATCCACAGCAAAATTTTTTGCCATAACATAGTTGTCACGACAAAAGTTGCCACTAGCAAAATTCCCATTGACTTTAATGCATTTGGAGAGAGAAAAAAGTATTGGTTGCTTAAAAATTTTGACATCCATTGACTTCAATGCGGTTCGTATTTCGTTTTTTTTATCAGTTTCACATTTTTATAGGAAAGCGGGACAAATTCACTCATTCACTACTGATGAGCAAAACTGAACTGAAACAATTTGCAGACAAACTGCAGAAAAACTTGCAAAATGGCAAAATTTACCAAAAGTTTGCCAAATGCATTGGAGTCAAGGGGAAGGAGTATTTTCCTGGCATGAAAAAAATCCTTCTTTTTCCAGCAAAACAAAGTGAATGGACAAAGTCTAATAATTACAAATTAGGGGTTTTTTTCTGCACAAATTTTTTTTCCCCCCCCAACAAAATAAAAATGAAGGGACAAACTCTAATAAAAGCACTGCATGGTGTGCCCCTCACAGCTCTACCCCATAGTCATATATAATTATGGCTAGGGTTTAATGGTTTTAAATACTTTTAAATGCACTTTTGTACACAGAAGGCAGTGTAGGACTGACAAAATGTTTCTACAATCTTTGAAAAGTGTGTGGGGACTGGCAAATGAGTCTCCCAGTATTATTTAGCAGACAGTCCCCTAGTGTTATAGACGCCTAACTGGGTCCTAAAATACAGTTAGGAGGGGGACCTATTTCCTTATCCTGCTGTAAGCTATGCCCCTTGGTGTTCTCACAGTGCCCAGTAGATGGCACTGTGCTAAAGTATAATATCCTGGGCAGCTATGTGCTCATGATCCATTTTGTGCTAGCTCTAGCCTGAGCAGGCAGGCAGAGCTCGAGTGGAACCTAGACAGGTCAGGTCTAGTAAGGATAGGCTACTCATCTTAAGAGGTCACTCTAGGAGTGACAGATGGACAGGCTATTTAGTTGAGCAGTTTGAAGCTTCTTTGAGGATTATGAGTGGGATAATGATCCTGGGTACCAATTACCCAGAAGTAGGGACTAAGTGTACAGACCTTGGGATGTGAGGTTCCCCTCAGGTTCCACTTAGGGAAAAGTCTGAAAGCTGGTTGTACCCCGAGCATTGCTGCTGTACATTTTCTCTTTCCTGCAGGGACTGATACTGAACAAAGGTGCTGTGAGTATATGCCAATCCACTTTTGCTGTATGATCTTGCTTGTTCTGTATGTACACTCCTTTGTGGATCTTCCTGTTCAATAAATATGTTCTTTGGTTAAGTTATAAGAACCACTGGCGCCCAATTATTGCACCCTGCACCCAGTTACACTTGTACTACACCCTGCCTCCACACCATTTGCTTACCCCTGAATAATTAAGGTCTCATCTAGAGCACAGTATAGTGGTGAAGTCTATAAGGAGAGAACTGTGCACTCAATATACTATAGTGCTACAAGTGTATTTAAAGGAATTCAAATGGGCTTAATTTCAGCACTAGAGTTTTTTTCCTTTTTTGTATGTCGAAATACTGTAATGACTGTATTTTGGGTTTATCAGCTGGTCAACACCAGAATGTAGGTTAGTCTGAGCATTGTAAAAAACTGGTTGCCTTTACAGCAAGGGTTAGACTGAGTGCTCGCGATTATTCTTTGTTTTTTTCTGGCAAAACAGTTGAAGCGTGCAACATGAAACTGCGCCCCCATGCGGTGTAACAGGGGAGAAAGCACAGAGGGGAGGGGGGGGGAGTGGAAGAGGGTAAGGGAAAGTGTCAGAGGGGAGCAAAAATGTTCTATTGCTAGGAAGAAGACCCTTTAACAGGTACCTGCCCAGCACCCCAATCCCCTCCCCCATTGCTGCACCCTAAGTAGGTGCCTCTTATACCTAATCCAATTCTGGCCCTCACTGTTGCCATTCTTGACATACTGAAGTATTTTTTCAAAAGTTTCACAGTGGCATAATTACACCATAAAACTTTCATCAATGCAAATTTAATACACCAAAATTGTGCCGTATAAGCTGCTGATGATGTGGCATAGTTTCGTTTTTGGCATAAGTTTGGCAAATTTGACATTTTGCACTTTGGCAAATATGCTACACCGATTCAGACAAACTGCATGAAGAATAAATATTGTTTTTAATAGCAATACCATTCATAATTTTATGGTATGAAATAAGATTTTGCTTGTTATTGAACAAAATATTTCTCATTATTTGGGTGGAGCTCCTCTAATATAAATGTGCTGTAAAATAACTTATGGGGCATTATAGCGCTTAATACAGTAAAGACCTTTTAAAAGAAACTGAGTCAGTATAAGCCATTGTGTCATCTGCCAAATTTCAGAAATTTCAAAAAAGCAAAGGTGATTAGCTACTGAAAAATTAGCAATTATCAGTAAACTTCTCAAACATTGGAAGGATCAATAAACTGCATCTGCATGGAGTAAGTGCTCAGTTCTAGAATAATGAAGTAAGAGCATTATATTGCAGGGTCTGATGTGGTCATGACCTTTACTTCATGGTCACGGTAAATTAGAGAGACACAGTGGCATTTTTGCCCTATGTAACCTGAGCCGGAGCCTGATTATGTTTGCCTTATGATTAATGGCATCTGTAAAAAGCACCAATATTTGGAGAATACAAAGGGCTACAGTGGCAAGTTGGGACAGGTCTGGTAATGTAAAGCCTTCAGTCAACATTATGTTACTCTTTGCTGATGTATCCTTTTTTTTTTCTTTACCCCAATGATATTTTGAAAATGGATTCAAAGTTATTAGGAGTCAATTAAGACTAGCATAGTTGTGATCCTTGCAGTGAGTACCAAAAATCCCATGCATTAGGTACTGGACTTCCATATAATTGAGCTCAGTCCATCTTGCCTCTTGTTCTTAATTGAGCACAGTTGTGCCTCTACCTAAGAACCCCGAGTCAATCAGCACAGCAGAGTTGCACCAACAGAATACCAAGCATGTGTCACTTGCGCATTGATTTCCAGAAATGATGCCAGTCTTGATGCCAGTCTTAAAAAAAAGTTCAGGCCTGTTGTGATATATTACATTTTTACACTTTGATTTTAAATTACACTGGTGACCATAACAACAGTGGAATTCAGGGAATAAAAGCTGTGGGAAAAATCAGTGTTGGGTCCTGATACTGTTTATGGAGGATAGCCATGATGGATATCAACACATTTGAATTGTTTAAACTTACCTTTTTTGGTTGTAACTTTTTATAACCTTTATTTTAACCTTTTAAGGACTTGCATTTTTCAAGGTTTGTGAACCACCAAGGTCATTGTTTTTGTCCATTGGCCTCCAAACTGTGGGCTAGCACCCTACAGTTTGCCATGGAGTCCATTTAAAGTGGGAATAGCCTGAAGGAATGATATGCTGTTAATGATTATTTGCAGTCTTAGATGCTCCTGGAAACGGGGTGTGAAGTCCAACAAAAATTATGGTATGGTAAAGTCTTAAAATAAAATGCAGGTTCATTATTAAATTCATTACTTGAGATAGTTAGTTAGATAGATAGATAGATAGATAGATAGATAATATAGAGTATAAAACGTTTAGGTGTAGTATGATGAAATAGGTGGGTCAGTGTAAGTAGCAATAGCCAACGGGCATCCTTCTATGCCACAAAAAATTTACTAACCACCTCATCAGTTTTCCAGAGTGGCATGGTCCATGATATGGCCCATTTTCTAGCATCATCTCCAGGTGCCCAGCTTTCAGGGCTCTACTCCAACTGTCCCAGTTCTCTCCTGTAATCACAACAGCCACATTTGCCACCTTCACCAGCTTTGCGCCCTGCTCCCCCATTGGCCTTTCATCACTGTTATATATCTAAACATTTTTTCCAATGTATCTAAGATGGCAGCTACATTATCATTGAACAGTTATATCAATGCTTATTGGTGTATGTTTGGAGAATTGTTTGGTATCTTTATGTTATAGTATTTCTATGATACTAAAATAGATTAATGCCATAGACAACTATTAAAGGCAAAATTTGGTCTTACAATAGACTTAGGCTTTTTATAGGCTTTGAAGACAATAAAGCCATTAGAACACGTTGGTTCTGGAGAATCTGGTGCCTTAAATATGATTTTATTGGTGCACTTAGTGCAATGTTTTCTTAAGGACATCTGCATAGTGCTGAGGTGACCTCAAACATTGGCTCATTGCAGTGATTATTGTTGCATAGGATTTTCTGAGGTCCATTAAAGTTCAGGTGTCTATGGAAGAGAGAAACAAAGGTTGTTTGACTCTTTGTCATGTCTCCAGACATTCCTGGATACTTCTAATCTATCAATGAAAGGTGTTATGTCTCTCGTCTAATCACTCAATGCCTGTCTGAAACCTGCTGCCTTATTCTGCCACAACATGTCTTCAGTACTTCCCTTGGCTTTGGTCCTGGAGTAAATTGTGTTTGTATGAATTATATTTATATTTCTGTATGTTTTGGTATATCCAGATAACTATGACCTTTGAGTATGACAGTTTTTTAAAATGCATTATGTTAATTTTAAGTAGTTTTTCGAAGGGCAGTTCATAAAATTATCTGTAATTGCCCATTAATTGTTGGGGACATAACCTGTGGGAAAAGGAAAAAAAACAGGCATTTCATATTTAACTATTTCTTTTCTAATGTGTTCCAGCATGGAAATAAATTGGGTACCATAATCCATATAACTTTTTTGTTTTGAAGCTCTACAGTCTAGAATTTAAATGTTAATCTGGTCGCTAGGCTCTCATTTACCCCAGCAACCAACCAGCGGTTTGAATGGAAAACTATGAGATAAATAGGAGAGGGTCTGAATAGATCAGTAGTAGTAGTAGCCATTTCTTTACCAATGAAAATATGCCCAAGGGGAACACTCCATGTGTGACACCGAGAGGAGGACAATGTTCTACAGAGCAATTGAGGAAGACTTACCAACCTCAATAGTTGCTCAGGTGGCCTGGCAGGGTCCCGGCTGATCTTCTGCCAGGTTCAGTTCTTTGTGGGCCCCAGCCAAGGATGATTCTCATCAGCCATTTCTTAATTCATCCATAAGTTTAAGATCTATAACATTTACCATTGTCTATGCCCAACCGGTGTGAGAGTGGGCCCCAGACGTTGGGTTCTCTGGTAGACCCAAAGAGGCCCAATCCAACATGGAATGAACATGCTGAAATAGCAACCGCTCTGTTCCTTGCAATGTCTATTTTTGTGCAACCTATAAGAAATGAAAACTCAGCATCCAATTGTTCTTTATGAATATATTGCCTAGAATGAATGAATGAATACTGTGATACTGTTAGGTAAACAAAAAACAGCTATGTATATATTGCTATATTTATTAATGATATCAGCTTTCATGTCCCATTATTATCCCTAATATTCAAATGTTATGGAGCTGTCTTACCATTTTTTGTTAACCAGATTATGGACAGTGTATAATTTCCTACTGAGCAGAAAGGTGGCCTTGGTTTGTCTAACTGAAGCTGCACCTTCACCTATGGGATAACTGACTGCAACTAAGTAGCGGAAAGTGTAATCTGTCATCTGCTCTGGCCCTGTATCTGCTTTTTGTGCAGGAAAATATGAAATATCCCTGGGGTGAGAGCAGTAGCAGTCATGACCTCATACAGTTTGGTATTTGAGTTCAGTGGCAAATTCCAGGGTCAAGATCATGAATCACTCCTAAATGCCACCGACAGAGACTCTATGGAGTCCTATTACACAGCACGCTGTGCCCAATCCCTAATGCACTTTGGATGATTTCACTTTTACATGTGTTTCATGGACGGTGCTATGTTGTAGACTACAAAAAGATGATATGGAATATATCCAAAAAATGAAAAGCAAGAAGATCAAGGAGGCAGTTGTATGGGATTTCTAGAGTAGAATAGAGTAGTGTAGCCAAGAGACAGCAGGTGTCTAAAGGTAAACTAAGAGTAGACTGGAAAAAGGAAAAATGGGTGATGATCTGAAGAGACTGGAACAAGATGGAGAAGTCATAGAACAGGACAGATTGGAGCAGAAGGTACAGGCAGACCCCTAATGCTGCCCATTTGTACCCGTTAGGACTCACTTGCATCCTGAGTCTCAGTAAATTTCCACTTAGGTGGACTTTCTCTTTTGAAAATATTTCAATTATTATGAATGAATATGTTCTTTGTGCTAAGGTTCTTCCATTCAGGGCTGCTCTAATGCAGGTGCCCCAGAGGCAATGCCAGTACCATAATCAGAACACACTGAGCCCCAGAGCAATCATTTAAGGTCCCTTTAAACTTTGAGATAAATACATTTTTTCAGAGCTGTTTATCACAGCCCCCCTGGGCACCAGTAACTCCTGAGTCCTCTAAGAGGAAAGATATGTCCACAACCACTGTTGAAACTATTTAAAGGGCCATGCAGAAATGTTGCCTTTGTAGCCTCATATGGGCAAAAAATCTTAAATGAGGGATATCCTATCCCGTTGTATAACTACTAAGGTGCACCCTGTCCCTCACCCCCTTGCTGCCCACAGAAGCTTTTCGCATGCACATGTTCAGAGGGGAAGGCAAGGACCTGGGCAAGGGATGCCCATAGGGGGATGAGGGACGCTGATTGGCTCAATCTGGGGCTAACCAGAGCTTTACATTAGACAGGGCCAAACTGGGCCCTCTATTTGCCTTTAGGACTCCAGTCTTACCCTCCCCCCCAATCTTAACTCTGCTGCACCCCTTGACAATGGTCTATGCACCGAGTACCAGATTTCCGCTGGGGCGCATGAGCTCGGTACATGAGGCATGCTTTTGCACCCCTAATATGCTCACCTGACCCTGCTATAAGGTAGAGGGACTAAGGGGCCCTTTCATAATATCAGACCTCTATGATACATTCCTAACACCACAGCATCAGTGTAGCTATAATTCAATATTTATTACAATATATCATTAAATAATAATGTTGCTTAATTGTGTCATTAGTTAAATATTATGACTGAAACTGTGTATTAATTAATGAAATTGTAAATCAATGTACCCCCCCACACACATTGTTGTAAAATATAAAAAATAAATGTATAATGGCTAATAACATTACATATTACATTAAAAAGTGCATAATTCCTATATAATTTAACACCTTTTTGTGATAAAGGAGCAAGTTTAGGGGTCAACATTATTTTTCCTTATTTTTCTCCGCAGTTGATAAATATGTTTCCTTAGCGATTTAAATAAACACTGGGTACAGGGCATTATTCCAGTGGACTTTCTCAGAGAGATCACAAGCTCGGCGCTGGCGACTGGATGCCAGGAAGCAAATGTATATGGTGGCACCATTCCCACCGGCCTTACAGTTTACAAAGCACTTCCTGGGCAGCAGCTAATGGGTTAAACACAGTATTCTGTTTGTTTATAGCCAAACTGGAAGGGGGTGTCATATTGAATTCATGTCTCAAGAACATCAAAGGCAGATTCCTAAGGCAGATACTAAAACTATTGGGAAAATCAAGAATTTTAAATGGACTAATTACCCATAGAAGTTAAAAGCAGCATCGTGTGAATGATCCAAAACTACTGCTGCTGCTAAGTGCAACTTCTCTTTTTAGTTGCTTTTTTTTATTTAAGTATATTATATGATATACAGTATTGTATCGTGGGCTGGAAGGAGAAATAACAGGGGCCCCAGTTTCCCAACAGCTTTTGAACTACCTCCCAGTGTCCCACCAATAACAGTAAAAGGTGAGTAAAAGGCAGCAGACTCTACTGTCCTAATACAGGTATGGGATCCATTATCCGTTATTTGGAAAGCTCGGAATTACGGGAAGGTTGTCTCCCATAGACCCCATTTTATCCAAATAATCAAATTTTTTAAAAACTTTTTCTATGTTCTCTGTAATAATCACCTTGTACATGATCCCAACTAAGAAATAATTAATCCTAATTGGAGGCAAAACCAGCCTATTGGGTTTATTTAATGTTTAAATTATTCTTTAGTTGACTTAAGGTATCAAGATCCCTTCTCCTGAAAACCCAGGTCCTGAGCATTCTAGATAAGAAGTCCCATAGCTGTATATACAGAAATCATTTAGACCAACCCTCTGTAAGGCTGACCACCACACCCATCAGGTTACATTCCAGATCTACCTTAAACTACATCCATTTATCAAACGGCATCCATATGTAGTCTTCTTGCCAAGACTGTCCCAACAAATCGTGGGTGGTTGGCTAGGACGGCTCTACAAAGTTTAATTCCAAAGCAAATGTTGAAAACACCATTTGCATCCAATTCACAGGGCATGAGTCTGATGTGCCTATTAACACAACCCCCTGTGAGAACCTACAACTGCCGCCGAGACCAGGGTGCTGCTGCTAGCTCAAGGGTTTCCCAACAATAGGTATAGTTGCACACTGTTCATAAGCAGAAGGGTGTGCAAGAGCGTGTTTGGTTGTACCAAAGGGATTATGTCATGATTTTTATGATGTCGTTTTTATTTCTAAATTACACTGTTTACACTGTAAATAATTTACTCTACAATATAAAATTCCTGAACCAGCAAGTGTATTTTTTTTGTTGTAATATTGTTGTATAGGAGCCATCTCCGGTCATTTTGCCTGATCATGTGCTTTCAGAAAGAACCAGCACTTTAGGATGGAACTGCTTTCTGGCAGGCAGTTGCTTCTTATACTCAATGTAGCTGAATGTGTCTCAGTGGGACCTGGATTTTACTATTGAGTGCTTTTGTTAGATCTACCAGGCAGCTGTTATTTTGTGTTAGGGAGCGGTTATCTGGTTGCCATCCCATTGTTCTGCTGATGGGCTGCTGGGGGGGTTATATCACTCTAACTTGCAGTACAGCAGTAAAGAGTGACTGAAGTTTATCAGAGCACAAGTCACATAACTGGGTGCAGCTGGCAAACTGACACTATGTCTAGCCCCATGTCAGATTTTAAAATTGAATATGAAAAAATCTGTTTGCTCTTTTGTGAAACGGATTTCAGTGCAGAATTCTGCTGGAGCAGCACTATTAACTGATACGTTTTGGGAAAAAAACTTTTTTCCCATGACAGTATCCCTTTAATGAATTATTCTTTCTATTGGGTGCATTTTGGAGCTCCCTCACTGAGTGTTCGTAAATGAACCCTATAGGTTTTTTCTTACAGATTCCAAAATATATAAGAGTCATTTATAAAGACCCTCGACAGTTGTGTAAAAGTTTTCCCCTTAGTCAGAGAAAATTTCTTTCCAGTATCTGGCTGCATATAAAATATGCAGCAGAAGGTGCAGAGCGGTGCATCGGCAACCCACCTGGCATAGGGAAGGGTTTACCCTGTTGTGGACTGTGATCCACCATCACTCACTAGCTTGCCCATCTGGATAACATGATTATTAGAAGACAGGTGGGGGGCAAGAAGGAGGACACCTAGGCCCCCCCCGCTCCTGTCCCTCATGAATACAGTACAGCAAAACACAAGGCGAAATAGAGTCCAGGTGGATATGGGTTGGGAAAGGGCAAGTTATGGTTGGGTACAGGTCAACTTTTTGTTGACCTATGCATCACTAATGCCTAGAAACTGCAACTGGTGAACTTAAATTTCCACCTGGTTGGGTACTGTGGTCTTGTATGCACTGTATTCCCACTGACCACTACTGAGGTTTCATTTATGCCTTTTTTTAAAAAAACGTTCTTGCTATCTAATCTTGTTAAACAATCAGATCATAGCAATATACTGATGACCTTTATAGCCAGCTGAGAGCCATATTGGGCCCATAGGCGTCACATTACATGCCCCAACACAAGTTAAGAATCTAGCATCAGATATTAAATCAAAACACCTAGATATTGCTCCAGGTATATAGGTATACAGGTCTATTATCTGGAATGCTTGGGGCCTGGGGTTTTCTTGACAAGGACTCCATAATTTGGATCTCCTTAAATCTACTAAAAATAATTTAAACATGAAATACACCCAATAGAATTGTGTTGCCATCAATAAACAAGGTACTCTTTTATTTTTACAAAGAAAAAGGAAATTGTTTTTGAAAATTAGAATTATCTGTGTAAAATAAAGTCTATGGGAGTTGACCATCCCGTAATCTAGAGTGTTCTGGATATGGGTACCCCATAACTGTATAATTATTAGGAGCATCAATCACAGTTGATCCACCAGTCTTATTACAATAGTGCCACTGCCCGGGACTGTAAACAAGAGGAAACTATTTAATGTGCAGAATATGCCAAAGGAAGGAAACCGCAATGTTTTTATTTTGTTATACTCTGACCTTTGTATTCACTGACTAGGAACAAAAAAAAAAAAGAAAGAAAAGCAACCCTTTGGGATACTGCGTTGCCCCCTTGTTAAGGGAAAGGATTTATGCAGAATCTGAGATCACCATTTTGCAATCCACATCAAAGTCATAATTCCGTGTGACGAAGGGATGTTTTTAAAAGCAATTCCTACAACACAATGAAAGCTGGTTCTCCTGAGAGGGTGTCACATGCCACTAATTACTGGGACTATATGAAGCCCAACAAAGGAGATGAAGATGCAGATAAGATGCGGTTACATAAGGGATGTATACAAACAAACACACCTACGACACAAAGAACGTCTGATCTATGTAATCGCCTTTATATCTCTAGGGGGGGGAGTACTGCAGTGAACATCACTGCCAGGTGATGTTGTGATGGCTGATTCAGTTAATGCCTTTAAGAATGGCTTGGATGATTTTTTTGGGCAGACAGAATATCAAAAGCTATTGTGATACTAAGCTCTATAGTTAGTATAGGTATGGGTATATAGAATTTAATTAAAAGTAAAAGAGGGGTGTGTGTATGGATGCTGGGTTTTCATTTGGAGGGGTTGAACTTGATGGACTTTGTCTTTTTTCAACCCAATTTAACTATGTAATTATGTAACTACCGTATGTAACTATGTAACTACGAAAGCTCTGAATAGATTGTAAGTTCTACTGAGCAGAGCCACCTTTGCCTCCTGTATCAGTCAATGCTTGTATCGAATCTCTGATTGATTTCAACACTCTTATATTGGACAGCGCTGAAGTACATGTTGGTGCTTTATAAATACATGTTAATACTTATAACCCCTATACAAACATCCCAGAATACAAATGACTTAAAGGAGAACTAAACCCTAAAATAAAGATGGCTAAAAATGCCATGTTTTATTTAATGAATTTATTGCACCAGCGTAAAGGTTCAGCTTCTCAATAGCAGCAATGATCCAGGACTTCAAACTTGTCACTGGGGGTCACCATCTTGGAAAATGTCTGCGACACTCACATGCTCAGTGGGCTCTGAGCAGCTGTTGAGAAGCTAAGCTTAGGGGTCATCACTAATTATCAAGCAGAAAATGAGGTTGGCCTGTAATATTGTGTATGGCAAAAGGAGAGTATCTACAAGATTTTAACTTCTGGTACTACACCACAGACAGACTACACAAATTATTCCAGAATCATTCCCCCACTTGCTGGAAGAACTGTGGTGCCTGAGGCACTCTTCCACACATCTTCTGGGATTGTCCACAAATACAATCACTTTGGACAGAGGTGGCTGATCTCATAAGCCAACTTATAGCCCGTCCAGTACCTTTGGACTCCATTATCCTCCTTCTAAGTAAGCCGATACCTAAACTACACAAAAGTGGCCAAACTCTGGTCAATCAGGTCCTAACGGCCATCCGCCTAGCCATAGCATCTAAATGGAAAGACCCTACACCACCCACGAAAGGCCGAGATAATTAAGAGAGTAAACAGCAATAGAACATTTGAGTCGGGTATTGCCTTTATACAAAACAGAATGGACCACTATCTCAAGGTTTGGTCCATGTGGGAACTGCAGGGCCTGGCCTCGTCGCATTAAAGAAGCTAACCTTAGATGATCTTCCAGCGGCACACCCCAAGACTGTCTGCCCCTAGCTGCAGATCACGTTTTAATTGCACTCACATGCATAGTTTTTTTTCTTAGTTTGTTTGTTTATTTGCAAATATAAACCTATAATACTGATACATTTTGATTGTAAAATATGACCACCCTCAGTTCATTCAAAAATTTACCTCGACCTTTGATAAATCTGCCCCTAAAAGTTAACTTAAAAGTGAACCACCCCTTAAAGGAACAGTAACAGTGTTTCAAAGGAATGACAATATAATGTACTGCTGCCCTTCACTGGTAAAACTGGTGTGTTTGTTTCAGAAAAACAACTATAGTTTATATAAACAAGCTGCTGTGTAGCCATGGGGGCAGCCATTCAAGCACAGGATACACAGTAGATAACAGATAAGTTTTGAGGAATCCCATTCTATACTACAGATCGTATCTTTCTTCTGCTATGTATCCTGTGTATTTTCTCCTTTTTCAGCTTTGAATGGCTGCCCCATGGCTTGTTTATATAAACTATAGTAGAGTTTCTGAAGCAAACACCTCAGTTTCACCAGTGCAGAGCATCAGCACTATTTTTTAATATTTTCATTACGTTAAAAAATTCTAATTTTTTGGTGTTACTGTTCCTTTAATGTTACACACTTTACCTTTGCCATATTCGAATATGTAACAGATCCTGATAAGGCTCCAGACCTCAAAGAAAATGCCACCTAAGAGCAAATTTTCATCATTGGGTTCTTACCCAGTTTGGGTTGGGGAAACCTGGCCAGTTTCAACGATACTGCTCAATGATGTGTGCATGTCTGGCTATTCGGGAATCACATCAAGAAGAATTTAAAAATGTTAATATATGTTATAATATATGTTATGCTAAATGAAACTCAAAACAGCCTAGAATCACTGTAAATAAGATATACAGAGAGTATAGGTATGATGGAGTCAAGTTCTTTTTATCTTTGGTTATATAACGTAGGTAAAACTCATCGGCAGGTGAATCCGAGGGAAGGCTTTCAAAGCACTTGAACAAGTTACTGATATGAAATCTCCTTTTATATGCTCTGCTGTTAGATATATGATAGCATGCATTACATACATTATAACCATTATTAAAATTCCTGACATCACTGGATATTATTTATATTAGGAGACAAAGAAGAGGCCTCCAGATCACAAGACTGTTGGATGCTTGGTGCATTCTGTTCAACCAATTCCATCCAGAATGACAAACTGGCGTTCTGGGCAGCTAAGTGGCAGATGAGATTCAATGCTGATAAATGTAAAGTCATTAACCTGGCATGTAAAAATATCCAAGCCTCTTATACCCTGAATGGGACTGCACTAGGCAAATTATGGAAAAGGACCTTGGAGTCATTGTAGATAACAAACTTGGCTGTAGCAAGCAATGCCAGTCAGCAGCATCAAAGGCAAATAAGGGCTTGAGCTGTATTAAAAGGGACATTGATTCAAAGGAGGAAGTGGTCATTCTTCCACTGTATAGAGCACTGGTAAGGCCCCATCTAGAATATGCCGTACAGTTTTGGTCTCCAGTACCAAAACAGGACATTGTTTTATTAGACAGTCACAGGGTACAGAGATGGACAACTAAGCTGGTAAAAGGTATGGAAAATCTTAGCTATGAGGAAAGACTGACCAAGTTAGGGTTGTTCACAATAGAGAAGATGATAACTATGTATAAATATATAAGGGGATCATATAATAATCTCTTTAATGCTTTATTTACCAGTAGGACTTTCCAGCTGACATGAGGTCACCCATTACGATTAGAAGAAAGGAGGTTCCAGCTAAATATTTGGAAGGGTTTTTTTTTTAATGGCGAGAGCTGTGAAGATGTGGAATTCTCTTCCTGAATCAGTTGTACAGGCTGATACATTAGATAGCTTTAAGAAGAGGTTGGATGGTGTTTAGTAAGTAAGGGAATAAAGGGGTATGGAAGACAGCTCATAGTACAGGTTGATCCAGGGACTGGTCCGATTGCCATCTTGGAGTCAGAAAGGAAAATAGAGTTAAAATGTTGAACTTACTGGACGTGTGTCTTTTTTCAACCTAATTTACTATGTTATGTAACCACTGGCTCATTTCTCAGTAATGTAACCTCAGACCATTGATGCTCTCGCTCATCAGTTTTCTGCTTATCATTTGTTCCAACTTATTCCAAGAATCTAAGATGTGCTCAATTCTGCCTTGTATATGGAATTACAAATTTCAGCCTCAACACTGGATTTTTTTTTCTTTTGTAATGGAAAATCAAATCACTTCCTACTGGATCCATTAGGTTCAAGTGTTATTTTTCATGGCCCGGAGGGAACATGAATCTGTGTACAAAAGGCAGATGTCAAAATTTTGCCAACACACAGCTCCACTACCATCCAATATATTTTTGAAATAAATTAATATACACAATGTTTCTTATTTATAGATTACTTGTACATTAGTACAGTTATTTGTGAATTCTTTGAATCATGATTATTCTATAAAAAAAAAAGCACTGGCAAGAGCAACCTACAGTAAAGGGCGCGCAATGGAGGAAATCCCAACCAAAACACAGAAAACACAACAAATCTCCAAAGGAAGGAATTCCAGTAATGAGAGTTTTGTAAAGGGATGCCTCCTTTGCGTAAGTGTGAACATGTTATTAGGAAGGAAATGGTTCCTACTTGCTAGAACATTAAATATTTCTCTGTAGAGCAATCCACACAGACTGGGAAGATTTCTCTCAAACACAAAATCAATTGTTTTCAGCTAAACAGGTTGAAAGAATAATAAAAAAGGTTTCTAGATTTCAATAGCAACAGTGAGGTAAAAAAAAGATAGTATTTTCTAGTATACATGAAACAGCAGAATTATCAAAATTGGAAGAATTCTTCTTAATTTTAGTGTGAAAAATGCTCCTTATGTTTTTGCTTCATGGGTATAAAACCCCTTCCCTACACCCTTTCTTGGGACTGTTTGTTTCCAGGAATTCATTATGCAGGGGGATTATCTGTAGCACAACCATAGGTGGAACTGAAATAATTTGTGATTATAGTGTGCCTTGCTGCCAGTGTTTCCCAGATACCCTTGTGCCATGGGCACTCCAAGACACCTTATGGTGAATTTTGTAAGTCTCCTGGTGCAGAGATCAACCAGGATGAAATTAGCAGCAGTCCAGCGTGTTTCAAACAAATAACTTCTTTACTGGACAATGGCAATTAAGGCAATATAGCGCTTCAAGTATAATCACAGTGGAAAACCTTCACACTTCAAGATATTGCCAGTAGATCCCTCTCTGGGGTAGTGCAGTCTGTTTTGTTGATGTTCCCAAGCACTAGGGATGCAACAGGGTATCTTGCTCCTTGGCACTTTCCCTGCTCCTGTAGTAGTAACCTTGGAGTTCCATGACTCGGCCTTCGGCCTCGTGCTTTTATATAGTGATGGAACTCCTCGTGACTTATAATATCCTTAAATTTTACAATAGGGGGTACTTTATTCGCTATATATACTGTCATTCTTTTAAAACACTTTTTGGTGTTACTGTTCCTTTAACCCTCAGGGTCTCTACATATCTATTTGAATATACTCCATGCAAAGAAGGAGGTACCAGAGGGGCAGCATCAGCAAGATCTGTTTAAAGCCTACACCTTGGGGTTGATAAGCTATTTTGCAGCAATATTTAAATTTATGCCACAATTAGTGATGGGTGTATTCGTGGCGAATTTGCACGATTCACAGACAAAATTCGTGAAGCGGTCGCGAAAATTCCCCAGCGTCAAAAAAAATGGCGCCGGGAGCCGTTTTGAGAATTTTGCAGGAAATTCACGAATTTTTCAGCGAATCGCAAATTCGCCCATCATTAGATATGATCGCCACTGGGGCCTTTCTCCTTCTGGTTCCAAAGCAATTTCTGGGTCTGCTATACCTTCTGTTAAACCCCTAATTATATTTACCAATGAATCACTAGTGATGGGCGAATTTATTCGCCAGGCGCGAATTCGCGGCGAATTTGCGCGATTTATGAGATTCGCCGCCAGCAAATAAATTTGCGAAACGCCAGCGAAAATTCACGGCAAAAAATGCGCCGGCGTCAAAAACGGGCGCCGGCGTCAAAAACGAGACGCCGGCGCTGTTTTGCAAATTTTTCGCCGTTTCGTGAATTTCGCTAATTTTTCCGCGAAAAGGCGCAAATTCGCCCATCACTATGAATCACCAATATATTACATTTCATGCATTACAGATTTACAGTATATAGTAAGATTAATGTGTGTGATTAATGCAAGTCCAATACTGGCAGTGCATAATTACTACGGGAATCTGCAAAAAGGAAAATAGATGTATTTATGTTCTCTAGATTCCAGTTGTTTCTTAATTACTGAAAAATAGCCATCAGGGCAATTTTGATATTTTTCGTGGGAAAAGTTCTTTTTGAATTCCTATAATTATATGACATTTATGACAACACTAACAATAGCATTTTTATAGGGAGTAGACAAAAAAATACACTCTGGTGTCTAGTTTTAGAGGCATATAAACTACATCTCTGAGGTATTCTGGGATGTCTCAATGACAAAGAAAAACTACCAAAGCTAATGATGAAAGGTAATGAGAAATGATTTTGCCGGACAGACTTTCTGTCAGATATGATAATTTTGGCCATCAGGTTGAACAGAACAATTTAGCTAGGATAAATTATACATCTGGCCAACCAGTGTAGGGATATCCCCAAAAAAATAAAAAATTAAAAACAATAGAGATCTATCTTCAGCAAGGGCCTTCTTCAGTTTCAGCTGCCCCCCAGAATGGTATAATAGAGTTTTGTCACCGGGATGTTTAAGCTTCATGTTTTGATCTCCATTGCCCTCTTGTTAGAATGAGTTGCCTACATTAGACAGATGCAGACAGTACCACTTAAATGCCACAGTGTGAGGAACATTCTGAGTGTAACTAGATATTACTGGGCCCCACAGCAAATTATTTTTCAGGCCCCCAAAATGTTTAGCAGTTGACTTGTTTTAACAATATTTATTGAAACTGTATATGAATTATGGACTCTGGTGGCCCCTATACCTCCAGGGCCCCCCTGCAGCTGCAGGGTCTGCTTCCTCTATAGTTACGCCGCTGATCGTGAGTCATGGCATCTGTTTTACAGTAGAAAGAGGTTATCCAATGAGATAAAAGCAAAGTCGATTGTATATTTATAAATAGGAAGTATTGTTTTTAAAAAGACTGACAAAATGCTAGAATTCTCAGCCAGGAATTCTCTTGCCACATTAATATTGGATGGCAATGATCACTGGGGCTTTGATATTTAATCATAACAGAATGCCCAGCATGGAGTGTTTAGGCAGAGGAAGGAGAACCATTTCGGCTAAAAGTATGATTAATTATTTCTGAGCATCACACTGGGACATAGAAGACCCTCTTTTCATTTTTTTTAATACCCAAAAAACTGGTCCTCACCCATAATGTTTTATTGGCCGCCCTGTAGTACTGAGCCCCAATAATGGCAATACGGTTACATTGTTTGTGTTTAAAAACCCAGAGGGTGAGCATAAGGTTTTAGTGTAGTCTATGAAAATGAAGAACCTGAGGCAAATCTTGAACATGTTGATTCTAGCTGTACATGTTTAAAATAACAGAAAGACTTCCAATACCGCTGGAATTCAAGCCAAATGTGGCTATTATTAGCTAAACAAACTTTGTAAAAAAAATTATTTCTTTTCTTTCATCTGGAAATAGTATCAACCAGTGTGGCTGCTTTCTGTTTTACCATGGGAACCAGCTATTGATATAGACTATTGCCCACTACAACGAAGATGATAGATTTTACATGCAGTGCAAATAAGGATACCATGGAAGAGATGCTGTTTTATTTATTTTAGTCAAGAAATATAATATTTGCATTCTACATATAAAAACTAGAAGATTGAATCCCAACAGAAGCTACTCTTTTATTAACCCTGCCCAGATTTGCCTGGAAAAGGTAACTCATAGCAATCAATTGCCATACTCCAGGCAAATCCTTATTGGTTGTTGTGGCAAAATTACCCAGTGTAAATCAATGAGATTGTATGAATGTTTTACACTTTCAGTTCCCAAACATAAGGACTTGGAAGGTCTGAGACTAAGGGCAGGTTAGGAGAGCTTATCTTCTCCCTTAGATGTTCCTAGAAGGAAAAAATGGGGATGAATTATTTTAATAACTCTTATCTGGTATCTGAATAGCTGAAACAGTTATGTATACATATTTCAAAATCAGCAACTTGCTGGATTAGAACCAGGGACCTGCTATGTAATGTCCATTCTTGCACCTTGCTTGAGCCACAGGAGGCAGTGTGGCTTGAATCCAGTGGAGATCATCTATGGCTGTTTCTGCTGTCTGTGTTCTCTAGTAACTGCCTATAGTTCACAGCTGCAGGCAATAGCCCAGTGAAGGGTGTATTTAAGCCTGCCTCTTCCAGCTACTTGAGCTGGATCTTTAACCTCTCTGTTTTGCCCAAGCCTTCAGAATCCCAAGTTCCTGTCCTGTAAATCGGTTACTGGCCTTGTCTGCTATTCTAATTTCCTGGTTCTATCTGCTTGACCATGTTTTATAGATACATATAAATAACTGTTTTTCTAGGGTTCTTGCTCACTAATGCCCAGGCTTATTCAGGAACATTTCCGGGAGACACAAGAGACTCACAACACATGCTGCAAGACAAAGCTCAGGTAGTAAGTGTTGGACTGTTCTAAAGTGGAGGGAAGAACATGTTTCTAAAGGTGACCATAGACCCACCGTTGATGTTTTACAAAATAAATTTTCATACGATATTTGGTGCATGTATGGTGTGAGACGAGTCAACCGATATTGGCAGAAGATTTAGATATCAGTCAACTCATTGATCAGCTGGCTGGAAAATTGTGATTGGGTGCCTTTGAAGACACCCAGACATCGGCCATTGTTAGCTCTGAATATCAGATATAGGTTGCATTCTATTGTTTCTACCTGTATATCTGGTGATTCAGCTCAAAACGTGTGTATTGAAACAAACAATCTTTCTTGGTAAGATCTATTCCAGGAAAGATCATAATTGCAATGTCAATGGCCACCTTCAGAGTGTTATCGCTGGGGTGTATGTTAGCAAGAAAGGAATTTCAATTCTACCTGTCTTTGGCCAATTTTGCAAATGTGCCCCATGCTTGCTGCAAGGACTTAAGTTCTGCCTCAACTGAATGCCACCATATCACTCTAGGCTGGCCTCTCCCCTTTCCATCCCATTCGGTGTCCAATAAAGGGCAATGATGGTGGTTGACTCTGCATTACAACTTTGTACATATCCAACCCACTCCCATCACCATTGCATTATGACTGTTACTATGTCGCCTAGATGTCACTGAGTTAGTCATCATTGGAAACCTTCTGTGGACAGGAAATGTGAAGATTCCTTCTGAGAGTTGTAGTATGAAAGGCTGCCGGCTTGGCCAAGTCCCTTTCTATCATACACCAGCACTTTGAGCCATAAACCAATGTTGAAAAGAGACAGCTCTAGCAGAGGAATGTTTGGTGTTAAACTTCCAAACATTGTTCATAGCACTCATGATGTTTCTAGCTTTGTTGAGCCTGCTTTTGATGCCATCTTCAGTGCTCCATCTTTTTGTAATACTGGCAAGGTAAATAAAACTGTCTGTACATTATATGAGTGTCGGACTGGGGTGTCCATGGCCCACTGGGGCTGTCACCACAAGGGACCTCCACCACAGTCTCAAAACTTGCTACAAGTCTACACCTCCCCCCCAGCGTACCTTGTACCACTTATTTGTGGCCATGAAGCCATGTGGGAGAGGAGCACTCAAATATCCTGGCTCAGAGACACAAGTAGGCCAGTGCCAGTCTGAACCAGATGGTAGGTTTTCAACATAAATCAAAAATATGTGTAAAACAGCCTAAAGACCATTTCTTCAATTTGTATGCAACGACCAAACAATGAAAGAGCCTCTTTAAAAGTGTATCTTAGTAGTATTACACATATATTATAGATGAAAATTACAAATATTATAAATTATTATCATACTAAGCATGGCCTTGTGTTTGTTTGTGTGGTGGCTTTCCTTTTCACTGTTTCCCTCCAGATTTTTGTTTTGGCCTACAGGGTCATGTCTCACTTTTTATTAGTGATCCTGTTAATCTTGGAATGTCACACTAAACAATTGTCCCCATGACTTTCTCCTAACACCAGTCTTGTCTGGAATTAGTACAAACTTAGTTTAAGGGATGTGTAATGAATGTATTTAGCTCTCCAATATATGCATATTTTACATTAGTGTGATATTAAACAATAGTTATCCATAAGAACCCATAAGGTCCCTGAAAGTTCTTCAATGGCTACAGCAAGGCTATATTTGGACAGCAAACGTCAACTAAGAAACTATTCATACAGTATACCTCATGTGGTTCTTGTAATTCAATGAATGGCGAGCAACCATTTTCCAATGCTAGCCAAAGGCAAGACCTTAAAATGTCAACGGCAGTGGGATGGTATGCAAAAGTTTGATGCAGCCTAGAGAAGTCAACCTGGTCAGGACACACCAAAAGCTCCCATGCTAATACTTCCTGCCCACGCCCAGTCACACCATTACCTTCCCTATGCAGCTCTTGCATATTTGGGCTTGTAGCAATTCAACTCATAAACTAGAATATTTTATCTTGGAGCAAGTGGTTTTCTCACAAATGTTGCTTGTTGGCAGCTCCACGAGTTTTATTTCGGCAACAATTATTTCTAGAAAATTATTTAAAATATTGCTAATGATACAATCTTGACAAGGGGAATTTTAGTGGAAAACCGGAGGCTGTGCCCTCTTATCCCTGTCCTACAACAGTTATTCAGCTGGCCAAACAGGAAGTGGAGTGACAAGTTTCACAATGGCCAATGCCTTTAAGTGGGTTTAAAGAAAGAGGAAAATAAGCAAGCTAAATTATTTCTTTCATTATATCTACAGTCCTATTACTCATTTCTATGTGAGTATCAATCATTAAACTCCAACGCAAGTTCTCAGGAAGACACAGTTATGTGTTTCTATTGCTTAATAGATTGATCTATAATCACAGATTATAAAGTAATTTTAAAGCCCAGACTCGATAAAACTGCATAAAATTGAAGGACAGTATGTCAAAGTTAAACTAATTTTAAAATAATTAGCTGTCTGGTCTTCTCTGTCGTGAAAGCTTTTTTTTTGTTAGGCTCTGATAAAACCGAGTGATAATCGCGGCGGCAAGAATGAAAAAGGCTAGAAAATGACTTTTTAAGGGCTTGCTTCCTACCTCATTAGTCAAAACCTGCAGGAAGATGAGTGATGTCGGCTTGGAAATTGCATATTGGATTACATTCCGCTGCTGTGGTGAACCAGAAGTTGGCACAGCTGCTAGTTAATGGCTGTTGGGTGCTGCTTCAATTGCTTTGAAGGGAAGCCACATTATAGGATACAGAACACTAAGGATAAACAAATGGCTTGATATATCACAAGTATGAGCTCATTCAGGAATCATTCCTTGGATTCTTGTAGAGCATTTTCTGTTGCTTATCTGCCATAGCTCTTTCATCAGATCAGGCTAATCACAGACCCACTTACAAAGGATAAATATACTCTGTATTGTAAAGGAGACTATCAATTGACTTTATTGATATATATGTATGTTCAATTATGCTCCTACTAGAAGCAATATTCCTCTCCTGCCATGGCACCTGTCATTGTTATGCATGGGAATGGGTGAGCAAGAAGAAGTGACAGGTCTGTACCTGGAACTGTGATGAATTTCCAGCTTAACTTTAGGAATGTGTTCTTCCTTTTACCCTAGTGCAGTCTGCTGCTACCTTCACTACATTTTCTTGCACAATGTTGCCTCTTGAAAATGTTTCTAAATAACATGGACTGACTAGACTGCTTATGGTGTTGTGATGAATCCCCAGCTTACTGTAAAAGCTAGGGATTCATCACAACACCATAAGCAGTCTATGGTAGCAGCAGACTGCACTAGGGTAGAAGGAAGAAGTTAAGCTGGAAATTCATCACAGTTCCAGGTACAGACCTGTCACTTCTTCTTGCTCACCCATTCCCATACATCACTCACAATGACAGGCGCCATGGCAGGAGAGGAATATTGCTTCTAGTAGGAGCATAATTGAACATACATATATATCAATAAAGTCAATTGATAGTCTCCTTTACAATACAGAGTATATTTATCCTTTGTAAGTGGGTCTATGATTAGCCTGATCTGATAACAGAAAACAGAAAATGCTCTACAAGAATCCTCATGAGGCAACTTCGGGCAACTTTGGAAATCGAAGCACCGCAAGTGCATTGGCGCTAGCGTTTTGTCATTATAGCAGGAGGCAGGCACGGGGAAGGCAGTTCGGGAAGATTGTCACCCCGCAGAAGAGGCGATTAGTCGCCAGGTGACTAAATTTCCCCGAATCTGCCCGTGTGCTAGCTCCCTTAGAAACATAAAAATAGGTTTGATCCATTACTGGAATTTGATCTTAAAGCTGACCCACAGCTGATCTTGATAATAGATGGTACACAGTCAATATTTCCATATGATACATGCAACACCAGCAATAGAAACAGTCAGTGGTAGTACTTAGTCCCTATTGCCAAAATCCTCCAAATTTTCTCAAAATAACTAACTTCTACCTTGAGCCATTTTAGTTGCCACACCGTGAGATAACACCAACATCTTTCTGTTCTCCTCATTGGAGCCTCTCTTACCTAAGTTAGTCTATCTCTCACTTCTAGAGACAGCTAGAACATGTCATCTAACCTGTCCTTCTTCTCAGGGTTACTTCTGCCCAACTACCTTCTTACCCCAATGTCTTCTCTTCCCTGTGTTCTCCATTACATGAAAATGTACCACCTCCCACAGGCCATTCCTACACCTTTACTAGGAAAACCTCCACAAACCAATATGACCCAGTCATTTCAATATAGCTATACCTCATATTAGTAATTTCTTTACAGGATACTGACTTTGTTGTAAGGCTATAAATGTAGACCGACAGATGGTTCAGCAGGGATGCTATAATTCAGCAGAGACTGCAAGGTTCTAGTTTGCAGAATCCAGGATTAGACTATAGCAATAAAGCATTAGAAGCATTGGCATTGTCATATCATAAAGTATCCTGCATCCGCACAAGGCATTTACATAACATTCCATTTAGCAGAAATGGTTTCCATATGGGCAGATCATGGAGAGGGATATATCTCTAATTGTTTATTACAATCCCATCACATGGGAAAGAAATTAGTGCACTTCCTTTTTTTGTGTCTTGTTCCCTTGCATATTACCACCCGCTACGGAAAGCAATAGGACTTCATTTCCCAGAGTCCATCAATTCACAATTGAACAATGAGAGTCAAGTATGTCTGTATAAAAAATATATATATATACATATTTTTGGCAGTTCAGATAGCTTTATAAGCCCAGTCAAATAAGGTTATGTTACTAAGGGGGGTATGTTCTTCCTTTATCCTAAGTATCCTTCCCAGAATCACAGTAAGATGTGGGTAGCCAATCAGAGCTCTTCCTTCACATAGGGAAACAGATATGGCAGGTCTGCCTAGCTGTTGATTGGCTGTCATTTTCCACCAACTCTCGTGTACAGCCTAGGAAAGCAGTCAATATAACGGCTTGATGGTACTAGCAAAGTTATGGGATAAATAGTACAATACAAAAATGTTAAAGACACATTCCACCAATTTTACAAGTGTGCAAACAAAGACAAATACTTGTATTTGATTCTCTATGTCCCCTTTAAGACGGACAACGTGTATTTAACATATGCGTGAATAGCTATATTGACAACACTGAGAAATCATATGAGAAAGCGATTTAGAAGCATTGCACAACTCTGAGTGTTGGCTGCCTGCAGAGTTGTTGATTAGGATACAGAAGGCAATATCGTTTATATCCTATTAAGCCAAAATGTTTACCTCATTATCAGATCTTGATCTATAACCAAGGGATAGAGAGCTACAAAGTGTTTGTTTCAAAGTCCCATCTGATCTTTAAATGGGAAACCATTTAGTGTGTTGCCTTCTCTGTCCCACTCTCTTTCCTGCCTATAACACACATGGCAAAACTATTTTTAACATAAATGCCTCCTCATTATATTTCTATGAGAAAGGAATTGGAAGGAGAATCACAAAATATATTATTTTCCCCCGTTTCACAAAATAATCATAAAAAACAGACCCACCATTTACTTTATTTACATTTAGACTTTATGGATCATGTAAGAGAATATTAGTCAACTTAAAAGGAGGAGCTATACTACACAACATGGCAGGATATATTGAGCAAGAGTAGGAGTTATGTGAAGGGAAGGCTTATATTGTGCAGTAGAAGGTGTTATCCAAGTATTAGGAAGTGATTGGGGATGGTTACATTGAGCAACAAAAGGAGTTACAAGGAAATACTATATCCCCCAAAAGCATTGCCTTAAGGAAGATGTTATATGGAGAAATTGAAAGAGATACAAAGAGTAATTATAGGGCATGGGAAATGGAGAAAAAGCTAGGGTTATATCGAATTCTAATGAGAGATGTAAGGAAACAGTGTAATTATCAGTAATAGACATTTTAGGGAAAGGTTTTATAAGGGAAACTCTAAGCAGGAATTATTTGGAGCAATAGGAGTTTGCAAATAAACAAAGAACAAAGTATTATATAAGTCTGATGAGGGACGCTAATTACTCTATGTATTTACATTCCTCCCATATGATGCATCCAGATAAGATGATGCTGATATCCCCTTTGGAATTCTCTCTTGCCAACTGCTCTCAAAGATTAAAGACATTCCCTCGTAAACAAATCCATCCTGCTCTTGTGAAGCACACTCTTGTCCTGGCCCTCTTACCCTCGCCACTTCAGGGACGGGAAATGCTTGGAAAACTGTTTCAGAAGGAGGGGCGGTGTTCCTGGGCACTCTAATTGTGCCAACCTAGGGTTTCATTGCCGAGACACCAGGGAAAGAATAGTGAAATATGTGTAAATTGTATACCAGGCATAAAGGCAAAGTCATAATTGATATTAAAGTGTAAAGTGAGGTTTATTTTTCAGTCCAGTCAATGTTAAGCAAAGCCACCTTATATGGGGTCAAAATTTAAAATTGATATTAACTTACTGAGAGTGCTCTTCTGAGCACTTTTGCACATTAATTTTAAACATTGAGCCATTTTAGCTTTCTAATATCAGGCTTTTGTCTTAGCAGTGTAAGTAAATGTAAGTGACTAGGCTGGCTGCTCATAGTCAGTCAAGGTCACTGATGGTTAGAAGAGCACTAAGCTTATATTCATTTCTTTTTGGGTTTAGCTTCCCTTTGGAGGTCCTAGAGCTTAATAGACTTTGCAGGTCCCATTATTTGTAATAGGAAGTAGGACTGTCCAACCTATGGCCATACAGATGTTGTTAAAAAACTCCCATCTTCAGCTGTCAGATGGTTAGTTGTATGTATAACATCAGAAGGGCCATGGGATCAGTTGCTCAACATAAAAACTAAGTGTTACCAATTTTTGCTCTGTTTTATCTGTCCTACCTATAACTGCTGTTCAGTACGGCAGCACTATGCCGGGGGCTCAGGGAAATCTATCCCCTACATCGCCCCCTGATCTGACATTCATAGTGAAGTGGATGGTACTTGAGCATTTTAAACTTTTTTATACCCTGATCTCAAGGGTCTGTGAGCTGAGAACTCTGGAATGCTGAGTATGATAAGTGCAGACAGTGAAAAATGTAGCAAGAGGGTTATGGTTGATGCACAATTGAAGTCTGCTACATTTTGGTGTCCAACACCTGCCATGGCAACTTTTGTATTCAAGATAAAGTGGAAAATATGGCAGGTTTCTGCACAGTATTCAGCCAAATTAAATATAGATGCTGCTGGGCTCTTGGTGATTCTTCTGGGTGCCATGATGTGCTTCAACTAAATATACAGAGAATGCAGATTCATGTGTGCCATTTAGTATTTGCACAGGAGTTCCACAGTTGCATAAGAGGCTTAGCTTACCCAACTTCAATGTATCTTCTAGCTCAGAGATCCCCAACCAGTGACTCATGAGCAACATGTTGCCCCCCAACCTCTTAGATGTTGCTTCCAATGGCCTCAAAGCAGGTGCTTATTTTCAATTCCTGGTTTAAAGGCAAGTTTTAGTTGCATAAAAACCAGGTGCACTGCCAAACAGAGCCTCTCATAGGGTGCCAGTCCACATTAGGTTACAAATAGGCAATTACAGCCCATATTTGGCATTCCTTGGAATTTTTTGTGCGTTTATGTTGCGCTCAAACTTCTTTTTACATTTGAATGTGGTTCACGGGTAAAAAAGGTTGGGGACCCCTGTTGTAGCTCATCCAAAGCAAAGCAAAAAGGGACATCTGCAGTATGGCTCAAATAAAATGAGCCAACAAACAAAAAAGGATTAACAACAGGACACTGTAGAGACTGAAGTGTTGCAGAGCAATTTTTTGAGCTTGAAAAAACATACAAGAAAGGCAACGCTTCAGGCCTCTTTATCAAGGCTTGATAAAGGTCATTGAATCAAGCCTTGATAAAGGGCCTTGAAGGCCTGAAATGTTGCCTTTCTGGTGTGTTTTTGGGCAGAATAAAATAATTTGGCAACACTTCAGTCTCTACAGTGTCCTAGTGGTAATCTTTTTTTTTTTTTTTTTTTTTTTTTTAGGATTACCTGCTGGTGATACTTTTTTATGTATATTTATGACCCCTCTCGTAGGAGTAGCACCTGACATCTTAAAAAATATTCCTTTTTTAGAGGTTTTCAACTCTCCACAAATATGTGTTTCCAGTGCCCCTGGATCAGCATTTTACTGCAGTTGTGAACCATTTATTGTCATGCATTTGTCCTACAGTTGGCTCATGTAGGGGTCATAAACCTTTATAGAAACTGGCCATGTGAATATCTGAATGTGAAATGAGTGGCATTCACATGTGGGAAACAAACTGCTTGATATACAGGTAATTCCACACTCATTTAAATCAGGACTACTGGGGGCCCTCGCATTTATGCAACTGATGTTCAAAACAACTTGCAGACCTACAACTGCCTGACCCACAATGGTACCCTTGAGTCTAAGTGATGGTCATTCAAATCAACAACAACTAACAACAATGTCTATAAATGTGGCATTGATGTTATTGTTCAGCCAAAAGCAATGACAAGTCAATTCATATTTATTTGAAATAATGAGAACTTGCCTAATGACATCACGAATTTTAATACAATTATATATTTTTATTCTCTTCTAAATGTGTTTAATGAGAAGGCAAACTGCAGCCACGTCTCATTGATGAACGTTAAGTTCCTCAGATGCACTGCTTTTTGATTGATTAATTAATTAGTTAGTGAGAAAAAGATGTTGTTCTGCTTAGAAAATGAAGTTCGAGAGCAGAGAAGAAATATCTGATGCTTCTCTGGCCAGTTCTACAAATAGGGAATTACAGCCCATATTTGGCATTGAATTATATTATATGAAAATATGTTTTGAGAGTTTACACTGCCAGGGAGCACCCCAAAAGCCAGTGGCGTTACTAGAGTGCACTGGGTACCCCTGCAAAAAAACATTTCAGAGCGGCCCGGTACACTCCAAACCCATCCTCCCGCCCACTTCCTGTCCCACTCACCACGACTCCGCCCACTCCTGCCCAACTTGCATCCCCCTTCCTCACTCTAGCTATAGAGGAAGCAGGCCCCACAGTCTGCCCCCTCCCCTGTTCACCAGGGCCCCTGCAACTACAGGGTCTGTTGACTGGCACTCAGGTCAAATCCAAGCAGGGACAAGCCCTTGTTGCATTTATTTGCGAAGGTGCAACATTTCGGAGTGAACCCCTTTGTCAGGGGTGTAATATTCAGGGGTTTACCCAGAAATGTTGTACCTTCACAAATAAATGCAGCAAGGGCATGTCCCTGCTTGGATTTGACCTGAGTGCCAGTGATTTGTACTTACGAATTTGGAGGTTACCGAAGCCTTCTTCACCAGGCATCAGACATTCACTTCATGGAGAGCCATCGTGTGCAAGCTGGTAATACTATATTATTCCTCTATAGTTACGCCACTCACAACAGCTCATGTCCTGGGTGCACCTCCATCTTCACACCTCTGTTTAGTGTTTGTATTGATGCAAAATAATTTCTTTGGGGGAATTGTATGCTACAGGAGGGCTCACTGCACAGGGATTCAAAGCATTTTTCCAGGTGCCTGGAGACATATGAGGGTTCTAGGCAGGCTGTATGAGTTGGCCATGACAGTTCACAGCTTGCACCGAGGGTTAGAGGTTGAGGCAATTGTGGAAAGAATGCTGCTATCAGTGAGCCTGCCTAGCTCTGAAATTGTTTAGGTACCTCCAGGTGTTATGACAGCACCCACATGTAACAAGCATGCATTAAATAAACACACACAGATACTAAATTAAGTATACATATATATATATATATATATTTAAAAGCTTATAATTAGACATAAATATAGATGTGGTGAAGAAATATATATTTTAATGCTCACATACCTCCCAACATTTTGAAAACAAAAGGTTGTGGGAGAAATGTTTTTGACCACGCCCATTTTATGGCCACACACCCTAATTACCAAGTATATTTTATAAAATTTGGCAGGTTATGGATCGTTTAAACACATTTCTGGAGGTCAGGTTTTATGTGTTTTACAGTTTTGCTAATGAAGGTGAACTTGCCCTTGAAGCTGCAAGTCACAGTTTCCCCAGTAGACCTGCTTATCTTAAATTGTTACAATTGTTTCTTGCTTGTCTTAAATTGTTACAATTGTTCTTTGCTTGTCTTATATTGTTACAATTGTTTCTTTGCTTAACTTAAATTGTTACAAAAGTTTCCAATTGCACCTGCCACATATTCTAGGCTCTCTGCCAAAAGCCAATTACGTTTTAGAAACTTTGTATCTTTTTCTGGCTGTTCAGTGCAGGAGATCAAAGAGAAAGTCAAGATTTTTCAGTAACAATCTGGGACTGCAGGTTGAGCTGTCAAAATCGGAACAGTCCCGCGAAAAACAGGACTGTTGAGTTGAGTTATGCACTCATAATAGGTCCATTTCCATGACGATCACTCGCCCATAGTCAGAAAAGCTGTACAGTTGCCAAATTATGCTGCACTCCTCTAACTGGAAGGCCCCAAGCTAAGGATACAGGAGCTGTGACAGGACAGGAAAGGGTTAATACAGTATACAGAACCTGCATATTGATTCCCTGCAGTGCCCATTACAAAATGTTCTCTCCCTGGGCCAGTCACAATGGCAGATGTGTTATGTCACCCTGTAACGTATGTCCCTGTCTGTCATTCCTGCCGTGTGGGAAGTGCAAAGAGACAGTGCCAAGCTTAAAGGAAGAGCTATTGTTAGAAGAGATGGGCGTTGCGTTCCTGTACCAGCTTCTAATTGCACTGGGCAAGCTTTTGCTTTGAGGTCTGGTACATACAGACGTCTGGATATACGCAGTACCCCACTCCTTAACATAAACAAAAATATGAGCCAACCCATCGGCTCGCTCCTTATCTCTTCATCTCTGCCATTGGCATCTTGATTGCAAATGGCTCTATTTTTTCCCTTTGTACTATTTGTCTTTAAGGACCCTCTGACATAATCGCAGCTCCCATCATGTTGTACGGAAGTGCCACAAACCCATACCAGGCATGGTGCCACATCTAAAACTTCTTTTTTCATGATATCACAATCCAAAACTAATAAACAACAGATACATTGTTTACTTTCTTTTTCAGGTATGGGGCCTGTTATGCAGAATCCTCGGGACCTGGAGTTTTCCAGATAACAGATCTTTCTGTAATTCCGATCTTCCTACCTTAAGTCTACTAGAAAATAATTTAAACATTAAATAAACCCAATAGGCTTCTTTTGCTTCCAATAAGGATTATTTTGTATTTTAGTTTGGATCAAGTAGGAGCTACTCTTTTATTATTTCAGAGAATGTTTGCATAAAAAGGAGTCAATGGGGGACAGCTAGGGATGGGCGAATCCGTGCTGAAAAATTTGCGAGACACATTAAAGTCAATGGGCGTCAAAATTTTTTTGATGTGGTAGATTTTTTGCTGGTGAATTATTGCTTCAGTTTCGCTAATTAATTTGCATGCAACGAAATGTGGAAATTCGCTGCAAATTAGTTTCTGGCAAATTTATTCGCCCATCACTAGAGATAGCCTTTCTGTAATTCGGAGCTTTCTGAATAATGGGTTTCTGGATAATGGATCCCATACCGGTAACAAACTCTGGATTCCCTCTATGTTCTAGTCTTTAATAAACAATTAAGTGCACCAGCGTAGGTTTATGTGCACACACATTCTTGCTCGGTAAATATGCGTGAACACGTAGGAGTGGGATGTCAGCATTCTGCATTTTCAGTTCCTTAAATTATGCTGTATGGACCATGGGGTTTCCTGGATAATGGGACTTTCTGTAATTTAGATCTTAAGTCTACTGGAAAAGCATGTAAACTTTAAATAAATGTTGGTTTTGCTTCCAATAAGGATTAATTATATCCTAGTTTGAATTAGGTACAAGGTACTGTCAGTGGTGTAACTATAGAGGAAGCAGACCCCACAGTCACAGGGGGGTCCGGGGAAAAGGGGGGCCTGACTGCATTGTCTGCTACCTCTATAGTTAACAAGAAACCCCCCTTCTCAAGCCACTTTCTTACTGCAGCGGGGAAGCAGAGACACGGGGCGGAGAGTGGGTGGAGTCCAGGTATGAGAGAGAGAGTGGGTGGGTCTTGGTGGAAAGTGGGCAGGGTTGGGTGTGAAGTGGGTGGGGTCAGAGCAGGAAGTGGGCGGAGGTGGGAAGTGGGCGGGAGGATGGGTATCAGAGTGTGTGGGGGGGCCCAGCGCACTATAACTACACCACTAGTTACTGTGTTTTATTATTACAGAGAAAAAGGAAATCAATTTTAAAAATTTGGTTTATTTGGCTAAAAAGGAGCCTATGGAGTCCCATAATTGGGAGCTTTCTGGGTAACGGGTTTCCACATAACAGATACCATCCCTGCACTCAAACCGCTTACAACTGTTTGCAGACCTTCCAGTGCTGGAAGATACCCCCTTTCCTTCTATAATCACTATGTTTTCTATTTTAATTATTTGCAAAAATTTGGAAAGAAAAATTTAAAAAAGATTATTATTCTATACTGTAGTACTGACATATTCCTCAGTTCATGAGCAGTCAAAGGTCCCTATTACATTCACACACAGGGTCAGTTGTATAAGGAGCCAATTGCCCTGCCTATGTTTGGAGAGTGGAAGGAAACTCATACAAGCTTCTTGCATTTAGTGCCCTGGCTGGAATCAGGACCCAACATGCCCTGCTAACTATTGTTGCCCCATATACAACTGCCTTATAACTTTCCTTAGTTGAAGCATTTCCCCATAGAAAGTGACACCACCCCTAGTGGCCATAAACAGATTGCAGCTATTATAAGAGAATTTACAGATTTGTCTCTGATAGGTCAAGCGCTATACATATATATAAGCCAGCCCTTTATATCTAACAGGCCTAAATGCTACAGATGGACAAACATTTTATATTTTATATTAAAATGGTGCAGAATCCCTTGTTTGGGAATAGGTTCTAGCACAGCCGTGCCGTTATTCTTTTTGGTTTGGTAAATGGTCAGTAGGAAGCAATTACTGGCCTTTAAAAATGAGAATATAAATCTAAATAAACTGTGTTGAATATGTGGCAGGCCGGCTGACAGCATGGCATGAAGTATCAGATGCAGGCACTGGGGAACTGGAAAGAGGCTGGAAAGTGCTTTGGAAAGACGTCACAAACTGTGTGCATGGGCCAATCAGATTAGAGAGGGATGCTTTAATTATCATATATATTAAAATTAAAACAGTGGCTGTTTTGTAATTATTCTAGTGTTCAATGTTGGTCATGGTCAGAAAAAAACAAAGAAACTGGGGATTCCTAAATATTCAGCATTTGTTGTGGCATTTTTGTTTGATATTATCTGCACCATCTAGTGGTTAGGATATAAAATTCAGTATCTTTTTTTTTTTTTTTTTTTTTTTACAATGGGACTAACATACTGTAGAGTGAGTGTTCATAGACATACATACAGTACATACATACATACATGAGCTTCTTCAGCAGGAGCATTCTTATCTCTCAGATACAACCCATACAAGTGACCTCCTTCGAACCAGTTACATAAATCAATAACGTTGACTAGAATTCACAAAATTAAATAAATAACTTTTGTTCGGTATTCTTGTCTTGTGAAGGCAAATAAAGATACAACAATCTTCTCTATAATAACTATTATCCTTTACAGCAATTTACAGAGATTATGCTATGTCAAGACCATTAATACTACTCAGCTCTAGACCACTAGTTTTTATAAAGCAGTAGTAGTAGTAATTCTGCCATTCAAAATGTGCAAACACTCCCTTTCCAGAGACTATTATCCCACTACTACTATAGGCACCATCTCTCCATACAATACCTGCTATTCCACAATCCCAGTCCCTTCCCAGAGACTATTATCCCACTGTTACTATAGGCACCATCTCTCCCTACTATACCTGTTATCCCACAGCCACACTCCCTTCCCAGAGACTATTATCCCACTGTTACTATAGGCACCATCTCTCCTTACTCCCACAGTCACATTCCCTTCACAGAGACTATTATCCCACTGCTACTATAGGCACCATCTCTCCCTACTATACCTGCTATTCCACAGCAACCGTCCCTTCCCAGAGACTATTATCCCCACTGCTACTATAGGCACCATCTCTCCCTACTATACCTGCTATCCCACAGCCACAGTCCCTTCCCAGAGACTATTATCCCACTGCTACTATAGATACCATCTCTCCCTACTATACCTGCTATCCCACAGCCACAGTCCCTTCCCAGAGACTATTATCCCACTGTTACTATAGGCACCATCTCTCCCTACTATACCTGTTATCCCAAATCCACAGTCCTTTCCCAGAGACTATTATCCCACTGTTACTATAGGCACCGTCTCTCCCTACTATACCTGCTATTCCACAGCCACCGTCTCTTCCCAGAGACTATTATCCCCACTGCTACTATAGGCACCATCTCTCCCTACTATATCTGCTATCCCACAGTCACACTCCCTTCCCAGAGACTATTATCCCCACTGCTACTATAGGCACCATCTCTCCCTACTATATCTGCTATCCCACAGTCACACTCCCTTCCCAGAGACTATTATCCCACTGTTACTATAGGCACCATCTCTCCATACTATACCTGCTATCCCACAGTCACACTCCCTTCCCAGAGACTATTATCCCCACTGCTACTATAGGCACCATCTCTCCCTACTATATCTGCTATCCCACAGTCACACTCCCTTCCCAGAGACTATTATCCCACTGTTACTATAGGCACCATCTCTCCCTACTATACCTGCTATCCCACAGTCACACTCCCTTCCCAGAGACTATCATCCCACTGCTACTATAGGCACCATCTCTCCCTACTATACCTGCTATCCCACAGCCACACTCCATTCCCAGAGGCTATTTAAATTCATAGTGTATTCTGCATCTAAGGCAATGTATAGAGCAATATATCTGTGTCTCTTTGCCTGCAGCATGTCACATGATCCCTTCCCACTCAGGACATAACACAGATTATTATGATGACTATCTAAATATCTTATTAAGCTTTTATAAACAATCCCCATGGTGTGGTTCATTTAAGGAACGCTGGATTGTAGCTGATTATTGGCCTCCCTCTGTGCTGATTATTGGACTCCCCCTGTGTGCAAATCAAAGGGAGCTGTCAGCAGGCTAAATATAATGTGCTGACTGTGCGCTGTGTATGAGAGCTGTACAATGCTTAATGTTAGACCTATGGCCATGATGTCAACTGCAAGGAATCTGCACAAGGCATTTCAGTTCATCTGTAGACATGTGCATTAACCACATACGTTTACACAGTCCAGTATATAAAAGCTTGACCTTAAACAACTCAGCTTCAACATGAAGTCTGTAGGGCAAACATGCACATATGCAGTCCTTTTCCATATCAGCTACTTTGCCACTATATCTCACACCACAGTTTTTCAAAAAATTAAATTTTTTTCACCAATTCGGCTTTTCACACAACTTGCATGTGCAAGGATCACATGCTCACATACTTTTTGGACACATTGCTGAACTGAAATGGTCTCCATTCCTGCAACTAAGAGAAAAGATTCCATAATGGTTGCAGAAAATGACCATGGAATTCTGGTTATAAAAAAAAACAAAAAAACATTGCTTTTGGGGTAAGCACAAGGTTTTTTCATGAAAAAAGGCTTCCCATGGCACTACATATACTTGGGGCAAATTTACTAAAGGGCGAAGTGACTAACGCTGGTGAAAATTCGACAGCGTGACGTCATTTCGTTACTTCGCCGATTTACTAACGGGCACAGGCGTAACTTCGCTAGCGAAAGAGACTGAAGCTGGCGCTCATTCACACTAAATCACCAGGCGAAGTTGCTCTCTGGCGAAGGGACGTAACTGCGCAAATTCACTAAGATACGGATTTTACTGAACGTTACCTCTTGCACCAGACTTGCCTTCACCACCTAAGACCAGGCAAAGTGTAATAGAGTAGATAGGGCTTCCTCAAAATTTAGTTTTTTTAGTAAACATTTTTCTAAGTCTCGAAAAAATGCTGGTGTCTTTTCCTTTTTCCAGGGTGATAGGCTGCAAAAGAGTGTAAATTGTTTTTGGGGGGTTACTGGCTTTCCCCCTACATTTCCTAACATATGGCAAATAACTATACACTGGGCTCATGTGTAGGGCAATATAACAACTCTATTTTATTATATTAAGGTTCCCTGGGCTTGTGTAGTGTAATGTATTACAGTGGGAACGCTGGTGGCTGAGCAACCGATACATCTAAATGGAGCTGCACTAATTTAAACACACAGGGGGTAAGTCTGGAGAGGCCAAACCCTTTTTCTACTTTGTAATGTAATGCATTTGCTGCAACATATACGTCCATTCAACTTTAATTTCCAGCCGTATGCAAATTAGCCAACGCTAGCGCAACTTCGCTCTGCTTGCCGAATTAACGCTAGCGCATCTTTGCCAGTGTTCAACTCCTTGGACGCAACTTCGCATGTTAGTGAATTAGTGTTGTCTGTGCGAATTTTCGCCTGTGTTACGCTGCCTGCGAAGCGTTGCTGGCAAATTTTCGGTGCTTAGTAAATTTGCCCCTTTCTGTCTGTATTTCTGTTGCCCTATTCCCTTAAATATGCTAAGAACAATAAGAACAATTTTTTTTGTTTACCATGTGAAAAGAGTTACTGTCCTGTGGATGCTGACACCTGCTGGTGATAAAGAGATACTGCACCTATACTCTCATAGTAAGTTAGGTTGAAAAATAGACACACGTCCATCAAGTTCAACCTTTTTAGTCTATATATAACCTGCCTAACTGCTAGTTGATCCAGTGGAAACACAATCAGCAATGAAAGGCAACAAATCTTTAGGACTCAAGCAGATGTGTAACTGGATAAAAAAGAATTTACAATATATTTTGAATTTTATACTTGACCTTCTTTAAATTAGCATAGGTCTCTGCACTCCAAAACATACTGCATAGATCTTGAGAAAAGAGACTCAATCAAGCTTCATTCCTGCTCAGACAGAAAATATTTTTACATCAAAAGACCAAGAACAAATTGTATTGTGGCACAACCAAGTGCATTGGAAAGAGCTTCTTTCCTCACTGCCCACCCATCGCATCAATTTCTGTAACCGGGGAGAGGATTTCTGGGGGAGACCCCCCCCTTAGGCCCAGCTCCCCCCCACACACAATTCCAACGCATATTTACACATCCAAATTATGTGTTTTTAAAGGAACAGTTCAGTGTAAAAATAAAAACTGAGTAAATAGATAGTATGTGCAAAATAAAAAAAAAATCAATAAAGTTAATTAGCCATAAATGTAATGTATAGAGGCTGAAGTGACTGGATGTGTAACATAACAGAACTGCAGGGATGAAGCTTGATCTTCTGGCTTGGGGCCATATCTCTATGGAAGCCCGGGGTGTTGTGTCAACATGCTTGGGGGTGCGCTGCTCACGGAGGCATTTGCGATTTACGGTTTTTAAATTGCTTTTATTCTTTGCTCCATCATTTCGGCCTAGCAATAAATTTTTTTTTATATTTGGCTGCTGGCCGGAGCCCTATATGGCACTTAATTATTGCACTTTATGGTACTTATTTATTTTCATTTTATGTGTGCTTTTTACATGGACCTTTTTGCAGGCTTTTGGTGCACTGGGGAAGTTTCGGTGGAACCCAGGGTTAAAGGGACTCTCCCTATCTGAGGCAAAGGAGAGTCTGAAGACGCCTGTGCCTTTTGTGCCCAGCGGATTAGAATAATATGGCTCAACGTAGCTTCAGCAAACGTAAGCCCACAGACTCTTCAAGCTTTCAGGTGCTTTGGCCTAGGGCTCTTGAGTACAGTATTTGGAGCCTATGCCTTCAGGTAGGACTCACTGGGGCACCCACATTCTATACACTGTGCACTTAAGGGTGTTAGAAAGCATGACCTCAGGCTCAGTGCTATAAAACCAGCAGTTCTAGATGCATAGTTGGCCAAAGGGACATAAAGGAGTGATTTGCATGTCTCCACCCATAATGCCTTATGTGAGAGTTAAACTTTCATTTTTGGTATTAAGGCAGTGCTGTGTATATGGTACGAGGCAAGTAAATACCTTCTCTTTTCAGAAGGCTTTATGCTGCATGTTTTGAACGTGAGCCTATCTCACCCTAACCAGGCTAGGTTCTCTGCTAATTTTTAGTAGAAAGACATATTAAAGGGGTTTTCACCTTTAAGTTATTATTAGTATTTTATAGACTGGTCAATACTGAGTAACTTTTCAATTGGTCTTTATTATTTTATTTGTATATGTTTTTTGAATGATTTACCGTCTGACTCTTTAAAGCTTTCAAATGGTGGTCACTGACCCCATCTAAAAATAAAATGTTCTGTAAGGCTACAAATTTATTGTTATTGATACTTTCTATTGATCTTTTTATTCAGGTCCTCTCCTATTCATATTCCAGTCTCGTATTCAAATCAATGCATGGTTAATAAGGTAATCTAGAGCCTAGCAACCAGATTGCCAAAATTACAAACTAAATAGTTGCTGAATAAAAAGCTAAACCATTGATAAAATTGATAAACCATTGATAAACCATTGATAAAATGCTGGCAAAGTTTCATGGCCATTTGCACTTGCAGCTCATCACTATCAAGGGCTAAAATTGCAAATTTTCCGCTGCGAATTTTCTCAGCAGTTTCGCACAAGGTGCAATTCGTAAATTCGTTGTGAATCTATGGCTAGCGAATAAATTGACTCATCACTAGTGTTCCCCCCATCATCAGTATGGGACTGGGGGGTCTGGGCCCCACTGGGGCTGCTGCCTCAGGGGCCCGAACACACTCACCAGGGCTGGAACAATGGGTAGGCAAAGTAGGCACATGCCTAATGCGCAAAGCTGGGGGGCGCCAGGCACTTTTCTGCCTCCTAGCCCTACTCCGGTCCCTTCTCTATTGGGCACTAGAACCGGCCAGGTTGCCTAGGATGCCTGGCCCGGCACTGACACCCACAGGGCCCCCCAGCCACAACCTCCCTGTGTGTATCTTATTTTTAGTGATAGGCAAATAGATTCGCCTGGCACGAATTTGTGATGAATTTCCAAATTTCACCGCTGGTGAATAAATTTGAGACTCTCCTGTGAAAATTTGCTGGTGAAAATTCGCCTGCGTCAATTTCCGATTTTTTTTGTGAAAACGTTCAAATTGCTTAATTTCATTGTGAAAACGTTCGAATTGCTCGATTTTTATTTGTGAAAACGTTTGAATAGCTCGGTTTTTTGTGAAAACGTTCGAGTTGCTCGATTTTAGTGAAAATGTCCGAATTGCACGATTTTCCAGTGAAAACATTTAAATTTCTCGATTTTCCAGTGAAAACGTTCGAATTGCTAGATTTTTACGTGAAACCGTTGGAATTTCACGTTTTTTCCGTGAACTTTCCGATTTCACGATTTTTCATGAATTTTTCGCTGTTTCGCCAATTTTGCAGGAAATTTGCCAATTTTTCTGGGAAATGGGAAAAATTCACCCATCTCTACTTATTTTATCTTCTTGTGGACGCGATTAGAGCTGGGAGGGAAGTAAGAGTGCAGTGCCCAAAGCAGGGATCAGGTGTATGTCAGAAGGGCTCACTAGGTTTTTTTTCCCGGTGTCCCGTCTGCCTAATAAAACTGCCAGTGCTACCGTAACACTCTAGACACGCGCCTCTTCTACCTACCCTAGGTTATGGCCCCTCTGGTCATGTGTCATTTGCACATTCTGAGGCCGTTTGCAGATATTTCATGATAAATCATTCATGTTTTAGCCACATTTTGCTATTTGGAATAGAAATTATCTTTACCCATACCTCCCAACTGTCCCATTTTTGCAGGACAGTCCCGATTATTACAGCTCAGCCGCAGTCGAGGATTGGTTACTGAAATGTCCCAACTTTTTCTTTGATCTCCTGCACTGAACAGCCAGAAAAAGATACAAAGTTTCTAAAACTTCATTGGCTTTTGGCAGAGAGCCCAGAATAAGTGGTAGGCTCACTTAGATACATTGGAAACAATTATATATAAGCAAAGAAACAACTGTAACTATTAAAGATAAGCAGGGACACTGTGACTTGCAATGCAAGGGCAATTCACCTTCATTAGCAAAATTGTAATAACACATAAACGCCACAGAAATGTGTTCAAACTATCATAACCTGCCAGATTTTGTAAAATGAACAATGGTAATTAGGGGGTGTGGCCACAAAAATGGGCGTAGTAAAAAAAACTTGCTACACCCCCATAAAGCAAATCCAAACTATTGAGAGGAGTGTTACCCAAATGAAACTTTGTAAGAAGATTTTATAGTTATAGAAACCATACTGTGGTCAGCTCACTGTTTGGGGCACTTTCATTCCAATAAATGTTCCACTCCGACTTTACTTCGATAGCTTCTCCACATTATCTATTTTCTTACTAACTTCAAGGAAGCGCTGGTTCTTAATCAGAAGGGTACTGTGCCGAGTCGTAACAATGTGGGAAGGCACATCTCACGCACAAAGCGTGAACACCCGCTCATCACGTGTAAGAACCAGAAGGATCGACATATTAGTTCTGCTTCAAGGACCAAGTTTCTGTGAGTTGCTGACAACATCATAGCGACTCACTTTATTAACTCGCTCACAACCGCTGCATCTATTAAAATAAAACCTTTATTTCTAATGTTTTTCTTTTACAATGCTACGAAAGTGACGAAAATGTTCCCAAAGTAGCGCCTAATTAAGCACGAAGTATGCAAATATATCCACCAACCAGCGCTCTCTAACCTCGAGCCTGTCAGGTCCCCTTTATCGAGGACACGTCGGACATGTTACATATGGGCATTTCACCATACATGACTGTGTTACCTTTCTTACCCGTGCGGCGAGTCTCGCGAGATTCTGTTCTGGCTGATGGCCGCGCACTGAGAGTGTACACGCGTTACCGGCTCTAGGGTGAGACACGTGATATAATCAGCCGCCGAGATGCAGCATGATGATGTAAGTAGAGTCGGGTTGGTGAAGGGAACAGGCTGCCGGCTCAGACGAGTTATCCGGGTTTTGCAGGCTTAGCGGCTGTTATATTATATCATGGTGTTGGTGGCAGCTTTGGCAAATACAAATGATTGACCTGAGCTGCTGCAGTACTTCTTTGGGATCCTGTATTGCCCCGTTCTACTGCAGGCATTGGCTTGTGGTGTATTCTGTATGGCTGCAACTCTTCTAATGCTGGATCTATATGGGACCCTCTTATCCTGTATGTGGTTGGGGCCAGATCTTTATGAAATTGGACCTTTCATAGATATCAATGGATGGCTGCTGTCACTTACTGAGCTTAGCGACCCCCTCACAATATACAGTACACATAGAATAGAAATGTCACAATATAAGGCTAATTAATAATTAATACAGATAATTAATACACGGCAGCACAGAAACCAGTGCAACTAGCATCAGAATTTAATAATCAGCCCTGTAGCATCAGTTTATATTACAGGCCAACCTCAGTTTCTGCTTAATCATTGTGACAACCCCTAAGCTTAGCTTCTCAACAGCTGCTCAGAGCCCACTGAGCATGCGAGTGTCACAGACACTTTCCAAGATGGTGACCCCCTGTGACAAGTTTGAAGTCCTTTGCTTCATTGCTGCTATTGACAAGCTGAAACCTTAGGCTAGTGCAATAAGTTACGTATGTAAAATATGACATTTTTAGCCGCATTCATTATTTATTATATTTAATGTAACTAAATCTCCACCGCCCCTGGCTCCCCATTCCAGTCACCATTGTGGAATCCTTGGCAGGTCTAATTTGGGGTGGGGGCAGCGAGGTTGGCAGTTGCACCAATTGCCCACTGCTAGTTCCATCGCTTCCAGTGCTAGGCATCAGGTGAAATTCTGGTCGGCCCCATGCAGTGGCAAGTGATGTGTGGCACAGCACCTGTCATAGTGGGCCCTTAAGATCAGGTTTTCTGCGTTCTAGGGTCTTACCCTGGCCACTGCTTGGAGGGCTGCATCTGGCCCATTTGGATTACCCTGTAGTTTTTTAACACAAACCAGCCAGAATTGTGCTGGAAATGTTATAAGTCTGGCGTATGGTGTGAGTGATGTGCACCCCTATTCATTGTCATACTGGGACACCAGGGGCCCACAAAATAGCCTTAAACCAGGGGCCCACTCTCAGTACTATTTTCTTCCTCTCTTCACTCAATCTCTATTCTCTTAGACTTTTCTTTACATACTATAATCTATTATTCCATTTATTTAGCCTCTTTATTCTCATAGAAATCATGAATGGCCATGAAATAGGCTAAATGGTTAGAAGCAGGAGGATCCACTGACACCTGGAGAGTTTTCCTGGTATCAATCTGACACTGCCCCTATTCTTTTGTGCAAGTGTGCTGCAAAGATTGCCGGCGGCCACTGTGAAACCCTGCAACTGCCAATTTGTTTGGAGGTGGCGTCAAAGCTCAGCTGCTGTCAGTTAGGAACAAGAGGCAGGGGGGGCACAGTGGCACTGAACTCAACTGTACGGAAATGCATGGGGCCCATTCAGTGAATGGGAGTCTTTTTGCAAAACTGACTTCGGCCAACTTGGTGCAACCGCAGCTGCACTTGCAGTTAGCAACAACCCCTTGTCACTTGACCAGCCTTTTAATAAGTACCGTCCCTGGCACAAATTTGCCCCTACTGTACCCTGTCTGCTGCTTTGGGTTCGACTATGTGCTGTTCTAAAATATGGTACTCTGCTTCTCAAAAACAGGAAGGAAAAATACGTTTTAAAAAAAAAAAACATTTTAAAGGGGACAACACCCCAAAAACGAAAACTCTGTCTGGAACAAAAATATAATTGTAAGCGATTTTCCTATATACATTCATTAGACATTATCCTTAGTTTTAAAGAATAAGTAAACCTTTAAAACAAGTGAATGTAAAACTGATGAGGGTGCATTTCTAAGCCCTTTTGTAATTTACATTCATTATTTATTATATTTTTATTCCAAGATATTAAGGGATTCATGTAATGTTAATATGAATGAATTTTGTTACAATAGAGCCACCTGTTGGTCAATTTCTGACCATCAAGTAGTCAAGGAAGTTGTCAGGAGAAAGAAAGAGGCTGCTCTGATGTTCTTCTGCTTAGGAAAAAAATTAGAAACTTTTTTAAAATCTTTCCTAAGCAGAAGAACATCAGAGCAGCCTCTTTCTTTCTCTTGACAACTTCGTTGACTACTTTGTGGTTAGACTGGTCAGAAACTGGCCAGCAGGTGGCGCAGTTACAAAATGTTTTAATATTAACAGCACATGTATCCCTTATAATCTTGGAATCAAAAGAAAATAAATAATGAATGTAAAGTGCTTAGAATAGCCCCCTCATCAATTTTACATAAACTTATTTTAAAGGTTTACTTATCCTTTAAGGTTATTAGTAAATGTATCTATAGACTGACTTTCCCTTCTGTAGTGCTGGTTCTGACTCTTGAAACAATATAGCAGAAACATGCTTGATGTTGTTTGATAATCCTCCAATAAACCGGGAATATTCTGTTTCTCTTTTAGGTAATCTGGGATGTTGTTGGGAACAAACAGTTCTGCTCCTTCAAAATAAAGTAAGTAATGTTGCCATTGAATGACATCAATACACTGAAACATTCTACTGTACCAGAATCCAGGATTCCATCCCTGTCAGTGCATACACGCATGGGGGGGAGGGGGGGAGTGTATCCTGTTTTACTAAATGGGACTAGGCTCAGAGTGTTATTATCTCAGTTTACATTGTTTCCCCCTTTTATATCATAAATGAGAGAGTCCTCTGCTGTTCTGTCCATGTGCACGCAAACTGCAGAAGCTTAAAGGAGACATTTTGTGTGAAAAACAGGAATGTTTCAGTGTATGATACTTTTTTAAATATTGAAGGAAAGTGATTAAAAGTAATGTTTTAAACTAATGTTTCAAACGAATTTATTGAAAATTTCTGCAAAAACCTTCCTAGTCCCGCCCCTCTGTTCCTCTTCCTGCTGCCTCCTTTCCCAGGCTGTGCAGAGGAGCCGGCGTTTACAAACATACAACTTTTACCAGGGCAATAGTACATTATATTTTAATTACTTTGATACACTTTCATTTTTTGTATTTACTGTTCCTTTAAATAGGCCTAGAGTGACCTTACTGATAATTCAATTATTTGCTAAAACTGTAATCTTGTTTTTGGGGTTTGTGTTTGGATGGGTGCTCAATTCTTAATGGATTTATTTCAGAACAAAGACACAGAACTTCTGTCGAAATGAATTCAACATAACTGGGCTGTGCAATCGCTCTGCCTGCCCCCTAGCCAACAGCCAGTATGCCACCATCAAAGAGGAGAAAGGTACGGGATGGTGACTAAATCCATTTCTATTGGGTGCTGCCCCAGCTCTTTCTATTTCCCGTATTGCTGCAGTAGGTTAAAGGCAGGGGCGTGTTTAACAGGGTATTATGTATGTGTGTGTGACTGCTGCAGTGTTACTTGCAGGATATCATGGAAAGAATCTACTGTGTCTGCCAGTAACCCCTTAAAGAAAATATAAAACCTCAAAAACGAATTAGTGTAAAATGTTCTTCTTTCTTACTTCTTGCACTTCTGCAGTTTACATTATTTTTATTTTCATGATATTATCTGTTGTTACGTTGCGCATATAACGACTTTGATACAACAGCGCCCCTGCTGCTCATTATGCATGACTGGCTACAGCGGCAGAATATTAGGGCAAGGCCAGACGTGGCGTTTTTGCGGCGTTTTTACGTTGCGTTTTTAAAAAAGAACAGCCAGGCGTAAATACGCATACTGTATATACTCGAGTATAAGCCGACCCGAGTATAAGCCGAGGTACCTAGTTTTACCTACGAAAACTGGGAAAACTTATTGACTCTAGTAACATAGTAACATAGTAAGTAAGGTTGAAAAAAGACACATGTCCATCGAGTTCAACCTTTTTTTTTTTTATTAACTACCTATCTGCCAGTTGATCTAGAGGAAGGCAAAAAAAACCCATCTGAAGCCTCTCCAATTTGCCTTAGAGGGGGAAAAATTCCTTCCTGACTCCAAAATGGCAATCGGACTAGTCCCTGGATCAACTTGGACTATGAGCTATTACCCATTACCCTGTATTCCCTTACTTGCTAAAAAGCCATCCAACCCCTTCTTAAAGCTATCTAATGTATCAGCCTGTACAACTGATTCAGGGAGAGAATTCCACATCTTCACAGCTCTCACTGTAAAAAACCCCTTCCGAATATTTAGGCGGAACCTCTTTTCTTCTAATCGGAATGGGTGACCTCGTGTCAGCTGGAAAGACCTACTGGTAAATAAAGCATTAGAGAGATTATTATATGATCCCCTTATATATTTATACATAGTCATCATATCACCCCTTAAGCGCCTCTTCTCCAGCGTGAACATCTCCAATTTGGCCAGCCTTTCCTCATAGCTAAGATTTTCAATACCTTTTACCAGCTTAGTTGCCCTTCTCTGTACCCTCTCTAATACAATAATGTCCTGTTTGAGTGATGGAGACCAAAACTGTACGGCATATTCTAGATGGGGCCTTACAAGTGCTCTATACAGTGGAAGAATGACCCCCTCCTCCCTTGACTCTATGCCCCTTTTAATACAGCTCAAGACCTTATTTGCCCTTGATGCTGCTGACTGGCATTGCTTGCTACAGCCAAGTTTATCATCTACAAGGACTCCAAGGTCCTTTTCCATAATGGATTTGCATAGTGCAGTCCCATTAAGGGTATAAGTGGCTTGGATATTTTTACATCCCAGTATAAGCCTAGACACAACTACAGCCCTGTATCCCAGCAGTGCACATTCTGCCAAAGCGACCCCCCCAGCGATCAACCGGACTTCTTTGCAAAGTTGATGGTGACAGAGAATTGCCAAACGGATTACTGTGTGCATTGTCCCACTGTCCCACTACCATGTGCAGAGGGTGCTGTGTGATATTGCCATCACTGTTAATCTTTCATATAACCAACAGAGGGCGCTGTGTGATATTGCAGTCACTGTTATTCTTTAATATAACCAACAGAGGGCGCTGTGTGATATTGCAGTCACTGTTATTCTTTCATATAACTAACAGAGGGCACTGTGTGATATTGCAGTCACTGTTAATCTTTCATATAACCAACAGAGGGCACTGTGTGATATTGCAGTCACTGTTATTCTTTCATATAACCAACAGAGGGCGCACTGTTATTCTTTCATATAACCAACAGGTGGCACTGTGTGATTTTGCAGTCACTGTTATTCTTTCATATAACCAACAGAGGGCGCACTGTTATTCTTTCATATAACCAACAGAGGGTGCTGTGTGATATTGCAGTCACTGTTATTCTTTCATATAACCAACAAATGGCGCTGTGTGATATTGCAGTCACTGTTATTCTTTCATATAACCAACAGAGGGCGCACTGTTATTCTTTCATTTAACCAACAGAGGGCATTGCGGGATATTGCAGTCTCTCCCCAAGTGATCTGTTGGTATAGGAATGATTAAAAGTAACTGCAATCTCAGCTACTGCCCGCTGACCAGAGTATAAGCCGAGGTAGACTTTTTCAGCACATTTTGGATGCTGAAAAACTCGGCTTATATTCGAGTATATACGGTAAACTGCACTACCACTGAAACTAATGGAAAATGCACTATGGCAATTCACACAGGGCGCTTGCAAGTTGAAATCCACCACAGGACGCCAGTATTGGCATTTTTTAGCAGAAACGCCAAAACGTCAAGAAACTACCAAATCAATAGACTCTATGGGATCTGCACGTTTGAAACCACACTTTACGCCATATTTTACATATGGCATCCAAATTCAATGAAAACAATGAGAAGTGAATCAGCTTATAAAGGGTGTAGCTACGTCTGTAGGGCAACAAAAGATAGGGCTATTTGCGGATGATATCCTACTGGTTGTCACTGAGCCTGTTGTTTCTTTGCCTAATTTGTTACAGGAATTAGAGCAGTTTCAGTCAATCTCATGGTATAAAATTAACACTAAGAAAACACAAGCTCTCCCCATTAACATTTCGAAACAGGTTATAGCAGGGGTCATGCAACACCATTCGTTTGAATGGAGGGATTCCCATATATTGTACCTGGGCATAAAACTACCTAAAAATCCTGAGCTGATTTATAAACTAAACTACTTGCCCTTACTCAAACTGGCCAAATCTGAATGCCACAGATGGCATAAAGAGTCAATCTCCTGGTATGGACGCATAATAGCCCTTCCCTTTCAATTTTTTGCTAAACTCCAGAAAGAGGTTAATAGGTTTATTTGGCAACAAAAGCCCCCGCGGTTATCGTTTGCGGTATCACAATAGGCTACATGCGGAGGGTGGTTATAAAATGTGGGTGGACATGGAGACTCACAGGGTCAGGGAGAAATCCCTTGCTCACTTTTTTTGGATGCCTAAGAAGCAAGACCAACAGTGGCTACCCTTTTGCCGACAACGTTACTCTCCATGAAAATTTGGGACAGTACGTCTTTGAAGTATAGGTTTGGACCTTTCCCATCACCACTGCTTCCCCTGACAGCACTCAAATATTATATTCCGCACATATCTTTGAACAAATGGATTGATGCAGGCATTATCAATCTCGGGGATCTCTACTTTGCAAAAAAATTTAGCCGATTTGAGGATCTGATGGAAAAGTATGGTCTTCACCAAAACCAACTCTATGCCTATCAACAAATAACCCATTTTTTGTAGTCACTAAACCAGGATTACAAATCTCTCCGCAACACTACTCTGATGGAACACCTCTGTGGCAAATTTTGGAGTGGCAAAGCGATCCTGTCAGACTGTTATAAAATGCTCACTCAGAGGGAGGAAACACGTACCTTGCCATATATGGAAAAGAGGGAGAACGGATTGCGTTTGTCATTCACACCTGCGCAATGGAATCAAAGTATAAATAGTTCCAAAGGTGCTACACACTGTACGAACCACATAGAGACCCACACGAAGCTACTAAGTAGATGGTACCTCACACCAAGCAGAATTGCAACTTTTTCTCCAACCTATCCCAGTGTATGTTGGAGACAGTGTGGTCTTCAGGGTACAGCGCTCCATATGTGGTGGGAATGTGCGAAAGTGGTACCATTTTGGAATGAAGTCTTCAGGATAATCAAAGAGGTACTCTGTCAGGATATACTGCAGCTGCCACAGGTCGCTCTGCTCCACATCTATCCAACCAAAATTTCCAAAGTGGAGAGATGCCTTTTGTTTCAAATCTTTAACACGGCAATAACCTTAATAGCTACTACCTGGAAACAGCCTGTGACTCCCACGACACAACAGTTGTATACTCAGCTCAACACAAGGAGGACAATGGAGATAATGTCTGAATCGGACACTGACGGGAGAGATAGATTTGTCAAAATTTGGGAACCCTGGACTACCCATCAGATCTCCATGTCCACCCACAATCATGGTCCCACCCCCATAGGCACGTAGTGAGGGAATTTGCATAGGAGGTTGTGAACTTGCTTTGAAAATGTTTTTGTAGCATTCTACATGTAATTACTACCACATGTTCTTGCACCAAATACCTTGTACTTACCTTTTATTTTCTTTTTCTTTCTGTTTGTTTATTTTTGCTTATATTTTACAATAAAAGCAGATTTGAATTAAATAAAACAATGAGAAGTGCATGTTGGGAAAAGAATCCTACGTGCTGAAAAACGCATGTTGATGGTCGCATGGTGTTTCAGTGGCGTATTTACGCCTGGCTGTTCTTTTTTAAAAACACAATGTAAAAACACCACAAAAACGCCATGTCTGGCCTTGCCCTTAAGCTTGTAAGTTGAGGAAAGTCTTATGATGTTGCTCTGCTTAGAATTGACCAAAGCAATGTCAGATGACTACTCTGTTCTCTAACTTCATTTTATAAGCAGCATCTCAAGACTTTCCTCTTAAAGAGATTCTGTCATGCTTTTTATGATGTAGTTTATATTTCTAAATTACACTGTTTACACTGCAAATAATTCACTCTACAATATAAAATGTAATTCCTAAACCAGCAAGTGTATTTTTTTTTAGTTCTAATGTTGGTGTGTCGAATGTGTCGTAGTGTGACTTGGATTTTGCTATTGAGTGCTGTTCTTAGATCTACCAGCCAGCTGTTATCTTGTGTTAGGGAGCTGCTATCTGGTTACCTTCCCATTGTTCTGTTGTTAGGCTGCTGGTGGGGGTGGTTATATCACTCAAACTTCAGTCACTCTTTACTGCTGTACTGCAAGTTGATCAGAGCACAAGTCACATGACTGGGGGCAGCTGGGAAACTGACAATATGTCTAGCCCCATGTCAGATTTCAAAATTAAATATAAAAACATCTGTTTGCTCTTTTGAGAAACAGATTTCACTGCAGAATTCTGCTGAAGCAGCACTATTAACTGATGCATTTTGAAATTATTTGAAAAAATTAATTTTTTACCATGACCATATCCCTTTAAGTGCCTCTTTATGTAGAGCAGAACAAAGGAGCAGAAAACCCAATCTGATTATTAATGTTATTAATGGTTTCTTCTCTCCTGTTCAAAACTTCACTTGCACCCAGGCATCTGCTATTTGTATATGAAGACAATCGAGAGAGCAGCCTTCCCAGCTCGGATGTGGGAGAGGGTAAGCCTTTAACAAACAATATGGCAGCTTCATGTTCCAGAGGAATGTAACAAGCAAGGACATTTCTTATGCAGGTACGACTGAGCAAGAATTATGAGCAGGCTCTGGAACAAATTGACGAGAACCTGATCTATTGGCCGCGCTTTATCAGACACAAGTGCAAGCAGAGATTCACAAAAATCACACAGTACTTGATCCGCATCCGCAAGCTCACTCTCAAGAGGCAGTAAGTTCCCAGTTTGCTGATTTTTAATTAGGGATTCACCAAATCCACCATTTTGGATTTGGCTGAACCCCCGAATCCTTCTCGAAAGATTCGGCCAAATACCGAACTGAATCCTAATTTGCATATGCAAATGAGGGTGGGAAGGGGACAATTGTTTACTTCCTTGTTTTGTGACAAAAAGTCACACGATTTCCCTCCCCACCCCTAATTTGCATAAGCAAATTTGTTTCAGCCAGGCAGAAGGATTCGGCCGAATCAGAATCCTGGCTGAATCCCGAAACCGAATTCGGTGCATCCCTATTTTTAATACTTGGGGATAATGTCATAATAGGCACAGTGCAACTGGTTGAGTAATCCGGAGCAGCCAATCCGCAGGTAGTATTTCCTAGTTCATTTATATAAAGGCTTCATAGGCAGTTTGCTGGCAATTAGTTATTGACCATTTAAATTTGCACCAAGTCAGCTCAATATATTTTTTTATTTACCTGGTTTCTTTTCATTCATGCAGACGCAAACTGGTTCCCCTGAGCAGGAAGGTGGAAAGGAGGGAAAAGCGGAGAGAGGTAAGTCATTCTGACGTGGCTCTAGATGATTCAGGATGTTTTGATAAGTGTCCTAGAGGTGCTGTGACTCTCTGATCATATTGCTCCTTTTACTCGCACAGGAAAAGGCCCTGGTGGCGGCCCAGCTGGACAATGCCATAGAGAAGGAATTACTGGAGCGGCTCAAACAGGGAGCGGTAAGTGGGTGGAGCAGGAAGACTATAACTGAGATTTAAGATGTGTATAGGGAAATACCACTTCCCATGTATAAAGTAGGTGGTCTACTTACTGTTAATGTACAGCAGGAGGCTGTACTATGCCATATGTAATCTAAAAAAAGTAATGTTGGCTAGTAGTGAGATACTCTATCATATATATATATATATATATATATATATATATATATATATATATATATATATATATATATATATATATATCAGATATATAATGTACAATAGTGGGGTGCCCTATCTTAATTATATAATGTATAGTAGTGAGATGTCCTATGCCAGATATATAATGCACACTAATGGGATGCTCTGTGCCATATTTAATGTACGGTAGGAAGATACTGTATCCTCCCTATAATGTACAGCAAGGGGACACCTTATCCCTTACATAATGTGCAGCAGAGTGTATAGGGAATTACCACTTCCCATATATAAAGTAGGGGATCTACTGTTGCATATGTAATATATAGCAGGAGGATGTACTATGCCATATGTAATGTAAAAAAAGTAACGTTAGCTAGTAGCGAGATGTCCTATCCCACATGTATAATGTACAGTAGTGGGATGCCCTGTGTTAAATAAATAATGTACAGTAGTGGGATACCCTGTCTTACATTTATAATGTACAGTAGTGGGATGCCCTGTCTTAAATATATAATGTACAGAAGTGGGATGCCCTGTCTTAAATATATAATGTACAGTAGTCTGATGCCCTGTCTTAAATATATAATGTACAGTAGTCTGATGCCCTGTCTCAAATATATAATGTACAGTCGTAGGATGCCCTGTCTTAAATATATAATGCACAGTAGTGGGATGCCCTATCTTAAATATATAATGTACAGTAGTCTGATGCCCTGTCTTAAAATTTAATGTACAGTAGTGGGATGCCCTGTCCCATATGTAATGTACAGTAGGAAGATACTGTATCCTCCCTTATAATGTACAGCAAGGGAACACCTTATCCCTTACATAATGCGCAGCAGAGGGTACCCTATGCCAGTAGGACTTTTTCAGCTTGAGCATCCCTTCAAGTTCTAACATTTTGTCCCGGCTCATAACAAGGTAACCGATCCATCACAACACAATTTCACCCATAGTTCCACAAGCATCTAGTGAAGTGGGAGAGCAAATAGTTGTGAGCCACTAACCACTGCTGTGGGCACATATATGATTTAGTACCACATATACAATGTAGAGAGGGGGCAGCAGCTGAGTGCAGTTAATGGAATATATAGGGACATTAGCAGTGAGAAATACAGCCAGGAAGTCAAAATGTTATCTTTTTCTTAACCCTTTACTGTGCAGCTGTTTGCCACTTGCTTTCCTAATGTGCTTTCCTTGTGTCACACTCTCACAGTATGGGGATATTTATAACTTTCCCATCCAAGCTTTTGATAAAGCACTGGAACAGCAGGACGAGGCAAGCGCCTCCGAGTCATCTGATGAAGAAGAGGAAGATGATGACGTAAGTATGCTTCAGTACATGAGTATATGGAGTAGAATGGATTGTGCTGTATTAATAACACTGGTGTTTATTTCCGCAGGAGAGCGGCAAGAGGGAGTTTGTGGAAGACGATGATGTTGAAGAAAGTGACTTGAGTGATTTTGAGGTATATGTGAGAAACCTGCAGGCGAGAGAAAATCAGCTTGTCACTGTAAATTGCTTGTTTTCTTTTAAAGTGAAAGTATGTGAGGGGCGCAGTCATATTCTGGAACAGTTTTATACCTGTCCTTAGTGGATTTTACTTCTTCCCCCCCCCCCCCCCATAAAGCTCACACTCCCATAGTTCAAAGTTACAGGTTCCTGTGGCACTGAAAAGGTTAAACATCAGACTTTATTGACTAGAATATTGAATATCTTGTAACCTGGCAGTTACTTAAATGTTACTTTGCTTCTTGTTTCTGGATAGACCCGGGGTGCTAAATCTACACCACCCTTCTCTTTACAGGACATGGATAAACTTGGGGCTAGCAGTGACGAGGACAAGCCTTCCAGTGAGAGCGAGGAAGAGTCATCCGGGGAAGAAGATGAAAAGGAAGAAAAGGCCCCCAAAGCAAAGTCGAAGGGCAAGGCCCCACTGAAAGGACATTTAATCAGGAAACGTCCGCATGTGGAGATAGAGTATGAACAAGAAACTGAGCCACAGCAAAAAGCCAAAGTGACATAACTCCTCTGCCTGAGGCTCTTGCCACTGTATTGAACTCTTCTTTTCTAAATAAACCCCTTTCCCCACCAGATAACTCTTCTGTAATACAAAGGTGGACAGTAAGAACCATCACTTATTCTGCCCTGCAACCACCATCTAAATTACTGGGTTTTGGAGGAAAGCGCCAACAAAAATAACAAAAAATAACGGTTGCGATGTATGTGTATGTATGTGTATATATATATATATATATATATATATATATATATATATATATATATTCACACCAATAGTTTCCAAACCACTCCCTTTTATGTAAAAGTATAATCTTTTATCGTTGCATCAATACCCAACGTTTCGGTCCCTATTGGGACCTTTTTCAAGGATGATACAAAATGTAATAAAACCAAACATTAAATAACCATGTGCTTCACACCAAACCAATCCGTGTCCTTTTGTCCAATCTACCCTTAATTGGTTAATTGGTTCCATACCAAATCCTTAGACATTCTTATTCAAGTGAAAAAAACATTTTTTTAAAAAGTTATGTGCAAGTGATATAACCAACATCTTAACCATTTTATCAATACAATATTTGTTATAAAAATATAAATATCCAATAAATAGTTTTCTCTTGCCTAGATTGGGGGACACAGGCAACATGGGGATGAAGATCCTGTTGCTTGGAGAAAGGACACTAAAAGGTTAAAGTGGCTCCTCCTCCTCCTGCTCTGGGCTTCATCCCCGCCTACCTCCTCAATCCTCAGTTTTATTTTAGTGTCCTCAGAAGGAGGATGGACACTTCGTGGCTGGGAGCAATGGTACAGATTTATTCAGTATCATGCCACTACTAGGGGTCAGTGTTTCTCTTCCAGAACCCCTCCAGCCAAGGACTTCTGATCTGAAGATGCTCTATAGCCTTCCCGCTCTACGGAGGCTGCAGGCTGGGGAGCTCCCCCCCACACTACCCTGGGCACTGGTTCCCGCTCTCCGGAGGCTGCACCAGTAGCCACGACGGAGGGTATATCTTTTATTGAGCATTCCTGGCTGGCACAAGGAGGTAAGTCAATTCCCTCCTCCCTTCCCCCATTACATGCTGCCTGTCAGCTCTGCAGAAAGGCATTTAGTTTCACTTTCACTGCTATTCTCTCACAGAGATTTTCCTAGGCATTTAGTTTCACTTTCACTGCTATTCTCTGACAAAGATTTCCCTAGGCCAGGGATGTCCAAAAGGTAGATGGGGATCTACCAGTAGACCTTTAGCTGGTCATCAGTAGATCTCAAGACACTGTCAACACACAGTTTGTCTAAATCACCCTTCTGTTTCATGCTTTTTATTTGATATTTATGTTAAGGTTACAATTTACATTTTCTCATGAATCAATATTAAGTAATATTTTCTATGGAACAGAATGCTTACAATGCTTTTATAGATGTAGATCATAATGGGACAACAGCACTAAAAGTAGTCCCCGCATTGGTAACTCAGTGCCATTCCCAGCGACCTTTCGCGCCACCATCTGGCGCTGGGTCTATTTCATTGTGCACGAGTCGCTGCACACGCGCCTCACGGGCGCCATCTTACTAAGGTACTATACCAAAGCCCGGGAAACCTCTCTGGCGGCCATTTTGGATCCGCATCTCTCTCCAGTACTGAGCGTTTCCAGCCTCACTGTCTCTCACAGAGAAGAACAAGGCACCATTCCTTCCTACCTTGGTGAATAGGTAGTTAGGCTTCCCTTACTCTTTCTCTAGGGGATTAACACTTCCCTCTCTCTATGGGACCTACTGTGGGGTTTTTCACTACTTCCCTCTGTCTCCACAGATCGCACTCTAAGGGAGGAGTGGTTCACTCCTCTGGACTCTCCTAATATTCCCCAATATCTTACTTACTGGGTTGCACTACATAGTATAGCCATGACAGGCAGGGCAGATGACCAGTCCCTTCCCAAGCAGGCAACTGCATGTACCACCAATGCAATTTAGTATTTGGCATGGGCTACTTGCAGACATAATTTGCTAGTGTTTTGGCTGAGCCAATATGTGAAGCCTGTAAGACTACAGCAGTCACTGCACAATTACAATCCCACACAGCCCTACCAGCCAGCTCTGCGACAGCTACGGCTAATCAAACGAGCTTGGATTCTGAATTGGTGTGCGTTCTATCTCTAGCGGGTCTACAAAACCTAGCCAGAATTCCAGAGACTCTAGATAAGGTCCTACAGCACCTATCTACAGAGCCTCACAGACCGGTCACTCAGCAGTCGGCCACAAAGCGACCTCCCCTTTCCCCACCTGTTTTGCCTGATGAACAGGAAGAGGCATTGGGAAGAGGGACAGATCCTATCCGCAGATGAATAGGATCAGGATACCCCTAGATCACAATGAGAGGTCGAGAGCCTGATTCAGGCACACCCCACCTTTAGCAGGGCAAACCAATAACATTTTCAAGAGGCAAAAGAAGTCTTCTTGTGTCTTTCCAGCCTATGAACAGCTGGGTGACATTGTTAAAGCACAATGGAAAACGCCAGACCATAGAGTCCAATTTTCCATCGCTTTACTCAAACTTATCCTTTTACTTTACAGACCTTGGTCTTCACCCCCAGCAGTGGACCCACCGGTCTCTAAATTGTCAAAGACCACCACCATTCCAGTAGTCGATGCGGCTTCCTTTAACGATCCTATCGAGAAACGTCTTGAGGGTTTCTGCAAGTCGATTTTTACAGCAGCAGGCAGAACTCTCCGACCTATTATTGCCACCCCATGGGTATCCAGGTCAATGGAAGTTTGGGTGGAACAGGTGGCCCAACTCATGGCTCAGAAGACCCCTCCACAGACCTCTTTCTAGCTCCGATAGCGGACACAAATATATATATAAATTTGCGTAGTAGTCCTGGACGCGGCTAAGCTCGTCACAAGGGCTTTGGCATAATCCATTGCAGCCAGACGTTTCCTTTGGCTAAAAAACTGGTCAACAGATCTTACCTTGAAGTGGTCTCTGCTTGGTCTCCCATTCTCGGGGGGAAAAAAAAAAAACAAAAAAAAAACAACAACTTTTTGGTGCTGAACAGAGAAGGTAAATTCTCAAGCTACAGAGCCAGAGGTCCCAACATGAAAAGCAACAAGCTCCGACCCGCCCCAGATTCCAGTCAAGGCAGAGCACTTCTTGGTCAGGAAGCAGAGCAGCACCTAAGCCCGCACAGGACAAAACAGCCTCCGCATGAGGAGGAGCCCACCCCTGAAAGCTAAACCCTTTGGCGGACGCTTAAGTCAATTTCGGGAGGTGTGACGGCATAGAGTACTGGAACCCTGGGTCCTACATATCATTTCTATCTCATAGAATTCGCTCAGCTACCTCCGAGGTGATTTTCCATCTCAAGGCTCCCTACCACAGAACCCAGGCACTCAGCGTGCCAAGGGGTTCCACACGCCCTGACTGCCTCCGCGGTAGTAATGGCGGTCCCTCAAAGGTAAAAGGGGCTTCGGTTTCTACTTAAACCTGTTTATAGTACCCAAAAAGGATGGATCTTTTCACCTGGTGCTAGACCTAAAGGCACTAAACGACCATGTAAAGAAGCACCACTTCAAAATGGAATCCATCCAGTCAGTCCTAATGTCCCTGGACATAGAGGATTTCAGGGCGGTGATCGACATCAAAGATGCATACCTGCATGTCCCCATACATCCCAACCACCACTGGGTCCTTCACTTTTCAGTGGCAGGAGAACATTGGCAATCCCTGGCACTCCCCTTCAGACTATCCTCCGCGCAAAGGCTATTCACAAAGGTCATGGCTGCGGCTCTAGAGGACCTGCGACTGCAGGGAGTGAGTGTCATATCATACCTGGACGACCAACTGGTAAAGGCCCGTTCCATGGCACTGGCCACAACTCATCTCCAGACACTAATGCTGTTAGGTTGGCAGATAAACTTCCAAAAATCTCGATTCATACCTTCTCAGAGGACAGAATATTTAGGGTTTGATCTAAATTCTTCATTGGGAAGAGCCTTCCTTCCCCAATCCAGGATCACCTCAATGCAGGGGCTCCTGTCATCTCTGCAGAAAATGGATCAGGTACCTTTAAGGTTGCCATGAGAGTGCTAGGGACTATAGTGTCATCCTGCGATTCCATATGCGCAGCTCCACACCAGAGCCTTGCAGAGCCTTACTCCAACACCAGAGGAGGAACTGAGCGAACCTAAACTGCAGGATTCCCCTATCAGAACTAGTTTGAACCTCTATCACTTGGTGGCTTTGACCAACAACACTTCCTTCAGGAAAACCCTTCCCCAATCACCAGTGGACAGTCATCACAACAGTTGCCAGTCTACAAGGTTGGGGAGAAGTATTGGGAGACCTAACCTTACAGGGACGTTGGTCACAGAAAGAACTACTCCCCATCAACATCCTGGAATTAAGAGCAATCTACCTGTCATTGCTCCAATGGTCAGGCAGACTTCAAGATCTACCTGTAAGAATACAGTCAGGCAATGTGACAGCGTTGGCTTACATCAACCACAAAGGAGGCACAAGGAGTCAAGCTGCCCTCTCAGAGGCACAGCAAATTCTTCTGTGGGTGTACAACACGGTAACAGCTATCTCCGCAGTTCATATCCCTGGAGTTGACAACTGGATAGCAGATTTTCTCAGCCGAGAGACCTTAGATCAGGGAGAGTGGAGCCTACACCCAGAGGTTTTTTCAACTGATTCTGGCAAAGTGGGGCACTCCGGCAGTAGACTTAATGGCATCCAGGTACAACAACAAGCTTACGAGGTTCTTCACAAGAAGCAATGACCCTCTGGCCCTAGCATTGGACACACTGGTCGTTCTGTGGCAGTTTCACCTAGCATATGTCTTCCCACCACTGGCACTTCTGCCAAGGGTAATCAAGAAGGGTAGAAACAGTTGTAGTGGCACCCTACTGGCCACACCACACTTGGTTCGAAGAGCTCATAAGTTCATCAGTGGACGCACCATTCCACCTTCCAGACAGAATGGATCTGTTATCTCAGGGACTGATCCTCCACCCGAGTTCACCATGGCTGGATTTAACGGCATGACACTTGAAGCCATACTCCTAGCCAGATCAGGAGTTCCAAAAAAGGCCATACCGACCTTACTAAGGGCCAGAAAGTCCGTCTTCGCACGCATCTACCACAGGGTATGGAGGACATTCATATCCTGGTGTAAATCTAAAGCCAAAGACCCACAGTCCTGGGACGAAAGTAGCCTATTGTTATTTCTTCAGGAGGGTTTAGAAATAAGGGCTGGCACTCAGCTCACTGAATGTTCAGGTATCAGCCTTATCTATCCTTTTTCAGCAGCAGCAGCTTGCAATGCTGCCCAACATCAAGACCTTCCTACAGGGAGCATTGAGGATGATACCTCCATACCGTCATACAATCCCTCCCTGGGATCTCAATATGGTACCTTCTGTATTGCAGGAGCAACCGTTCGAGCCATTGGCTCAATTCCATTACCTCTGCTGACTCTTCAGATAGTTTTCTATTAGCCATCACTTCGGCTAGACTAGTTTCAGAACTAGCAGCTCTATCCTGTCGTCCACCATTTTTGATTTTTTACAAGGACAAGGCGGTGTTGAGACCTACCTTGGATTTCTTCCTAAGGAGTTCCATCTTAACCAGGACCTGGTGGTTCCTTTATTTTGTCCTGAACAAAAGACAAATTTGGAACAGTTACATACGTAGATGTGGTTTGTTCTCTCAGAACATACACCAGGGCTACCAAGAGTAGAAGGAAGCTAGACAACCTCTTTGTCTTACCAGAAGGACCACGGAAAAGCCTTAAGGCATCTAAGGCCACCAATGCAAGATGGATTAGGTCAACAATCTTGAAGGCCTATGAGGTACGAGGTAAGGCCACACCCTTCCGGGTTCAGCTCATTCTACTTCTTCACTCAGCACTTCTTGGGTGGTTCGTCTCCAGGCTTCAGCAGAACAGGTCTGTAGGGCTGCAGTGTGGTCATCCACACACACCTTTTCCAAATTCTACAAGGTGCATACATTCGCCTCAGCCGAAGCGAGCTACGGCAGGAAAGTGTTGCAGGTGGTTATTCCCTGAACACTAGGGGTAAAAAGTCCCGCCCTCATGGGTAGCTTTGGGACGTCCCCATGTTGCCTGTGTCCCCCAATCTAGGCAAGAGAAAAATAGATTTTTGTACTTACCGTTAAATCCTTTTCTCTTGTCCTACATTGGGGGACACAGGCCTTCCCTCCCTGTTTTAGTTCATGTTAATATTGATCAGGTAATATCTTATACAATTTTTATTGTTCAAATACCAACAAGTTCAAACAGCAGGTGGTTCATACCGTGCTTAGTTTGCATTGGGGAGGTGCTCCTTCTCTTCACATGGGCAATTGGTAGGGCTCGTCATCTCTTCTTCGGTCAGAAAACTGAGGATTGAGGAGGTAGGCGGGGATGAAGCCCAGAGCAGGAGGAGGAGGAGCCACTTTAACCTTTTAGTGTCCTTTCTCCAAGCAACAGGATCTTCATCCCCATGTTGCCTGTGTCCCCCAATGTAGGACAAGAGAAAAGAATTTAACGGTAAGTACAAAAATCTATTTTTTAAACATCTGTGAAGCACATGGTTATTTAATGTTTGGTTTTACTACATTTTGTATCATCCGTGAAAAAGGTCCCAATAGGGACCGAAACGTTGGGTATTGATGCAAGAATAAACGATTATACTTTTTACATAAAAGGAAGTACTGGTTTTGAAATTATTGGTGTAGAATCGTGCACCCCTCCTTCTACTAAGATTGGCCTTGGAGTGCGAATACCCTTCTGAAAGTTAGATAGAGAGAGGCCAGATACTATGCCTTAGGGATGATGGCACTATTATATATTATGTCCAACTTCCGTTACATGGAGGTTATACATTTGTGAGACAGATTGCGTGTTAAAATGTACAGAATGGAGTTCGTAATATATTGACATCCTTTTGTGCAATAATCAGATTTTGTTCTCATTCTTTAATATAAATAAGTCTTTTGTATATTTTTTTTATCTCTGTATGGTGACAAATACTTATATACCATGAGAGACATTCATTCTGTGTATTAGGGATAGTTTTCTATACAGAATGTATTTGGGACAAACGGCACCCCATAGTCTCCAGCCTGGGAAAGCCATATAGAATTCAGCAATGTTCTACCTGAAACCCTTTAGTTATCGTTTGGTTGAAACCCCTGGCAACCTTAAGCTGTTAATGGGACATGGAAATACTCATCAGCACTACTTAAAGAACCAGTAACAAAAAAAAATTTGTTTCTACCTAATGTGAAAAAAAACCCACCAAGACACTTTTAACTTTAAATTCGCAAAGTCTTACCGATTCTCCGCTTGCACTCCTCTTTAGAAACGCAGACAGGGCGAAGGTCCATCTTGTGGCGCCCGATTTCTCCTCCCTCGCTATTTCCTATAGAAGGCAGGGAGGAGAAATCAATCGCCGCACAATGGATCGTCGCCCTGTCGCCGTTTCTGAAGAGGAGCGCATGCAGATCGGTAAGTTATTTCTTAATAGAGACTTTGCAAATTTAAAGTTAAAAGTGTCTTGGTGTTTTTTTTTTCGTTAAGTAGAAACAAATTTAGTGAGGGGTAAAAAGGCCTTGCCGATATTAATCTGGTTGGAATCAAACTCACATCTTTTTCTCTTGCAGATAGCTACATTAATTCATACATTCTATACTGTAGGCATACAGATAAAAGGATTTCACCAGTGATAAGTAGGAAAAGCCTATGGGGCATCTGATGAGCCAGTACTGATATGATTTGTTTCTAATTACCGTATATACTGAGTTTTTCAGCATCCAAAATGTGCTGAAAAAGTCTACATCGGCTTATACTCGGGTCAGCGGGCAGTAGCTGAGATTGCAGTCACTTTTAATCATTCCTATACCAACAGTTCGCTTGGGGAGAGACTGCAATATGAAAGAATAACAGTGCGCCCTCTGTTGGTTGTATGAAAGAATAACAGTGACTGCAATATCACACAGCGCCATCTGTTGGTTATATGAAAGAATAACAGTGCGCCCTCTGTTGGTTATATGAAAGAATAGCAGTGACTGCAATATCACACAGCGCCCTCTGTTGGTTATATGAAAGAATAACAGTGACTGCAATATCACACAGCGCCCTCTGTTGGTTATACGAAAGATTAACAGTGATGGCAATATCACACAGCACCCTCTGCACATGGTAGTGGGACAGTGGGACAATGCACACAGTAATCCGTTTGGCAATTCTCTGTCACCATCAACTTTGCAAAGAAGTCCGGTTGATCGATGGGAAGGTCGCTTTGGCGGAATGTGCGCTGCTGGGAGACAGGGCTGTAGTTGTGTCTAGGCTTATACTAGAGTCAATAAGTTTTCCCAGTTTTCGTAGGTAAAATTAGGTACCTCGACTTATACTCGGGTCGGCTTATACTTGAGTATATACGGTATAATACTCACACAGACGCATGTATGCGCCAAACGCAGGTGAAATGCAACATGCTGCACCCTAAACTGTGTTTAGCGCTTACATGCGGCTGCGTTAGTACAGCCCACTTGACTATAATTGAGTGCTACTTCTGTGCTGAACGGAAGAAAGCGCAACAAAGGGGAGCACAGGTAAAACCACCCATGTGTAAGAGCCCTAAGGCAGGAAAGATTCAGTAGGAGTCCTGACAGGTGGTGATGCATATCTTTATTGAAACAATTAGAATTGTTTTAATCTACCATCTAAGAGTAAATCCAGTATTTTCTACAACCTGCTGTCAGTATCATATAGATACGGTATTGAGGCAAATAGATAAAAGGCTGGGGCTTTAACTGCTAGAAATTATCTATAGAAAAATAGGGTGTAAGAGTGAAACACAATGGGGCTCATTTATAAACTTTGCGCATGGCAGAATGATTCGCATAGTAAAAATATTTGCCCAGGCGCATGGTTATATTTATAAAGCTGCATGAGAGGTGTACTTAATGTGCAAACAGAATTATAATTTTTTTTCACACTGTGAATGTCCATAAGAGTTCTTTAAATATGGCAAAAAAAGCAAATTGCGAATACTCTGCTTTTGAATTACGGTAACGCCACTACTTTGGTGGCAGAGAAAATATTTGCAAAACAGTTTGGCAAATTGCAAATTTAGGTTACTGTTAACGCTATTTTCACACACAACAACCTCGCACACTCAGGCAAACATCCGTCTCATTTGAGAGCCATTTGAAAAAATGCATTCACGATGCTATTTTGCAAAAACGGAAAGACGGGCGCAGCAGTGGCAATAATTTAGCGTTCAGGAAAAAGTATGTGCAATACAACCATTTGTGAATAAATATGTGCTGTGTAGTGATGGGCGAATTTATTCGCCAGGCGCAAATTCGCATCGAATAAATTGGCAAAACCGCAGCGAAAAATTTGCAAATTTCCCTCGAAATTCGCTAAACGCCGAAAAATGTTTGAAATGGCTCCGGCATCTTGGTGTTTTTTACGCCGGCGACATTTCGTGGGAAATTTGCACATTTTTCGGCGAAACGCCCCAAATTCACCCATCACTAGTGCTGCGCAAACTTTATAAATGACCCCTAGTGATAATGAAAGGGCACTGCATTGTTTAATAATTATCTTATTCCAGAACGAGGCTTGGGTGATGCCTATAGGTATTATAAGAGGAGCACGTTCAATAACTAAGGTGGATGTTGAGTAGAATAGAGGGATATATAAAGTAGGGATGCACCGAATCCACTATTTTGGAATATATAGATATATATATAGGTCATGGAATTCTGAAGTTACCTTTATTATATACTATTATATAAGTAATAGAACTGAAAGCTGACTTAATATACTCGTATTTTACAGCAAGTACACCAACTGGTTTTACAATAAACAAGTTATGGTGAGTCAAGTGGCATCACTATGCACCAATAATGACTAATGGAATCATTAATTACAATTATGAAGGACATATATGTATGGATAATAATATGACTGAACATGGTTTTAATGCAAGCCCCCCTACATAGAATTAGATGCAAGATACTGTACACATTTTGCCATTTTTCTGTGATAATAAGTGGTTGTAAATCAATTCATTAATGTAGGACTAAACACTTTTTTGGCTACAAATGTGGTACATTGAAGCAGCCGTTTCAATAAGCCCAGTGGTATGTAGCTCATCTGCTCCAGATTTAGCGGTTTCTCCCAAAAAGTGGTTTTTAATACAGTGGATTGCCACAAGGCCTTGACCATTGTTTCTGCAGACATTAATGGTTTGCTAGCCTGTGGGCTGGACTGGTAATGTTATCTGAAAGGGGATCTCTGCTGATGATTTCTGTCTAATAAAAGAAAATTCAGTAGCTGTCCCAGCAGATGATTAATATCAGGCATTCAGACCCTACTGTATGTGCTGCCTATCAGAGTGTAATGCATCTCAACCCTCTAAATCCAATATTGTCTGTTTATTGTCAAGATTAAACATGAGCCAAACAACACATCTGGGGGGGGGGGTTTGACTCTTTCACTATCAGAGAGCAACATCAATACACTAGCACTCAGCATATTGGCAGAAAGAAGAAGAAACAGTTCACTGTTCAATGCTAATGTCAATTCTATCCTTATGAACTAACTCAAAAATTTACTTTGCTCAAGTGAAGGATTAGAATAAAAAATACTTCGAATTTCGAAGTATTTTTTTGGCTACTTCGACCATCGAATTGGCTACTTTGACCTTCGACTACGACTTCAACTACGAATCGACCGATTCGAACTAAAAATCATTACACTATTCGACCATTCCATAGTCGAAGTACTGTCTCTTCGAAAAAAACTTCGACCACCTACTTCGCCACCTAAAACCTACCGAATCTCAATGTTAGCCTAAGGGGAAGGTCCCCATAGGCTTTCTAGCCAATTTGTGATGGAAGGAAAATCGTTCAATCGATGGATTAAAATCCTTCCAATCGTTCGATTCGAAGGATTTAATCATTCGATCGAACGATTATTCCTTGATCGAACGAATACCGCTAAATCCTTCGACTCCAAAATTAGAAGTCGAAGGATTTAACTTCGACAGTCGAATATCGAGGGTTAATTAACCCTCGATATTTGACCCTAAGTAAATGTGCCCCTAAATATAGTGCACCGTGTGATGTTTTTCCTCATAGAAATATAACTTTAAATGGAGTTTGATTGACAATCATAAATATAGGCACAAGAACAAGTGGAATATTAGTACAAGTTGTAAATATTCAGTGAGGATTAAACAAAGATCGTTAAATGCATAGCTTTTGTCCAACTCTTTGCTGATGTCTTATGGATCTACATTCTAACTACAGAAGAACAGTGCTGCACTCTCCATGCTGTAATTTCTCCTGCTTGAACTGTCCTCTAGTAGCCAGGTCATTGCAAAACAGGAACCTCACTGCTGTTTATCTGCTTCTTTGTTTAAATTGTGTTGGATAATATTATAACTTATTGCTTTCAGTGTTTATTTTTTACATTTAACATTTAATGGACTACTAAATAGTGTTGGACTGGGAAAACCTTACTTGCCCCCTCACCGCATACTTTCCAACCATTTCACCCCTCCATTCAGCATGCTTCCATCTACAGATGAATTGCATCTCCCTGCCCACTAGATCTTTGGCTGCCAGCTGTCTGGCCCACAAGGGATTTCTGAAATTTCTCCTGGTGTACCTCGGGGCCAGTCCAGTCCTGCTACTAAAGGTTTTAAAAAATTATCAAGAAAGTGTGCCCCCAGCACTTCTGCAATTTTCTTTCTTTCTTTACAAATTTTTATCACAAATACGCTCCAGGAGTCTAGTAACCCAAAATGTATGTTCTAAATGTGCCAAATCCGGTCTTTAATAAAATAGCCACTATTGCAAAATAAGTTTATTAGTGATTAAATAAGTAACAAGCTGCAATCCTTTAATTTTCCCCTGAAAATAAATGAGTATTGTTGTGGTTTGTCCTTATTATAGATACAATCTTCTCTCCACTGGTATCTGTGAGGCACATACTGTATCTAGGAAAACATCTTTAGCATCATGAGTCTTGCTTCCCCTCTTGGCTTAGTACAGGCTGAAAGACAGAATATACTGTATCTAAGAGCAGAAGCATCCGTTTATGTGCTTAACAATGCCAAAATAGCCTAGGAAAAGCTTTATAATGTGCTTGGGGGCAGATTTATTCGACCATCGAATTGAAATATGAATATCGAAGTCGAAGTTTTTTCATTGAAGTAAAATCGTTCGATCGAACGATTAAATCCTTCTAATTGAAGGATTCGAAGGATTTCAGCGATCAATCAAATGATTTTACTTTGACTTAGAAACTTAGAAAAATGCTCTAGAAGGTCCCCATAGGCTAACATAGCACTTCGGCAGGTTTAATTTAATTAAGTATTGAAATCAAAGGTTTTTTTAAAGAGACAATACTTTGATTATCAAATGGTCGAATATTTGAACTATTTTCTTCAAATCAAATTCGAAGTCAAAGTCTTAGTATCCTATTCGATGGTCGAATTATCCAAAAAATTACTTTGAATTTCGAATTTTTTTACTTCGAAAATTCCCTCGAATTCACTTCGACCCTTGATAAATCTGCCCCTTAGTGTTCTTTCATTCTACAATATTATGTGTATATACAGTATAGATTACATGAGTTGTTGTGCAATATAAATTTAATAATAAAACTTTCAATTAGTACCTTAAACTATATGAAGCCTAGAAAGAAAGGCCATTATTATAACTTAATTCCCCACTTATTTTCAAATTAAGAGAGTAATAAAATGCTCCACAATTAGGGGCATATTAATCAAAGGTTGAAAATTTGAGTTTATGTGATTTTTTTTAATCTAATAAATTCGAATATACTCACAACTCAAATGGAAGGTCATTTAAGAAAAAAATCAAATGTCTAAAACTCGAACGAATACTACCGACCCGAAAACTCTAATTGAATTCAAGTTGAATTGAACTAAACCCGAATCAAGTTTTTTCTATGAAAAAACTTTAATGTCAGGAAGGCTATTATCATCTTCAAACGGGTCACTGGACCTCTGCCATTGACTTCTACATGGACTTGTCAGGTTTAAGGTGGCGAATAGTCGAGTTCAAGTTGTTCCCAGGTTCAAGGTAATATAAATTCGAGCTTGGATTATTCCCAACTCAAATTTTGAGTTTTGACCGAAAATTCAAATTCAAATTTACCTTTTGAACCTTAATAAATCTGCCCCTTAGTGTTTGAGTGCTGTGATATGATCTTGACACAAGAAAGAATTTTGCTGTGAAGCACCATCAGAACTTAGATGTTATACATTGACCATTAATCACCTAGAGGCATATATAAAAATGCAAATCATTGCCCACTACAGTATTCCCCAGCCAAAGTTGGGGAGGCCCAGTCTGAAAGAGGGTTAGGGACAGATCCAGAGACAATTCCTATTAGCTCTCCTAGATACTACTGGCAGTCCATTTATGAGGTTAATAACATGGAACACTTCTTTAATGTCCTCAATATAATTGGATACCTAAGTGAATTCCTGATTCCACAATGTTCACATGTGTTTGCAAACTTGCTGTAAACAAGTGAGGGTGGGGCATAAGTAATTGTTGGCCCTAAACTGGGAAGCTTCAGTCAAACATGTCCTACAACCATAGGCCTATGTACAGGTCCGGACTGAGAATTAAAATAGGCCCTGGCATTTCAGTTTCACCGAGGCCCAATCAGCCCACAAAGAGGCCCAAACAGACCCCACCAGCCCCCTAAATAGTGACTTTCTATGGCACTTTATAGCAGCCGTCTGGCTTTTGCCAGAACCCACAGATTGCCAGTCCGGGCCTGCCTATGTACTGGAAGTGGTGGTCAGTTTTCCTGAAGATGCACAGCAAGAAAGACTTAAATCTTTTATCAGTCCTACTGTTCCGAGACCTCCTAGTACACAATACAGAAAACCCCATTTAAAACACAGGTTTATTCATAACTGGTCTCTTTACTTCTATCAAGTGGACCTTAGGCATAAAGCTCAAATCTTGGAGCTTCTACAGATTTAACTCTTATTTTTTTGGCTCAATGTCATTTTAAAGCATTTGATGTTCCTATATTTGCTTTCAAGTTTCCAGATTCAACTTTGTAAATCCACCATTAGTTTTATGTTGTTTAGACTTTTTCAAAATTACTTTATTTGTTTAATAGCTCATGACCTTTGTACAATGAAGTTATTGGGCATATATTTATATATTTGTTATATTCTTTTGCGATGTAAGATGCATGGCATATGCATCTCTTTAATTTTATTGTGGTTTACATAATCTTTTTAAAATGAAAAAAAACCTTTTGTGTTTTGGAAAACTCAAATAAAGATGATAACAAACAATACAGAAAACAGCCACATTGTACATGTCCTAAATTTGTTTTGCAACCTTGCAGCTCATATACAATGTAAGATGTACCAGCAATGACTATGACAGACCAACCAAACTATTTCCAGCACATGCACATCTAAAAGTTTGAAGAAACATTGTTGTCTCACCTTTGTCTCCTCTTTTCCAGGTGGATTGCGCAATAAAATTAAGACAGGAGCAAAAACCAGGTTTATTATACCTAATATAATCATTAACCATTCAAACTCAACAACTTTGGCGATGGCTCCTCCACATGATGGGCCTAAGAGTTTACGGGAAAAAAACATATTATAAAACATATATACAAAAACATACCAGATTTTGTATCAGATTTTGTACCCACGATATTATTGTATAAAGAGTACTTACTGTAAATTCTTTGCTCAGTAAAAAAAATTAATTCCAGCTATATAAATACACTTAAACCTTGATTCAGTAAATGCTGTGGTTTATTCAATTATCATATGTTTGAATTTTATACAGACTATTACCCTGGCGTAGGAAGCCATATTGACTGGTCCATTTGTAAGTCAGAAGCAAATAAAACATGGACATGTAAGTATATACTTTCAGAAGGAGTATTTAAAGTCCATCAAAATCTAAATAGTTACATACCCAGTGCATAACCAATACAAAGAGCGATATCAGAGATGGCGTAGATGCCTCCATAGTTAGAAGTGTGCCGTAAATCTACCAGTTGTGCCATGAGTGGCATAACTGATGTCTCCATCAATCCAAAGCCAATTCCAAGTGCAGCACTAGGTCCAATGAGTCCATAAATATTTAAAGCTAAAGGCATCTAGAAAAGAAAATGTTCAACAGGAATTAACATTTAGGGGCAGATTTAGTTATGGTCGAATATCGAGGGTTAATTAACCCTCGATATTCAACTGCCGAATTGAAATCCTTCGAAGGATTTACCGCAATTCGTTTGATCGAATGAAAAATCGTTCTTAATCCATCGATCAAATGATTTTTCTTCAACCTAAAAATTGTTTAAAAACCTATGGGGACCTTCCCCATAGGCTAACATTGACTTCAGTAGGTTTTAGGTGGCGAACTAGGGGGTCGAAGTTTTTTTAAAGAGACAGTACTTCGACTATCGAATGGTCGAATAGTTGAATGATTTTTAGTTCGAAACGTTCGATTCGAAGTCGTATTCGAAGGTCGAAGTAGCCAAAAAATACTTCGAAAGTCGAAGTATTTTTTATTCTATTCCTTCACTCGAGCTAAGTAAATGTGCCCCAAAAAGTCACTTTATTATTCATGGCAAGGAATGGCGTAACATATTTCATGACTGAAAGGCCAATTGCTCTTTATACAGTAGCAGTTTCAATACTTTTAATCCTCAGATTGTGACATACATTTTTAATGCCAGTGCTGTATAATGGGAATAAACTGATGTTGCCACTTAAAACACAGCTTTTAAAGGGATTCTGTCATGATTTTTATGGTGTCGTTTTTATTTCTAAATTACATGGTTTACACTGCAAATAATTCTACCATGTAAAAATTTCATTCCTGAACCAACAAGTGGATATTTTTAGTTGTAATATTGGTGTGTAGGAGCCATCTCAGGATTTTGCCAGGTCATTTGCTTTCAGAAAGAACCAGCATTTCAGGATGGAATTGCTTTCAGGCAGGCTGTTGTTTCTCCTACTCAATGTAAAGGTGGCCATACACGATAAGATCCGCTCGTTTGGCGAGGTCGCCAGACAATCGGATTTTTCCGTCATATCCCCACCAACAGCAGGGCGATATTGGATTAATCTGAATGTTTGGCCCTAGGGCCAAATGATCAGATTATACAAAGGAAATGGGCACCGACAGATCGTAGGACTGTATCAACTATCTCATGCGGTCCTCAATCTAATGAAAAATCAAACCTGCCCAATGAATATCAAGCTGATTTTTGGCCAGATATCGAGGAGACCCCGTGCACGGGCACCTTAACTGAAGGTGTCCCAGTGGGACATGGGTTTTTACTATTGAGTGCTGTTCTATCTACCAGGCAGCTGTTATCTTGTGTTAGGGAGCTGCTATCTGGTTAACTTCTCATTGTTTTGATGATGGGCTGCTGGGGGAGGGGGAAAAGGAAGGGGGTGATATCACTCCAATTTGCAGTACAGCAGTAAAGAGTGACTGAAGTTTATCAGAGCACAATTCACATTGTGTGCTGTAGCAGTAATATGTGGGCACATGATGAAATGATAGTGAAATGATAGTCTAAACTGCTGCCTGTGTGCTGAAGGTGTTAGCAATAGACACATACTGGCACGTAGTGATTCACCGATTTCGCATACGTCTTTAGTTTACTGTACTGGCACGTCAGTATGTCTATTGCACCATCAGCCCTTAAGAAGTATGCGAGAGCGGCGTGTCACTACGTGCCAGTATGTGTCTAACACCTTCAGCACACAGGCAGCAGTATAGACCAAGTGGCAGATCATTTCATTAATGTGCCCAAATATTACTGCTACGACTATACGATTCCTGATTGCACTGTGCTGGCTGGCCACATTATTATTAATTTCATGAGTCTGAGGGCCGGTGTAAATTTGAAAATGGCCCGCCATTGGCCCATGGGCTGGACTTTGGACATGCCTGGTTTAGGTAACAATACTTACTAACATAACACTGATCCCTTGAATGATGATTCCAAGCAGAATGCAAAGCCACCTAGAGTAGAAAAGAGAATCAGATGAATCAATTGATAACAATATAAGGCAGAATAGAGTAGTTCTAAACAGAATTAAAAAGACTGACCTCCCAATTTTTAGTGAAAACCCCGCAAATGCATTCAGACAAATGAGATAAGCGACCACACAGGGTAGAAGAGACAGTCCTGTAAAAAAGATTGATGTAAAATTACAAATCATAAGCTCAAAGGAAAATATATCTGTAATATTACTTATCTCTGCACAAAGGAAAAGCTTGTAAGAAGGCAATGCTCATTTTTATGTGTCCATTTTTTTCTGGTTATCTGAACTTTTTTTTTTTTAATACATTTATCCATTACAATTATTTATTGCGAAAAATGCGATTCTTTACCTATTAGACTGTCAAAGCAGCAAGCTCGGGCAATAGTGGGGAACTTAGTGGCAATTAAATTAGCAGGAGTGACCCACCCAAGTCTTGATAGAGATGGCAAAAAAACTATTTTTAATAGGAGATACTTAAAGGAACAGTAAAGTCAAAATATGAAAGTGTTTTAAAGTAACAAAATATAATGTAGTGGTGCCCTGCATTGGTAAAACTGCTGTGTTTGCTTCAGAAACACTACTATAGTTTATATAAATTAGCTGCTGTGTAGCAAGGGAGCAGCCATTCAAAGGAGAAAAGGCTCAGGTTACACAGCAGATAAGCTCTGTAGAACATGGTGTTATCTGTTATCTACCATTTAACCTGTGCCATATAGCCTTTTTTAAATTTCCACCATTGATACACGGCAGCTTGCTTGTATGAACTATAGTAGTGTTTCTGAAGCAAACAGATCAGTTTTACCAGTGCAGGTCAACAGTACATGATATTTTCATTACTTAAAATCAAAACATTTAAATTTTTTGGTTACTGTTCCTTTAATTCTGTTGAGACAAAGTAAAAAAAAGACTAATATGTCATTGGGCCCTAGTGGTTAAACTTTGCTAATACTGTATGTTTTTCTGAAATACTTTTGTATATTTTAGATGGGGGAGCTGTGAAGATGTGGAATTCTCTCACTGAATCAGTGGTACAGGCTGATACATTAGATAGCTTTAAGAAGGGGTTGGATGGTGTTTAGCAAGTGAGGGAATAGAGGTTTATGGAAGATAGCTCATAGTACAAGTTGATCCAGGGACTAGTCCGATTGTCGTTATGGAGTCAGGAAGGAATTTTTTTAAACCTCTGAGGCAAATTGGAGAGGCTTATTTTTGCCTTCCTCTGGATCAACTGGCAGTTAGGCAGGTTATATATTATATAGACCTAAAAGATCGAACTTGATGGACAAGTTTTGTGTCTTTTTTCAGCCTAACTTGCTATGTTACTTTGTACCAGTTTTTGAACAACATAAGGGTAATTTTCCTAGACCCTAAGTCTGGCTGCACTTCTGCATCTTGCAGCAGATACAAAATCTTGTATGAGGGGGAGGAGCGCGATGTCACTGGGCCATGGGGCAGGGGGTAAGGACAGGGCCCCATTGTGGCTTGTGCCCACCTGTGCTTCATAAATTGCATGTCTGAAGCACACTTATTCCTCGTGATAATAGAATTTACACATAGCACTAAAAGATGCCACACTTTGCACTCCCTTAGGCAGATGACATACCACTCTAGTGTCAGGAACACGAGGTTCTTGGAACCCTGAAAGCTGGAAAAAGTCAGAATCAATAAATACTCCCATCTTCAACCTGGTGAGGTCCTGTAGTAGTTGATGGCAGAGGTCCTATTTGCAATTTGAAGATATTATGGTCTGCACGATAATCTGAAAATTTCGGGCTTTTCCAACCAATTCCTCATAAAATTTTCGGCCGTCAAATCCAAAAAATTTGTTTTTTTCATGCAATAATCCCAAAAAGGCTTGTTCTTACCAGATCCAGTTTTTTCGTGTTTTTTTTTTATCATAAATAAGGGTAAATCGTGGTTTCTAGTTTGGTCAGACTTTTTTTATTTAAAATATCAGGAAAATTTGGACTTTGATAAATAAATAAATAAATGTTGCCATGATGTTATTTTATGATTGCTATATTTAATTTCATTATTTTAACACCACTACAGACCTTGCTTAATGCATTAAACCTTTGGAAAAAATGAAAGTGACACGTTTTGGCACAGAAAAAAAATGGAAATTAAAGACGCAATGGATGATCGCTGTATGTATATTACAATAGCATTTTTCTTTTATAAAGATATTTACATTGCTAAAAATCAGCATGCAGCCTGAAATGTACGCTGGTTTTTACACTGTGATGCCTGGTGATCTGTGGTGTATTTGGTCACCATTTTTTTTTTTACAAAGCATGATAAATAGTCCCACAAGTTGTCAATGAGGAGTTTATGGCCAGGCACTGCCATGTCCTAAATGGCAACATTCATTTCCACGTTCCATGATGTCTTTGTAAGCAATCAGCACATAATTCAGCACACAAATGGGGAATATAATATGTGTCGTTAGTGGAAAAAAAACATTTACAGACACTTTTTAGCGACCATGTCTGCATTCTTTTTGACTGGTTACAGACTTCAAAGACTTCCTTGCAAAGATTGCGACCAAATCGCAAAGAGTTTTATTGCAACAAAATATTTAACACTCCAGGGCAGGTGTTAACGCTAACCGTTATGCGATAATGTGCAATGTAATATTTGCCAGCAGTGCCGGGCCAAGTTGCGCGCACACGAGCGATCAAGCACACAAGCCAATTGTGCACACGCATATGCGCAGAAGAGTGCGTGTCTAGGAAGAGTGCGCGTCTGTGCGCGCCTAGGAAGATGGCGATTGCTGCTATAGGTGGGGAAAGAAGCGGCCGAACTAGGGGCAAGTCGCAGAAGAGGTACGGTGCCTGGCGCCCCTCCACATTTGCGCCCTAGGCACGTGCCTCTTCTGCCTACCCCTAGTTCCGCCCCTGTTTGCCGGCGAATGTTTTTTCATTGCAAGCAGCACTAAACATCCGCAAAAATGACATTTTAAGTAACGCTTGCATTTATAATTGTGTTCCCCCCAAAGTGTAGTGTTGGGAGCTTCATTTTTCTATGGTGGGCAACTGCGCAAATAAATAACATCATTCATAGTGTTTGCTGGAGTATTATAATGGGCAATTCCTTTGGACTCTGCAATCATCCAACATTAACTCCCAACCTCACACATTGCTCCAACAATTATTGAAAAGCCTCCTCGAAAGTGTAATGGCTGCTATAGCTGCAAAGGGGTGACCAGGCAGTCTCTGGATACTTTTGGCCATATACTGTATTTCTCAAACTAGCTGAATCATGTTTTTTTCTCCTTGATGGTGAGAACTTCTAATGGAACTTGGAGGTCAAATCAACGCTTCATTTTTCCCAAATGCCAGTGGTACTGTGCCATACACTGAAGGGTTAAACTTAATCTAATTATGTAGGTAACGATGTTAATTGCTCATGCCAGTGAATAGTGAAATCTATTAAATATAAAGCACATTACTTTGCTAGTGCAATGCTGTGTGTTCCAAAATAATAAGAACTCGGTTAAAGGGGTGGTTCACCTTGAAGTCAACTTTTAGTATGTTGTAAAATGGCCAGTGCTGAGCAACTTTTCAATTGGTCTTTTTATTATTTATTTATTTTTTTATAGTTTTTTTATTATTTGCCTTCTTCTGACTCTTTTCAGCTTTCAAATGGGGGTCACTGACCCGATCTAAAACACAAATGCTCTGTAAGGCTACAAATGTATTGTTACTGCTACTTTTTATTACTCATCTTTCTATTCAGGCCTCTCCTATTCATATTCCAGCCTCTTATTCAAATCAATGCATGGTTGATAGGGTTATTTGGAAATTGCAAAGTGTAGAGCTGCTGACTAAAAAGCTAAATAATTCAAAAACCACATTGAATAAAAAATGAAAACCGATTGCAAATTGCCGCAGAATTCCACTATCTGCATCATACTAAAAGTTAACTCAAAAGTGATCAACCCCTTTAACAATAGTCAGCTATAAATAAATTAAGAGCCCTAACAGTAAGGGCCAGATTTATCAAAGGTTGAATTGAAAATTCGAAATTCTAATTTTTTTTATGGTCAAAAACTGTCAAATTTGACTAGGGAGTTATTCAAATTTGATTTGAATTTTTAAAAAAATTCAAATTCAGTTTTCAAGGTTTATCATACTCTGGCCCTTTAAGAATTCAAATTTAACTATTCGTCACCTAAAACAGGATGACGAAGGGAGGGTTGATCATTCCAGAGATGTTCTATTCTTGCTTCACCATAAAACTTCTTTCTGCACAGATGCCACCAATTTGTAAACTTCAATTTCTTTAGAAATGCATTGCTATTAAAAATATAAATTGCCAATAATGACTATATTTGGCATGGATTTTGTTGGAAGACAAGTGAAGAAACTTGATGAGGCCTACATGGAAGACTATACCATTGCAGCACAGTAAAGGTCAAAAGAGGTGATATGATAAGAGGTGTTATGGTGATAGGAGAATGTGGATAGCTACAGAGCAACTCTCTTTTAAAGCACAAAGATTCATCTCTTATTGTCAATAATGTAACAGAACTTACCAAGTTGATAGCGGGGGGCACACATGGTTTCCATCATCCTAATGGGTAAAGTTGTCTCCAGGATGCCGTATGAAAGATTACAAATACAGAGAGCCACTACAGAAAAAAGAGCAAGAGGGGTTCCTAAACAAATTAAACTGGTTAACTTTATGCACAACTTCAATTGTATTACTACCCGCTTTGGTGCTTATCAGATATGGTAATAGGGATATATTCATTCTCACCTGCTGCCACCAAAATGTAAGGATCCATAAGAAGATTTCTGTAGGGTGTTGCAGGAACAGACTATTTGAAAAGAAATTGGTTTAATCTTCACTGTATTTTTTCCATGTCCTCTTCTAACCCACTGATAGCAGGTAATCATAAATACTGATACTTACTATTGGGGTCAGTTTTTTAGGTTGAAGTATAAAAAGCTGCAGTGCTAAGAATAAATAGAGTAGGTAAGGTTATATTAAAAATATGGCAACTGCATACACATTGCAAGAGACGGAACCTCTGGAACAATCAGGTACCAGTATTCTGTCAAAATGGAAGAGAATACTTGCCCCCCTAAGGCAAGCCCAAAAATGGAAGGGAGGGCATGGCATGAAAGCAAATAAGCATGGAATTTGAAGGTGAATGCTTAGGCTTGGATGTCCTTGGAAAAAAGAGGAGATTGACTATGACCTTTTTTTATTACACTGTACCTATGATCTCATTGTGAGTTAGAGGGGGGCCAAATGTTTGAGGGGGGCAGAGTAAAAAAAAAAAAGATTAGTTAAGTAACTGTGAGCAATCATATGGCTCAAGTCAGGCAGTGGTTTTATTCCCAAAGTAGGAGTATGCACATGCTTATATAGTCACTGAGAATGCCCATTCGTCATTGCAAGGTTGAGAAATAATTCCATTGTGATATGGTGATACCATTTATCTAGAAGATCCATGGAGGTGAAAAATAAACAGTTGCACTATGTAGAGTGATTCAGTCTAGTGCCATGATTGAACATCATTATAGATTAAGGCTGATGTTGTAGTTAATGTCTCACGCTGGATAAGAGACGCTTAAGGGGTGATATGATAACTATGTATAAATATAGAAGAGGATTATATAATCTCTCTAATGCTTTATTTACCAGTAGGTCTTTTCAACTCACACAGTTTGAACTTGATGGACGTGTGTCTTTTTTTAAACCTAATTTACTATGTTACTATGTAGATGATGCCTGGTTACTATCCATTGCAAATAAAAGTATTATTTGTAGAAGTGTTTCCTATGGTGTCTTGAAATCTTCTTGCATCATTTAAGTACACGTTTTGTACATTACATTAAAATAGTAAATGAAACACAAAAGATGAAGTTTAAGGGGTTTTCAATATTAAGCTGAATTGAAGCCCATATAAGAATAAGGACTAGAAGAACCCTAAAGCCATATGTAGCGACTTTTTTGCATTTTACAAATTGACAATATAAATTTCAGTGGGAATCATGTGAAACTGAAAATACTGGCCTTGGCCTTCAGTCCTCTACTAGAGCCCTTTTGTATAATATCAGGGAGGGATAAGATCACAATAACCTGACATTTTCATTATATTCATGTTGACATCAAAGGAGGGCTATGAAAGAACTTAAAATAAAATCCTTAAAGGAAAACTATACCCCAAAATGAATACTTAAGCAATAGAAAGTTTATATTAAATTAAGGGGCATATTAAAGAATCTTACCAAACTGGTATATATATTTAAATAAATATTGCCCTTTTGTCCCCCCCTCCCCTTGTTATTGATGCATAACGTTCATACATAACTCTACTTAAAAGGATATGGTTAAAACTTTCTGTACTCATTACTATGGAAATTGTATAGGTGATCATGGCTATATCTAGATTTTTACCTTGCAAAATGTGATAATGCATGTTTGATACACTCAAATTATGTATGCCTGTAACTCTTACATATCAATCTTGATGTTATATGTGTGTGCTTTATATTTCAAAAAAAGGAAAAATAAAGAATATATATAAAAAAAAATATTGCCCTTTTACATCTCTTGCCTTGAACCAGCATTTTATAATATTCTCTGTGTTGCCTCTGAGATCATCTGACCAGAAATACTGCAGCTCTGTAACAAAGCAAAAGGTAGAACTCTCTCTGTTTATTGGCTCATGTGACCTAACATGTATGTGTGCCCCTGTTTTTTTTGTGTACACCGTGGATCATAGAATCCCAGGTGGTGGCCCTTATTTTTTAAAATGGCAATTTTCTATTTAGGATTATCCAATGGCACATACTACTAAAAAAGTACATTATTATGAAAATGGTTTATTTACATAAAGCAGGGTTTTATACATGAGCTGTTTTATACAATATATTTTTATAGAGACCTACACTGTTCTGGGGGGTATCATTTTCCTTTAAGAAGCTAAAGGCAGTGCAGTATGTTGGCTAACTTTCAGTTGGCATAAAGAATCAAAGTATTTTCTCACCTCCATCTAGAAGAGCCAAGCCTGCAATAACCAGAAATGGAGAAGACTTTCCAATGAACTCATACATGGTAGAACCAAATGGAGGCCCCGCTGCAGAGAGACAGAGACAATGAGAGACTATTTCGGGCTAAAAAATGTCCAGCTAAACAGTAGAGCAAGGTTTGCACTTGACTCTAACACACAAGGCAGGGCCTTCACTATGTGGAAGGTAGGATGGAAAGGTGTAGTTAAGCTACAACACACATAGGCTACTGTGCTTAGAGGATGCCAGGCGTTTTTCTTGCAGAAAACAAACAGAACAAGTTTATTTATCAGAGACAAATGATCCACAAAAGATCCAAGAGGCAATGTACTTTAGATAATCAAAATGCCAGGACAGTTAAGGTAGAGACAGTATAATGTGGCACAATGTAGACGTAAATAAGGTAGCTGAAGGTACACCTCTAGGATGGAATGCCTAGCTGTGGTCTGGATCTCATATAGTGGAATAATCAGGGTTAATAAATCTAAAGCCTGACACCCTATCCAGTTGCGGTCCCTTCACTATTGGCAAACTCAGAGCCTAGGGGAGAGCTACTCCCTACTAAAATCCTTGTAGGAGCACCCGCTTCCCATGCTATTTAACCTCTCTATCTTATTCTCCTAAAGAGAAGTATGGGATTTGTTATCTGGAAACCCATTATCCAGAAATCTCCGAATTATGGACAGGCTGTCTTCCATATACTCCATTTTATCCAAATATCCAAAACCAGTCTATTGGGTTTTTATCCAAAACCAGCCTACTGGGTTTATTAATGTTTATAGTAGACTTAAGGTATAAATATCCAAATTACAGAATGATCTGTTATCTGGAAAACCCTAGGTCCCAAGCATCCTGGATCACAGTTCCCATACCTGTACTATGAAAGAATATAACCTGTCTCTGACTGTCCTCTTTCAAGGTGTCCCTGCTCCACAACTCATCACTAGAGGTACTGGTCTCTCTAGGGCAGAGCAGCTTTACTGGGCTTTGATGCACTTCCTGGAACAGATCCAGCCTGATCAGCAACCAGAAGCCAAAGAGAAAGATCCACATTTAATCAGGCACTATGTTACAGTGTGGCAGGAAGTAGCCATAGTCCAGCAGTCCAATAAATGAAACATGAAAATTAGATAGCTAGATACATGGGCATCTGCCCACTAGGGAGATAAGGAAGTGTAGGGATTTAAAGCCATAGGGACATATTAACCTATGGGTCCCTACATATGTGTATTATACTGACCCTCATCATTTAAAGAAAGAGGAAGTAGCAATTGATTACCAATATATTATTTATATATATTGTTTCTGGCACAAATACAAGTATTTCAACTAAAGGTAGCCCTGTATTCATGGCCTCTGTGCACCAAAAACAGTGCAGATACCTGCAGCAAGTCAAACAGAGTGGAAGCCAGGGAGCAAAGTGAAAAAATGGTTTATTGTGCTGAGTGTTCCCTGAATTTACAGCTGAACCTAGCCTTAGAGCTTAAAAAAAACTTACCAAGCAGCCCAATGGCAACACCACTCATCGCAAATCCCATGGCTTTCCCTCTTTCAGCATCATCTGGAAATACATGTGCCAGCATGCCCATAGCTGAGGGGGACAGATATGTACAATTTATATAATATATTGTGACAAGCTGGCTGCTGGACATGTCATTTTTGGGGGGATTAGCAAATGGTAGGCAGGTAAGCAGAGGATCCGGAGCATAAACACAGTGACACAAGCTTCTTCAGAAAAAAAACACACGTTTATTTTACAGCTTTTAAATGACACTGTCACATAAACATACACAGGGGTGAGCATTACAGCATACAAACAGAAATCATCAAATAAAACCCTGTCCACTACATTCACACAATTGAAGAGGTCCCTAACTAGTCTGGGGCCCTTGTGGACTACCAGAAAAACAAACCAGTTTGGGCTTGCCCCTTTACTCACAGGACTTTTCCTGATAGTTCAGCCTCCTGTACTCACAGTCTTACCCAGACTGTTAATTCAGAACCTCGACCAGCTCATGGTCCAAGTCAACTCCTGCTTTGTGCACAAGACGGCCTTCCTATGGAAGGTGAGCTCAAATAACTGTACTGGATTAGGGGATGGAGTGTCTGGCTCCTACCATCTTTAAACAGAGAAACCACTCTATGTTTATAAACTCCATTCCAGGAGCATATCAAAGGCCAAACACACCTTTTTACCAATTTCTTTGGTCAATCTACCACAATATATACATTCTTGGTGCTAGTCAACTAGTCAATGCTATCAGTGCTTAAGTAGGGTTCACACAGTACAGGCTACTTCTAAGGGTTCTTCAAAATGTCCTTCAAAGGTTATATATTAAAGTCCATTTTCTTCTGATTGTACTTTTAAAGGGGGAAAACACAATTTTTTCGTGGAAAAAAAAACTGATTTATTAAACCCTGATGGTTTTAAAAGTCCGAATAAAAAGTACCCCAGCCCAGTTCTTGTAGAAGTCAATGGCAGATGTCCCGAAGATATCCTTATTTGCATTGGGTCTCCAAAAAAGTCTCAGTATTCAGGCGTCAAATCCAAAAAAGTCAAAGTATTCCAATTTTTCATTATTTTATCGAGTTTTTTCCAGCATAAGAAATTTTTGGCAAAATGTATTTATGAATAGAACTTCTTATTTTGATAAATAACCTCCTAAGAATTAGCAATAACATCATATCACCTGTAGGAAATGTATTTCATACATTTTCATACTGTAGGTTATAAATATATTTACCTGACACTGTGGTAAAGGATGATCCAATTCCCTGCAACCCCCGGGCCACACAAAGAAAGGCATATGAACTGGTAAAGGCAAACACTGTAAGAAAATGCATCACATTGAACTCATAACAGCCAATGAGATCAGCATTGATAATTATAGTACCGGTATGGGATCAATTATCCAGAAACCCATTATCCAGGAAGCTTCAAAATATGGGCCATCTCCCGTAGACTCCATTTTAATAGTTAAAAGTTGTAAAACATATTTCCTTTTTCTTAATTATAATAATAATAATGATAATAACACTAATAATAAAACAGTACATTGTACTTGATCCAGACTAAGATCTAATTAATCCTTATTGGAAGCAAAACAATCCTTTTGGGTTTAATTAATGTTTAAATGATTTTTAAGTATTCAGATTTTTCATAATTTTATCGAGTTTTTTCCAGCATAAGAAATTTTTGGGCAAATGTATTGATAAATAGGGGGGGGGGAAATCCATGCGGATTGGGTCTGAGTCATTTTCAGAAAATTGTAAGAACTTTTCAGATTTTGATAAAGTCCCCCAACATCAGCCGCCCCCAACCCTCCACTCTGTGACTACATCCCCCAGTTCTGCAATCCCTGTTCTATCTTCCCTGCCCAAATCTCTCTGGTCACAACTCCGCCACTTCCTGATGAAAGAGAAGGGCCAAACAGGGGTTAGAGGCTGCCCCAACCCTCCGCTCAGCGACTACATCCCCTAGTCCCTCCTATCTCTCTCTTCCATCCACAACAATTTCCCACTCACACCTCTGCCAGTACCTCTTCTATTTCTTACAATGCTTCTCAATCAAAAAGCATCTCCGAGGCTGAGGTTGAGGCAGAAGGGACAAGTGCCTTAGGGTCATAGCACCCCCTAAACATCGTTCTAAACATCGAGTATAGAGGTATAGAGCAATAAACTACAAAACTGATCTGTTTATAAACTGACACAAGGTCCTATGTATTTAACATCTACTGCCGTTAAATTATTGGAGGAAAATAAATTCTTACTGTTGTGACATTTCCCATTTCAACTTTCTCATGCAATGAAAATGGGAACAAACTTCTGCGCAATAAGAAAGCTTGTACTATATAAAAGATACATCTTTTGTAAAATAATTTGGCATTTGTACATTTATTCCATGTAAGATACCCATTTGAAGAAGAGAACATACTTACTAATAGTGGAGAAAAACATAATGATAGTGCCCCAAAACAGTGGTGCATCATATCCAGTTCTGTAGGGGAAAGAGTAAAGGCACATGAACATGAAGAAAGTAACTTCAAGTTGTTTGTTTTTCAGTATATTAGGGCATTTTAATCTTAACTGAGGATATGATTTTATTTCAAAATGTAGCTATAGAAATTTTAATTAAATTACCTGTTAATAAGTTTACCCACTATGGGGTTTGTCACAAGCTGCAGTATGGCTTTAATTGCTAGGAGAAGTCCCACTCGCACATTCTCTTCATTTAAATATTCCTTTGCTTGGTAGCAGTCTGTTTGATTTCCAGTACTTTCTGTACTATTAATGATCTGGTCATGGTATGGTTCTTTTATTGAGTTTTCATTAATTGAATGATTTGAAAGAAGAACAGAAGAAGAACTGGAGGCATTGTGAAATGTTATAGTTGTGTTTTCTATACCAAACTCGGTGTCAAAAAGAATAGCCGGGGCTATTGGAGCTGCAAGAGAAATGCATGTTAATTTATCATTACTGTAACAGATTATTTCATTCTAACATTGACTTCAATAATCTTATATGTAGAGGTACAGGATCTGTTATCCGGAAGCCCATTTTCCAGAAAGCTCTGAATTGCAGAAAGGTTGTCTCCCATAGACTGCATTCTAATCAAATAATTCACATTTTAAAAAATGATTTCCTTTTTCTCTGTAATAATAAAACAGTGCCTTGTACCTGACCACAACTAAGATATAATTAATCCTTATTGGACGCAAAAACAGTTTATTGGGGTTCTTTACATGATTTTCTAGTAGACAAGGTACGAAGATCCAAATTACAGAAAGATCCATTATCCGGAAAAACCCAGGTCCCGAACAGTCTGAATAACAGGTTCCATACTTGTATATAAATATGCAAGAGGTCCTCTGCACCCAACCCATTATCAATATATTTAGGACATTGTGACATTTTGTGCCTTAAGCTACTAAAAAAATGTCTTATTCTTTAAACAAAACAGGGATTGTTTGTTTATATATTGTAATATATTTAAGCTGGCCAACTACATCAAAGTCATCCCTGATATGGCCAGTCCAAAACTCAACTTGCATCTGATTCATTAAGAATTCTATTGCTTCAAATATCCATATGACCCAAGCAAGGTGCATACAATTAATAGCAGCCAATTGTGGCCCGCATGAAAAGAGGTGTCCACATTTACTTTATATTGAAATATTTCCCCACAACCATATGGGACTTAACCTCTAAATGCGAATAAACGATATTAGATATCCAGGACCATGCAGATTATACTAAAAAGCAATATTTATTGTCACCATGCCAAATAACTAAAAACATTTAAAATAAGCAGCGCTGCTTAGGGGGTGGGGATCCCATTTATCCTATTTTGCAAATGTTACAATACAATACAATATAAGAAACTGCGTGCACGCTATAGATCAAGGCCTCCAGTGTATGTGGATTGCAACCAACTGGATACATCCGTAATTAAGTGTTCATAAGATGAGGAGAGCGAAAATCATCGTGGCTGTAGTATAAGTAACCATTAGGGTGCTCAATTTGATGGTAGAGAAAGTACTTAGTCGGATTCAGTTATGAGTGAGATATCAGAATTAAAACGGCATGTGAGGGCGGAGCCGGTGTGGGGTTAATTCTTTAGTGCCCAGAATGATGCAGTCTTATATGGTGTGAATATAGGCACTAGAAGAGGAAATATCCTCTATGCACATCCAATGGACATTCGGATCCCGGTACTCTGGTAGTATGGCAATCGCTATGTGATAATGTTTATCCCACCACTCCGCAGCAGACCGCTGTTCGGGATAGAGAAATTACTGACCGTGATGGATCACCTCTCACACCGGCTACTCATCGCTCCATACTCACATCCGACTCCCGCAACCACTTGAGCCTCTGATGCGCATCATCCTCAAGAAGGAAAACAGAAAACCGCAAAATCCCCTTGCAGCGCTGTGCCTCGACAGCTGTTTCGCCGCTACCTGCGGCTTTGTCAAGAGACCAACAAACCGGAAATGACATCCTTTTAAGGGTAAAGTCACATGACTCCAATGATCGTAATTGCCACAACATTGTTGCGTAAAGCTTTCAAATGTCACTAGTATCAATGTGGTAACATCGTTGAAATAGTATACAATCTAAGGACATCCTTTAGACCAAAATAAACAATAATACACAGATCAATGCATCCTATATCAAAAATAAGAAGTAAATGGAAAAAGAATGAAAAATAAATGTATAAAGGTAAGCCTTTTTGTGGCACTATTCACATAGCTACTCGCTAAGTTTGTGTACCCCTAAGGCATGGTGGTAAGATACAAAATAAAAGAATATCCTATAGGTCCTGGACATGTGATCAAAATTCTCAATTGTAAGTATGTATGTATATATATAAATATTAAAACTCCCAAAAAATGAATATATTAGAAAAATTAGAAAAAGAAAAAGAGAAAAGAAGGGAAAAGAAGGAAGAGAGAGGAAAAATGATATATATACAAATCAGTACAATTCTAGACAAAAGGTATGGTATGAAATCATTAGAATTGCCGAAATGGGCAGCCAAATACATTAACCATACCATAGGTCATTCAACATCCTGTCCTATCATTTATTTACAAAAGCTTGAAAATTAAGATGGCCATTCAAACCAAATTCAGATTTGTAAGTATGGAGTCTGAAGATCCATGTTGTTTCCAACTGTAATAATTTATTATCCAAATCGCCCCCCCTAATGTCCCCATGTAGGCGGTCAATGCCCTGAAAGTAGGAACCTGCATGATGTCCATTGTGCATGCAGAAAATGTGTTTGGCAATTGCTGATAACAGATTACAATTTCTAATATCGCGCATGTGCTCATATATGCGTCTCCTAAAGGGAGACCCTTTAGGAGACGCATATATGAGCACATGCGCGATATTAGAAATTGTAATCTGTTATCAGCAATTGCCAAACACATTTTCGGCATGCACAATGGACATCATGCAGGTTCCTACTTTAATTGCCATTTCGGCAATTCTAATGATTTCATACCATACCTTTTGTCTAGAATTGTACTGATTTGTATATATATCATTTTTCCTCTCTCTTCCTTCTTTTCCCTTCTTTTCTCTTTTTCTTTTTCTAATTTTTCTAATATATTCATTTTTTGGGAGTTTTAATATTTATATATATACATACATACATACTTACAATTGAGAATTTTGATCACATGTCCAGGACCTATAGGATATTCTTTTATTTTGTATCTTACCACCATGCCTTAGGGGTACACAAACTTAGCGAGTAGCTATGTGAATAGTGCCACAAAAAGGCTTACCTTTATACGTTTATTTTTCATTCTTTTTCCATTTACTTCTTATTTTTGATATAGGATGCATTGATCTGTGTATTATTGTTTATTTTGGTCTAAAGGATGTCCTTAGATTGTATACTATTTCAACGATGTTACCACATTGATACTAGTGACATTTGAAAGCTTTACGCAACAATGTTGTGGCAATTACGATCATTGGAGTCATGTGACTTTACCCTTAAAAGGATGTCATTTCTGGTTTGTTGGTCTCTTGACAAAGCCGCAGGTAGCGGCGAAACAGCTGTCGACGCACAGCGCTGCAAGGGGATTTTGCGGTTTTCTGTTTTCCTTCTTGAGGATGATGCGCATCAGAGGCTCAAGTGGTTGCGGGAGTCGGATGTGAGTATGGAGCGATGAGTAGCCGGTGTGAGAGGTGATCCATCACGGTCAGTAATTTCTCTATCCCGAAAAGCGGTCTGCTGCGGAGTGGTGGGATAAACATTATCACATAGCGATTGCCATACCACCAGAGTACCGGGATCCGAATGTCCATTGGATGTGCATAGAGGATATTTCCTCTTCTAGTGCCTATATTCACACCATATAAGACTGCATCATTCTGGGCACTAAAGAATTAACCCCACACCGGCTCCGCCCTCACATGCCGTTTTAATTCTGATATCTCACTCATAACTGAATCCGACTAAGTACTTTCTCTACCATCAAATTGAGCACCCTAATGGTTACTTATACTACAGCCGCGATGATTTTCGCTCTCCTCATCTTATGAACACTTAATTACGGATGTATCCAGTTGGTTGCAATCCACATACACTGGAGGCCTTGATCTATAGCGTGCACGCAGTTTCTTATATTGTATTGTATTGTAACATTTGCAAAATAGGATAAATGGGATCCCCACCCCCTAATCAGCGCTGCTTATTTTAAATGTTTTTAGTTATTTGGCATGGTGACAATAAATATTGCTTTTTAGTATAATCTGCATGGTCCTGGATATCTAATATCGTTTATTCGCATTTAGAGGTTAAGTCCCATATGGTTGTGGGGAAATAATTCTATTGCTTCATTATACATTTTACACAGGGACTAAGTTTTACCTGCAACTTACTTGCTGATTTCAAGGTTAAAACTCCCAAACTTGGTTGCTCTTTTATTGATCACCTGACCATATCTGGAAAGGATGGGAGCTACAACATGGAGCTGGCCACGGCTAACCACAAATTTTTAAAACCTATATATATATATATATATATATATATATATATATATATATATATATATATATATATATATATATATATATATATATATATATATATATATATATATATATATATATACTTCCACGTGAGTATCCACACTCTGAAATCAATCTTAATAAAGGCAGGGGTGCATGGTAAATCTTGTATACGCCAATATTTTTTAGACCAGCACTCCTTTTGATGTAAAACAAATAATCTTTTATTGCATCATTATCCAACGTTTTGGTCGCTGTTGGGACCTTTTTCAAGGATGATCCTCAAATTGAAATTTGGAAGGCGCACACCCATTAGCATGCTGAGGTGCTAATCCAAGGGGGGCTGCCCAAACATAGGCTCCTGATAAATATCATAGAAATAACTATATCTATGGATTGCACACTCAGACTTATATAAAAAAATCTAAATTTATTATATCATATTGTTAAAAACTTACAGACATCATAGAAAAACCCAACGCATTTCGACCACCATAGTGGTCTTCATCAGGGGCAAAAAAAATCCTCAATATAAGAGAGATCAAAAAGGCAGGAAGATTGTATTTGTACATACAGTTTAAATACCTTATGGCATGTTACACAGGCTCCCAAACAAACGATGCTTGGCGTGTGACGTCATTTCCGCCCAATTACAGGCGAGAATAGGAAGTGTGCGAGCTAAATTTCTGTTTGGAGCGCACATGCGTTCCACTCAATCATGCGCATGCGCATTCACGCCCACCCGGGGGCGAAAACGCACATGCGTTCCATACAATCATGCGCATGCGCATTTACGCCCAATTATAGGCGAAAATGGAAATGTGCGCACAACTTCTTAGAATGGAACGCATACTGTACGCGCACCACTCACTGTTGCGCATGCGCATTCTAGTTATTATTTCAAATAGCACATATAGTTCATTAGATCTCAAAAGAGGGAACAAAATAACAATTTCTCACTCACATTTACAAATCCTTGTTATGACTCACAATTGCTGCACATCATGTCTGTTTGATGGCCAAGATATATCAATAAAATCGGTTCCGATTATTGAGATTTACTCATCCGATGCGAATTTCTCTATCCATACTAGATGATGCACCGGGATAGGTATGTTCTGCTCTGATCTTGAGATATAGATATTCTTCAAATCCAATCGCATATTCAAAGGTCTAATAAAGAATATGTCTTGTGAGGGTTGTTACATAATCTTGTAAAAAATAAGTTCTTGTATAATGATCTTTGTATATTTATGTAATTTTTCTATTTTCTCAATTTTTTCTAGTGTATAACAGACCCATGGGACACCAGACTTAGACTGTGTTTGGGGCTCTTAAACAAGAAATGGCCCATTTGTGATTTAATTGTGCACAGTAACATGAGATATGATAAAAAAAAAATTAAACATTTTTTTTGATATATCTTGGCCATCAAACAGACATGATGCGCAGCAATTGTGAGTCATAACAAGGATTTGTAAATGTGAGCGAGAAATTGTTATTTTGTTCCCTCTTTTGAGATCCAATGAACTATATGTGCTATTTGAAATAATAACTAAAATGCGCATGCACAACGGTGAGTGGAGCGCATATGCGTTCCATTCTAAGAAGTTGTGCGCACATTTCCATTTTCGCCTATAATTAGGCGTAAATGCGCATGCGCATGATTGTATGTAACGCATGCGCGTTTTCGCCCACGGTTGGGCGTGAATGCACATGCGCATGATGTTCCATGAGTGGAACGCATGTGCGCTACAAACAGAGATTTAGCTCGCACACTTCCTATTCTCGCCTGTAATTGGGCGGAAATGACGTCACATGCCAAGCATCGTTTGTTTGGGAGCCTGTGTAACATGCCATAAGGTATTTAAACTGTATGTACATATACAATCTTCCTGCCTTTTTGATCTCTCTTATATTGAGGAGTTTTTTTGCCCCTGATGAAGACCACTATGGTGGTCGAAACGCGTCGGGTTTTTCTATGATGTCTGTAAGTTTTTAACAACATGATATAATAAATTTTGATTTTTTTATATAAGTCTGAGTGTGCAATCCATAGATATAGTTATTTCCACACATCACAACGGTCAGTGTTTATAACCTCAGCATTGACCTGTTATATATTGATTGTTGTCCAGCACATTTCCCTCTTTTTCTGAAGTTATTTCTAATTCTTAGGTTTCTCATTTATTCTAATTTCTCTTTGTAATATACAGCTAATATACATGGATTGTCAGATTTGAGTTATCTGTAATCTACAGTAGTCACATCCAGTGACTACAAACAGGCACTGCACATGAGGGTTTGTTTAAGAACACAACTGCAAGTGCGGGAGCTCTAAAATCACTGCGATGGAGAGTGCATATTTATCAAACTGGTTAAGTTATTTACCTGTGGGTCTGGGGCTTGATTCAACTGCATTGTGTGGCTGTTCCTGCACTTGGTGAAGAGAGATCATTGAAATAGGACTTTACGGGGGTTTAACAGAAAATCCCACTGAAAGGCACTTGGAGCCTCCAACATACTTAGTGGCCAACCATTTATATTGAGTCATTTGTGACAGATCTTTCTACAATGTATGACTCTACAAAGGTAATAAAGGAGTATCTATATCTTACAAAATGAAACTTGTATCATATTTGGAACTGAAGAAATGTGATTTATTATTCACAAATGTATCTCACAAGAGCTCAGTGAAGGATCTTTTAAAATAGGATATCATGTACTTGCATGACTATTCATTCTGGCTCTGCTTCTGTCTTATTGGTAAAATAGACTCTCAGGGGGTTATTTATCAAAATCCAAAAAGTTCTCACAATATCTGAAAACTACTCCAACCAAATCTGCACAGATTTTTCCCCCCTATTTATCAATAAATTTTCTTGAAAACTTCTTGTGCGGGAAAAAACGTTATATAATCATGAAAAAAATCGTACTTTTTGGATTTGTTGCCCGAATACCGCAAGTTTTTCGGAGTTGATGCTCGAATACCGTGACTTTTTTGGAAACCCAGAGCAAATCAGGATATCTTCGGGACATCTGCCATGAACTCAGCAAGTCTGATTTGGAGTAATTCTTTTTCATTCAGCTGCACTGGGGGGCCAGGGAGGGAAGTCAGAAGCCACTTCCGTGAAAGGACCGGGGTTTTTTTCCTGTCTGCCCAGTCCAACAATGAAGCCCAGTACTTACTGCAAAGTTATAGCACGGTAGGACACCCATATGCTTAAAGGAACAGTTTAGTGTAAAAAACAATGGTAAGTAGATAGGCTGTGCAAAATAAAAAATGTTTCTAATATAGTTAGTTAGCCAAAAATGTAATGTATAAAGGCTGGTGTGACTGGATGTCTAACAACACTATTTCCTGCTTTTCAGCTCTCTAACTCTGAGTTAGTCAGCGACTTGAAGGGGGACCACATGGTACATAACTGTTCAGTGAGTTTGCAGTTGATCCTCAGCATTCAGCTCAGATTCAAAAGCAACAGTTATGGCCCACTCTCAAGTCACTGATACTGCTTGGTCACCAGGGTAACCAGTCAGCGGAAACCAAGAGAGATGCCAAGCAGGAAATAGTGTTCTGTTTGTTTCCGTTAGACATCCAGTCACTCCAACTTTTATAGATTACATTTTTGCCTAACTATATTAGAAACATTTCTTATTTTGCACAGCCTAATCTATTTACCCAGTTTTTATTTTTATACTGAACAATTCCTGTACCCTTGGTTTAGTGCACAATATAAGGTGCAACTTGCACTACATTCAGGTATGGATAGAGGCTTTATGCCTGTTGGGTTACCGATTGCAACTCTATTTTAGCATTGCTCATTCTAACATCCATTTTGTGCCAATTAATAGTAAACAAACTCTATATATCTGCACTTTATTTTGTTATTACAAGCCATGCCGACACCTGGAGCACATGTCACATACCGACAATTGAGAACAGAATGCAATCCACAAACATAACCACAGTAATCACAAAGAGGATCAGTCCCCGCGACTTGCATTTTTCCTTCAAACTCTGACATGGGGAACATCCTGCCATAGTGTTATGAAAATGGGAACTCCTAAAATAAACATAAACATGTCTTAGCACAAATAAAACTGCCATTCCTTAGGAGAAGGAAAGGCTAAAATTAAGTAAGCTTTACCAGAAATGTCTATATAAATACATCAGTAAATCCTCAAAGTAATGTTGCTCTCAGTCCTAGGTCAAAAGAAATACAGCATTTCTTTCTTTCTATTGTGTACATATGGGCTTCTTTATCAGACTTCCTGTTTTCAGCATAAACCTCCAGGGCTTGGGCTTGAGCATGCTCAGTTTGCTCCTCTCTCCCCCTCCCAGTTCCTCCTCCCCTCCCTGCTGTAATCTGGGCCCAGAACTATGAGTGAGCAGGGGGAGACTCAGGCAGGAAGTGCTATCACAGCAAGCTAATATGGCAGCTGCTATCCTAAACAAACTGAGAAAGCTTCTAGAGTTGTTTACTTAGGTATGGTAAAGCATTCTGCAGAATAAATATAATGTTATAGCTTGCACTATTGTGGCTAATAAACTGTTTCAGTAGCTTTCCCTCTCCTTTAATGAAGCGTTACTGCTCTTCAGTAAATTAAAGGAAGTTTTTGCCTTTAAATTACTAATAAGAATATTTTAATTGCCATTCATTATATATATATATATATATATACAATGCTGGAATTGGGGCGGGATGCGGCGGGATGGGATCCCGCTACTTTTTTTTTTCACTAAATAGCATCCCGTCAGGCGGGATGCTACTGTTCAGAATACCGGAGCTTTTTTTTTTGCGACTCCAGAGCAGGCAGAGCGGTGGGAGGAGGGACTGTTAATAAAAAAAGGCTTAATCTTGTCTCAGCATAACTCCGAACTTTATCTGTCTCAGTGCCCCATGAATAACTTCTTTACAGAGCAGCCGGTAACAGTGCGCACATAGTAGGAGGATTGTCCAACATGGGCGTCTGTACTTCTTATCTTGCGCATGCGATGTATTGGGAGACGTGTACAGGGCATGCGCAAGATAAGAAGTACAGACACCCAAGTTGGACGATTGGGAGACGTGTACAGCGCATGCGCAAGATAAGAAGTACAGACGCCGAAGTTGGACGATCCTCCCACTATGTGCGCACTGTTACCGACTGCTCTGTAAAGAAGTTATTCACGGGGCACTGAGACAGATAAAGTTCGGATTTATGCTGAGACAAGCTTTAAGCCTCCCAGGACAAGGTTAAGCCCTTTATTTTATGCTGAGACAAGATTTATGCTGGGAGTGGGACACGATGTATGCCTCTGTTTAAAGAAGTTAAACAAAAGTGGGAGTGCTGTGGCAGAATGGGATCACACTGATGATGGTTATGGGGAAAGATTTATATTTCCAGGGGTAAGATTAGGATAGTAAAGTATGTGTATATTTATTTCATGGCTGTGAAAAGAGGATAAATACAGGAAAGAAAAGTAGCAAAGTATTTTAAGAACATAGTAAAAGAAAACCCCTGTCAGGCAAAAATTTAAAAACAGAAAAGTGGGGTGCCAGGCTGCTAGCAAAAGAACAGCAAGAGGTAGAACAATATGTTAAAAAGTTAAGAAATGGTGGAAGAAAGAAACACAAAGAGAGAAATAGTAGAGGAGCAGGATCACAAACTGATGTATAAGAAAATAAAAGAGAAAGAAAAGCAGAACAGGGGAAAAAAAAAGGTTAGTAGTACAGGTATGGGATCCCTTCTCCAGAAACCCGTTATCCAGAAAGCTCAGAATTACGAAATGGCCATCTCCCATATACTCCATTTTATCCAAATTTTTAAAAAAATATTTCCCTTTTCTGTGTAATAATAAAACAGTCGCTTGTACTTGATCCCAACTAAGATATAATTAATCCTTATTGGAGGCAAACCCAGCCTATTGGGTTTATTTAATGTTTACATGATTTTCTAGTAGAATTCAGCTATGAATATCCAAATTATAGAAAGATCTGTTATCCAGAAAACCCCAGGTTCCAAGCATTCTGGATAGCAGGTCCCATACCTGTATCTTGCTTTTACAAAACTTATGTTTATATGCACGTATAATAACTCTGCACTGGGTGACTTCTGGTCATAGCAAATGTGCTTGATTCATTTAGTGTCAGCTGTTTGTGTTGTCTTGTGGTTCCAGTCACAGTATAATACACACTGTATCTCACCTTTATGCACAATTTAATGTATGTGGGGTGTGGCTATTCACTGTTGCTAATTGTATATGATACTGTTCTTGGGGTGCCAGTTTTTTTTACCTATTAGTGTCTACTCTGCATCATATATTTCTGTCATGTCAGGGCTTAATGCCTCTATTTGTTATATACTGCAATGAGTTCTGGCATGCCTAGTGATTAATGTGATTATTGGCATTTCTTGGGTTAATTACATCCATTTTCTATTGTGGTTGCTAGCATTTCTGGTGTTAAAGCTGATCATTTTCTACAGTGACTACTAGCATAATGGATCACTATTTGAGTTGCAAATAGCTGTGGTGATGCTGCACTAGTAAATCTAACACAGTCCAACAGCAATCAACATGTCACATTTAAACCAAAAAGGGATGTATGTAAAAATAAAGGCATTGATTATAAAATGTTTGCCAGGTTAGCGTTAATGTGACCTGTTGGACTAAGTTGTTGTATTGTTAATAAACATGGAAATAGCAAAATGTTTTTTAAAGTGGCCGAAACAAGAAAGTATTGGTGGGTGTGGCTTATTATGATGGTGGGCGTGGCTAAAAAAATTCGGCACTGTGCTACGCACACCGCACATACCATCCCTCTGCTTTTTTGATCCCAATTCAAGCACTGTATATATATATATATATTGTTTAATATTTGAACTAGTGTGCTTGCTTGCTTATTTCAAATTTTCAACTTGGAACATTGTCTGGTTGTCAGAGTCATGGCTTATAATTCAGCCACATCACAGTTAAAATTTCAATACTAGTGGAAGTAAAACATTTTTACAGCCGTAACATCCCAGAAATATCTATCATAGCTAACAATTCCACTATCACCCCATCTCCACAGGCACAGTGCCTAAGGGTTATCCTAGATTCTGCCCTGTCCTTCACTCCTCCTATCCAGTCACTTATTAAATCGTGTAAATTTTTCCTAAGTAACATATCCAATATGCGATAATTTATCCCCCAAGATGCTGCCAAAATTCTTATTTACTCATCATATCACGTCTAGACTACTCTAATGCTCTATTAATTGGCCTTCCCCACCAGAGACTGTCACCACTCCAGTCCATAATAAGCACGGCCGCCAGGCTTATACACCTTAGCAACTGCTCCTCCTGTGCTCTGCCAATCCCTGCACTGGCTTCCGCTACCTTCAAGAATAAAATTCAAAATATTGAAAAGCACTTCATAACTCTGCCCCCCCCTACATCTCTGAACTCACCTCTAGATAGTCAACCCAACCGCTTACTATGCTCCTCTACTGACCTGCTCCTCAACTCTTCTCTAGTTACCTCCTCACATGCTCGCTTTCAAGACTTTGCAAGGGCTGCATCCCTCTTCTGGAATTCTCTTCATCAGGGGTATATTTATCAAAGAGTGAAGTTAGAGATCGCCACAGTCCTCTAAATTCCACCACTCTCCATTGATTTCTATGGGTTTTCGAAAGGCGCATTTATCAATGGGTGAACTTTCAATTTTACCAATTGATAAATACTCTTTTAAAAATCTCATAGAAATGAATGGAGAGTGGTGGAATTTCACTCTAGAGGACGGTGGCGACCTCTAACTTTACTCTTTGATAAATATACCCCACAGTCTGTTCGACTTTCTCCCAACCTCCCTGCTTTCAAAAGATCTCTTAAAACACACTTATTTAGAGATGTCTATATGTCACGTTCGGCACTCTATATCCAGAACCCAAGCTAAGCTCCCTGGTCCCTGGACGAGGAAAGGGGCACGATCGTCTCACCAGGATACTGGAAGGAAGAACGCCACCAGGAACAGGCAGGCCGGGCCAGCACAAGCAGAAAATCGTCAGACAGGCCGGAAATAGGATTGGAGAATGTAGAATAGTCAGTGGACAGGCAAAGGATCAGGATTGGAGAGGTCAGAATAGTCACAGACAGGCAGGATCAGGATTGGAGAGCTCAGAGTAGTTAATCAGGAAGGCAAGGGTCAATACACTAAAGATCAATAGGATTCACAAGGAATATAACATCCAGGAACAACAATTGAACCTAACAACAGGCAATCATATCAAACCAGACTTTCCCTTATATACGGTTTGAATTTGGCGCCATTGCGTGCTGACGTCACAAGTCAGTGTCACTGCACCTTAGAGAAGGCCGGCACTGGAGAGAAGGGAGTTGCGCAGTGGGCGTCCACGCCAAAGGAGCTGTGATGGACCCCGCTGCCCACTAGATCACCAGGGTAAGGTTCCCTTACACTACCCTTAACCTGTTAAGCTACCAAATGCAATACCATATGCTACATCTCTCACCAACTTATTTCTGATCTTGCCCACTCCCACACTTTGTGTCCCATTCCCTTCCCCTTTAGATTGTAAACTGTTTTTGCACAGGGCCTTTCTCACCTTTTGTACCGGTACTGGTTGTTATGTATATAACTCTGTGTTCTGTGTGTGTAATTCATGTGATTTCTTTGTATAAGCACATTTATTTTACATCGCTGCGCAATATGTTGGCGCTCTAAAAATACATGTTAATAATAATAATCATAAAATTATAGTCCTAACCATTCTTAATGCATTTTGTTTCACTGGGAAAAAACACATTTTGGCTTAAAAAAAATAAACTTTATCCTTGTCATGAGCTAAAGCCTGGACCTCAAAATGTGACTTCAACCAGAAAACTACTCTTTTAACCATTTGTTTTATGGTATGGTATCTATATCTGATACACAGTAATAGGCTTTGCAATTTCTAAACACATTACTAGTTACAATAAGAAATAAAATGGTTCCCAATAGTTATATTTATATTTCTTTGCTTTGCTTTATGTTTACCCACCTCTATTTACCAAGACTTAATTCTTTGTGTGAGACTGCAATCGACAGTAAAAGCATTATTACAGATCTCAGCAGGGCCGGAACTAGGGGTAGGCAGAGTAGGCACGTGCCTAGGGTGCAAAGCTTGGGGGGCAACAGGCACGTACCTGCTGTATTGCCTACCCCATGTCCGGTCCCGTCTCTGGATCCCAGCATTCTTATTTTGAAATACTGTGAAGTTCTTCCATACAAAAGGACTTCTCCCTCTTTTATACTTTCTTAAATGGGACAGGAAAATAATGACAAAAACATCTTGAGTGCTAAAGTTGAAAAAAGGTCTTACCTTCTGTACACACGTTAGTGAAGTTCTGTCTTAGTTGCAGTTGTCTGTGTCCTGCTCCTGTTTGTATGAGACTAGCAGCAAAATATACTTCATTTTAAAACCCTATGTCAAGTACCTATTCCACTAGAATAGATTTTTCATGTAGAACAATACAGCCTGTTGTCCCTCAAAATACTCCCAAAGTAGTTTAAATAAGGGAAATATGGACTGAAATAGCCAGTCAGTATAGCCTTCCCAATTACTGCAAAGAGTTTGATGCCTTCAGGCTAAAGCAGTCAGAAGGGAAAATGAGTGTTTGTGCTGCACAGAGAACTTAAAAACAAACACTATATAAAGCTCACAGGTTAGCTACGTCAATGAAAATAATGCAAATTTAGCCGAATAATAGTAATGAATTGCAAAAAAAAGAAAAAGGTTTTCAAAAGAAGTCGATTTCAAGATATACTTCAATTTCCTAGTGTGTATTTATTAGACATTTCTGTTAATTTTGCATGTAATTGTAAGCAGAAATGGACAATTCTGGTAATGAATCTTCATAGATGTATATTTTAAGACTGTAACTTCAGCTGTTTTTTGCTCCGCTTGTGGAGGAAGAAACCACCTGCATTGCTTTATAGAAAGCTAGAATGTCAGCCACAGAGAACTGCTAGAATGTCAGCTACAGAAGGACAGAATTGCTGTTTTATGATAGATCATTTAATTATCTTCCCAATGTAAACATTTTTATTGGGGTCACCTCCTATTTATATTCCCATCTCTCATTTGAAGCACTCCCTGGTTGCTAGTCTAAATAAGACCCTAGCAACCAAATAGTTGCTAAAAATCCAAATGGAGAAATGCTCAACAACAAGCTAAATGACAAATTGAAAAAATGTCTAAGAATATCAAAGTCTACATCACATTAACGGCCTTATTTATGAAAGTCCAAATTTATCTGATTATTTTCATCAAAAAAGTCTGACCAAACTAGAATCCATGATTGGACCTTATTTATTTAAAAAAAAATAAGGATATAATCGGATCGAGAGATAAACACAAAAAAATCTAGAGAAAATCTATATCGTATGTTTTTTTTTAGTTTTTTCTGAGATGCTGGATTTTCAGATTCAGACTTTTTCCATCCTCAGGGTTTAATAAACCTAAAAAAAAATTAGTTTTTTTCCACTAAAATTTCTGATTTTATATAAAAATATATTTTTTTCAAGTTTTTGACATTCGGACTTTAATAGATCGCCTAAAAGGGGTGGTTCAAGTTGTGTAGGACATTATAACACTTTTATTTTATTTTATTAAGGTTCGCTGGCCTTATGTAGTGTAATGTATTTGCTGCAGCAAATACGTCCATTGTACTTTAACTGTACGCCGTATGCAAATTAGCCAATGTTAGAGTAATTTCGAACTGCTGATCGTATTATCGATAGTGCAACTTCGCAAGTGTTCGGTACCCTGTGCGCAGCTTCAGATCTTTGTGAATTAGGGTTGTCCAGGCAAATTTACGCCTGGCGAAGTGTTTCGATGTGCACAAAGCCAACGCTGGCGGATTTTCGGAGGTAAGTAAATTTGCCCCTAGTGCTGACCTACCCATGGCCCCTGAGTTATTGATGTAGTGCAAATCCAAGATCCCAATGACTGCTAAAGGAGTTGTATTTACAAAAAAACAGATGAAGGGCTGTAGGTTGGACACTTCATACAATGTACAATAAAAGTCTGTTTTGCCCCAGGACCCACCACCACTAAAGAAAACAATATTAAGTGTATATAACCATATGTAGGAGAGCTGTGTACACTTGTCTCTATTCTATATTGATTCTGTGCAAGGAGGGGGAGGAACCCCACCCTCTGTGAGCTGACAGGAAGGAAGAGGGAGCGAGAAAGTGCTGCTGGGAGAGAAAGGGCTGCGGGAAGAGAGAAGCAGAGAGTACAAGCAAAGTGTGCATGCTCCCCGAGTTTCTGTGTGGGGAAGTTAGTAAGGAACCTCAATGGCAGTAAAGTGCGCAGAAGAAAAGGGGGTCCTTGTCAGGGCTCCGAAGAGCAAAGCGTGCTCTTCTCAGGTCACGGAAAAACCAAAGGGAGTCCTTCTCAGGACTTTGAAGTGCTTCTCCCCCTTCTCAAGCTCGCAAGTTTACGGAGGTGCACACGCATGCGCGGAGGTGCGAACACGCACCAAGGACATGGTAGTTTCTGCCGGGTAGTGCAAGCACATGCATAGGTGTGCATCCATATGCGCAGAAGAGAGCAGCCATGCGCTGAAGAGACAGGAGGAGCTGCCAAGATGAGAGAGACAGAAGGGTCTGAGCTAGGGGGAAGTACCTGCCTGGTGCCCCTCCACTTTTGCGCCCTAGGCACATGCCTCTTCGCCTACTCCTAGTTCCGGCCCTGCTTTGAAGCAATTGGCACATAAGTGGGGATTCCCTTCAGCAGTTCAGACATCACTAGCTGTGTTATTTGAGTGAAGTTGCTCCTGGCTGGCAGGCTATCTGTATCATTGTAATTTAAAGGTATATTGTCCTGACAAATAAATCCATCAACCGTTCCATTGTGTATGTGTATGTTGCGGATCAGAGAAGTTCCCAGGGAGGGGTATTACAGTTCAGCCTGTCCTGACCTTGGGTGGAGGCACGCCATATTAAAGTGCTCTCCCATGTAGCGGAGGCATAGGACTCCTGTAGTGACAACTAAATGCGTGCTAGATCTCATGCAGTAGCAGAAGAGGGCTGTACATACTATCCTTATATCTCTGTTTGCAAGGGGTTCCAATGAGAAAACAGCATAAATAAACTAATATAAATACTAATAAAGACAAATGTATGATTCAAGACTTAAAAGGTTTCATATCATTGTACTACACATTGCTTTTCTTCAGCACAATGAATAGGGGTTTTATTGCATCAAAAGCACAACTGGTTTGTTTGGAGATCTCTTAAATGTTCTTGCACACACACACAGTCAAACATACATATATATGTATTATAGAATCTTCCATTGTAAATACTTTAATACAACTTTATTTTGATAATCTGAATATTTTTTCTATCTCATGTGTACATACATACATGTGTGCAATATACAGTATGGTAAACACAAGTATCTACACGGAATAATACTGCAAAATGAATAACAAAAAGTTAGCACCAGCACTGGCAAATACTGACAAATAAATAAATATCTAGTAGATGACAAATGGGGCTCAAGAAACTACACTGGAACATGTGCTGTCCCACAACCCAGAACAAATGCCAAGGTCCCGGTCTCAGCTTCTACCTTTAACAGCCGCCTTTTGCTACTCAGATACCACCAGGTCTTCCCTATACATTTATTTTTCACCACTTTTATGTTGTCGGAAACAGAGTTGTCTCACCTTTGTCTCTTTGCCAGGTGGGTTGCACAGTAGAAAGACTGGAGGGGCACAAACCTATTAAAGAGGTTGTTCACCTTTAACATTATTATTTATAAAAATCAGATTTTTTCTGATGTTTTGAATAAAAAAAGTCAGACCAAACTAGAATACATGATTTACCCTTATTTATCATTTAAAAAGCACGAAAAATTGGATCGGGAAAAAATGCAACTTTTGCGAATTATCTCACAAAAACTGTGACTTTTTCTGTCTGAAAATTTTTTGGGATTTTGTGAAACCGTCAGAAAAGCCTGATTCTGACATTTGTAGCATTGTAACAATGTTACAAATGTGCTTTGCGGGACAATGTATAGCTAATAATTACCTTTTCGTAGCTTCTTGCAGATGTTATTGTGCAATAGTCAAGCTCATGACCCACAGAACAAAATCTAAAGTCTTTCTAAAGCTTTGTTGAAAATTCTCCCGAGGTCCCCAATATGTAAAGCTATGTTTGTGCTGTAAGAGACTAGGCAACCATATTGTTTTGTGTATGACCACTTTTTTTTTTTTTAACATATCTTTTTTTATTTCGTGAATAAAATGTCAACAGTACAGGTTTGTCATTGCGTCATTTTTCACAATATCGTGTTTCATATGTGATATACATTGAAAGGTAGTTCAACAATATTAACTTGCGTAAATATATGGCAATTATTACAACTTCCATTAAACAACAGAAAAAGAAAAAGAAAATAAACCAAGAATAACCAAAAAAAACAAAAAAAAAACAAAGGGGGAATAGATAAACATAATTAGGTAAATAGTACAGAGCAGGTAAGAATGTGAATGCTAAGAGAATTCACGTATATCTCTCGAGCTTCTAAGTTTTCCATTATTGGTAAACCATCCTGTTGTGACGGGTTGTGTTCACAATAAACTTTGATAAGTAAATGTACTCGTGGGGAGAAATTGAGTTAAGGAAACAAAAGCAAAAAGGAAGAGGATTTCTTGTAGTTCTCCCAAGGTTGCCATATGTCATCAAAGAGTTCTTTTTTGTTATCTGCAATGGCTGTTAGTAAATGCATTTCCTGAATATAATTGAGCCTAGAAATAAATTGAGTTACAAAAAGTGTAGGAGAAACCCAGTTAAGTGCAATAACCCAGCGTGCTGCTGCCCATATCTGAAATAGCAAAGCATTGGTAATTTTTTTAAAATCTGGATTAGGGTGATTCAGTAAAAGATGTTCAGGAGTTCGCGTAATAGGTGAATTAGTTAAGTCACATGCAATTTGGACCACCCTATTCCAAAAATGCTCTACTATTGGGCAGGACCACCACGAATGTTTATAATCACCTAGTCCCCCACATCCTCTAAAACACAATGGAGAAGAGGAAGGAGAAAAATTGTGTTTACGTTTTGGCGTGTAATACCATCTTGAAATTACTTTGTAAGCCATTTCTCGAATGGCAACATTGGGAGAAAATTTATGAGAGAATTCCATTGCTTTGGACCAATCTTCAGTAGTCCATAATAGGTTGAAATCCCTTTCCCATGCCGTCATATACGTAGGTAAAGAGGAAGATGGAGCCTCAATTAACATTGAGTATATTGTGGAAATATTACCTTTAGCTTGTAGGGCATTTTTACAGAGATTTTCAAAGAGTGAGCCTGTTAATGAAGGTTTCTTTTGTAATTGCGAGAAATAAAAGTGGGAAAGTTGAGAATAACGTAAAAACTCTCGTGGATGGATTGTTAATGACTCTTTTAATGAGTTCCAAGTTCTAAACCCTTGTAAGGATAATAAATCATATAGATTATTTAGGTTTTGAGAGGCCCACCATTGAAAATCGCTATGAACCATCCCTGGGGGGAAATCTGGATTTCCTACTAGAGCTTGCATGTAGCTATTAGTAGTTGCTGGTAACAATCTTGATTTAAGCAATTTCCAAAGTTGCATATGAAATTTAACAATGGGGTTAGTAACAGGATATTTTTGTATATTATTCGTAGTTAACCACATTAGTGCTCTAACTTGTAAGGGATATATTGAATCATTCTCAAATTCTACCCATCTGAGCATTCCTGAGTCATTATGCCATTGTATTATTTGTGCAATTCTAGCTGCCCAGTAGTAATTCCTTATGTAGGGGACCTTAAGACCGCCTTGCAGTCGTGAGCGATATAACACATTTTTATTAATTCTATGGTATTTATGTTTCCATATGAATTGCCATATTTGCTTCTGTAGCAGCATAAGATCTTGGGACTTTACAGCAATAGGGAGGGCTCTAAATAAATATAGTATCTTAGGGAGAACAACCATTCGCACTGCTGTTATGCGTCCAAACCATGATATGTGCAAATCATTCCAGTCTGTTAAGAAGCGCTGTAATTTTTTGTACATTGTAGGGAAATTAAGTGGGTATAACGTTTGATATGTTTTCGTAATTTTAACCCCAAGATAGTCAACTGTAGTAGTTCGCCAGTAAAATGGAAAGTTTAGTTCCAATAATTTCAGGTGAGGTTTTGAAATATTAATCGGTAGGGCTTCCGTTTTTGAAACGTTAACCCGGAGGCCTGAGACCTTGGCAAAAGTATCTAAGAGTGAGAATAAGTTAGGAAGACTCGTCAGGGGTTTGGTTAAAGTTAAACATAGGTCATCTGCATAAAGATTCAGCTTATGGGATTGACTATTTTTGATATATCCTGTAACGTTTACATTATTGCGGATAAGATGGGCTAATGGTTCCATTGCTAAGGCAAAAAGTAAAGGGGATAAAGGACACCCCTGACGAGTCCCCCTGTGGATTGGTACTTGTAAAGTTTGATGATTTAAAAATTTTATATATGCTATAGGGTGTTGATATAGTACTCTGAGAGCATCCAAAAAGGGACCAGAAATGTTAAATTTAGGGAGAACATGGAAAAGATATGGCCAAGTAACGCTATCAAAAGCTTTTTGTATATCTAACATCAATACTAATAATTGAGAGTGTGAAGTATTCGCATCTGCTATTATGTTTATTAACTTACGAATGCTATCAGTTGTTTGCCGGCCAGGAATAAAGCCTGTCTGATCCGGGTGTATTAAACTTGGTAAGTATTTGTTTAGACGTGTAGCTAATATTTTTGAAAACAACTTAATATCCACATTAATCACTGATATAGGACGGTAGTTCTGGACTGATGAATGGTCTTTTCCAGGCTTAGGAATCAATGAAAGATTGGCATGTACCATTTCTGGGGGAATTGAATGTCCTTTGAGCATGTCATTAAACAATACAAGTAAGTGTGGTAGGAGGAGAGTCTTAAATGTTTTGTAATACCGAGCCGAAAAACCATCTGGGCCTGGGCTAGATGAGTTTTTTAAGGATTTCAATGACTCTTCAATTTCCAAGGAAGTGATAGGAGAGTTCAAGGTAGACTGTTCTTCCACTGTAAGTTTAGGGAGGGTTATATCTGAGAGTAGTACATCTTTATTAATTGTGTGGTCTGGGATGGGTATCTCATATAATTTAGTGTAAAATTTCTGAAAGACTTTTATTATTTCTAAAGGGTTATGAACCATCTTCCCTGTTTCTGACTGGATGGAGTGGATAGGCTTGAAACCGTTTTCAAGTTTGAGTTTTTTGGCCAGAAGTTTATCTGGTTTATCTTTAATTTGAAACAGTTTCTGCTGAAACCATTTAAGTTGTTTAACAGCTTTGCCTTGCGTTAATGTATTTAACTGGTGTCGTGCTTCTAATAGTTGTAAATGAAGTGCAGAGGATGGATTTTGTTTATGCAAGGCGTCTAGTTGTTGTATTGTGGATTCTAATGTAGATATCTGATCATTATACACTTTTTTATTTTGGGTAGCTAATCTTATTATTTCCCCCCGTATGGTGCATTTATGAGCTGCCCATAGTGTGCCCATTGATAATTCTTCATCAAGATTCTCCTTCCAATAATTCTCAATAGAGTTTGATATCTGATCTCGTATCATTGAGTTAGCCAACAGAGAGTCATTTAGACGCCAAGAGGGTCTACCTGGTAAAGTAGAGGGTAGCCTAATCGAAATGGTTATAGAAGCGTGATCCGACCAAAATATTGGGTCTATTTCTGCTGCAGTTAATTGAGGTAAGTAACCTTGAGATAGGAAAATGTAATCGATTCGTGAATAGGAATGATGGACAGGGGAATAAAAGGTATAGTCTGTTTGACCTGGGTGAAGGTGTCTCCAAGTATCAATTAAAGAATCCTCAATCAACATTCGCTTCAAGAATTTTGGGGAGGCCGCTGATGTATTAGCAAGTAGTCCTTTACGATCTACAGTGGGGTTCATTACTAAATTAAAGTCACCCAGTAAGACAATCATCCCTTTAGCGTGCTGTTGTATCATCTTGAAAATTTTGGAATAAAAGGTCAATAGGCCAGAGAAAGGTGCATATACATTAACTATTGTGATTTCAAAGCCAAGCATTGTCCCTTGTAAGAATATATATCTACTCTCTGGGTCTATTATAGACTTGTAGGGTATGAATGCTAAATGAGACCGAAAAGCAATGGCAACACCTCTCTTTTTTTCAGCATAGGAGGTAGCATAAATTTGAGAATAAGATTTATGTAAGTAGGGAGGAGTTCCCGAGTGTTGCCAGTGCGTTTCTTGGAGTCCTATTATGTCAGCTTTATGACGCAAATAGTATTGAGCTGCCATTTTTCGCTTTGTAGGTGAATTAAGGCCTTTTACATTATGCGAAAGAATAGTTATAGCCATCGTAAACACCATTTATACAGGCATATGTAAACAACCATTATAATCATAGTGAAAATTACCCAATTATTATTACTGCTTAAGCATTTTTTGAGACGAACTTCAAAGTCAACATGAAAAGGTAAAATCTCAGTGTTACTGCATACATATTGTACGGGTAAACCCGGTAAAAACTTACAAACCTCAGTGTGAACTATTAGCTTTATCGCTAATATTTGGTCAGCCATATTCCCATTATAACCATATGAGTTTAAGTTGTCATTTAGGCCATTTTTGAACCAATTTGTTAAGTCAATCGTAGTTTGTTTAGCTTCAGTATCTCTGGGAACATATTGCTTAACAGTATACGAAAAAGGCATAAAAAGTTCAGCAAAAACTATTAGCCAAATCGAGAATACATGTCCAAGTATTGTTTTATAGAAGTCGTCTCTGAGCTGCGGTTTCATCGTAAAAGCAATAAAAACAAGAATAAAAAATATCAAATTATCAAAAAAAGAGAAAAAAGGAGAAAAAAGAAAAACAAGAAAAAAAAGGAAAAATCGTAGTAAAAGTATCAACTGTGCCTGAGGATACCTGATCCTCAAGTAGACCATAGACCTCGCTGTATTACTTCGCTGCAGCGATCCATGGCCGTGTAGGGGGGAGAAAAAAGCCATCCAACCGGTATATGTTAATATAGACAGAACTTCCAGGAAGATGATCCAATATTCTCGTTCCGAGATTAATATGTAGTGGGCCATACGATGTTAGTAAAGTGAGGTAGATAACTATGTATTCCTGGTGTTGAAAACAAATAAGCCATTTCTGAAGATTGCTGTGACTTTTGTTGTCAGGTAGCATAATCAAAAGATGAGCTAGTTCAGGAGTTTCTCAATTTTTTCTTTTCCCAAATTGGATGTAGTGTTAGTGGAAAATTTTTCTTTATAGGAGAAGAGAGTTCTTTATCAGCTAGACCAAGCCGTGTTAGCAGTGATGGGCCTTCGACAGGATCAGTTATTGAGAATAGTGATCCGTTTTTTAATACTGTAAGACGAAAAGGGAATCCCCATCTATATTTGAGCCCTGATTGTTGCAGTAGCAGGGTAATAGGACGAAGCTCACGGCGTTTCTGCAATGTAGATGGTGCTACATCTGGGAATAAATGGAGTGGTTCCCCTTCCAGTTCTATTGCTGGGCATTTTCTAGCAGAAGCAAGCAAATCGTCTTTTGTTTCAAAGTAATGAAGTCTGGCGATAACATCTCGTGGAGGTTCGCCTTGTTGTGGCTTAGGGCGAAGGGCCCTGTGAACCCTGTCGATAATAAGTAAATCTGGGCTATATTCTGGTAGCAGTTTGGAGAACAGTAAGTCAAAAACTTTGTGCAGATCAGTAGCAGATTCAGGTACATTCCTAATGCGAACGTTATTTCGCCTAGATCTATTGTCTAGGTCTTCTATATGAAGATTAAGCGCTGTAACATTACGCTGTAAGGAGTGTACTTGCTCCTGAAGTGTGTCATGGGCCTGCACCATCGTGTCATGCTTTTCCTCTAGTGTGTCAATACGTGAACCTAATGCAGTAATTTCTTTGGTAAGATCAGTAACTGCTGATTTGAGCTCAGTATGAAACGTAGCTGATAATTTGGTAAATAAAGATTCCAAACCTGTGTCCAGGTCTTGTTTTTTCAGGCATAATGCATGAGGAGTTGCCTTTTTCTGTTCCGGGCTGCTAGAAGGGGAGCCAGCGCCATCTTGGTTTTTATCAGGGCCTGGCGCTTGGCGTTTGAAAAAGTCTCTCTGTGACCCACGCTGCTTTGTACTGGTCATATTGCTATCCTTAGGGTCCTTTGGGGTCGCTGAAGATTTGTGGCAATGTTTGAAAAACAGGAGGCCCCGCAATTCACCGTGTTGTGGCTTCGCTACACGGAGCGCTCAGATAGTGCGACCGATCAGCATGGCGGTTAGCTCCGCCCCCCTATGACCACTTTTAATATGGATGGTAGGTTATCTGCCAGCCACATATTTCAGTATCTTACCAATCAACAGGTAAATTGTAGAATAACCATACAAATGTTTTACCTAACACTACGTATGTTTAAGGATAATCCAATTCCTTGCAACCCACTGCCTACATAAAGAAGTGCATATGAATTGGCAAAGGCAAACAATTCAAAGATGCATCACAAAGCAAGAATATTAATTAAAGTGGAATAACTGACCACTAGTTCCAAACAGCCAATGCAGACCATATGCAGGTCAGCCTATGGAGGAGTGATTATTGAGGTTATAAACTGTCTGGATGTTTTGAGAATATCTGCTTACACTTGTACATGTAAACTTGAGCATTTGGAATCAACTTTATTGAAATATCCGTGTCTTCTGTGGTGGAATGTACAAACACCCAATATCACACCCCTTCTATTGTGAGTGCATTACATGTGGTCAAGTTGGCTTCCTATCTTTTAGGAGATGCAGATTCTCTGTTTAAAGTCTCCTGCCATTAAATTATTAAAATAAAATAAAGGGCAAAAGCGGTGAATTTCTCATACAAAAAAAATCCATGCTATATAAACGTAAAAGAAGAATATTCAGAGAGCAAACAGACTAAGATAGCTTGCATAAAAAAATGTAATTACATCAATTAATCAGATGTTGGGTACACAGGTGGAGATGAGATGAGGGGCATCATATCCAGTTCTTAAAATCATTGTTTTTCTGTCTATTTAACATAAAAATGTTGACAGAAGAGTAAACCAATAAGGAGTCTTTATTGAATGTAGTGTAGTCACATAAGATGTATCTAGAATTAAAAGTACAGGAACAGGATCTGTTATCTGGAATGCTCGGGACCTTGGGTTCTCTAGATAACAGATTGTTATGTAACTTGGATCTTCATAGCAGAAAACAAAAACTGTAGTACCGTGTTAGCCAGTAGCAAAAATAACAAATAAAAAACAAACAAATACAAAAAGTATTGTAGAAATGATTGGTATTTTTATTGTTAGCCAATATAGGTATCATTTCTACAATAAGTTTTGTATGTTTGTTTTTTTTATTTGTTATTTTTGATCTTCATATCATAAGTCTACTAGAAAATCATTAAATATACAAAACAAGCTAGTTTTGCTTCCAATAAGGATTAATTATATCTTAGTTTTGGATCAAGTACAATGCAGAGAAAAAGGCAATATTTTTTTTTAAAAAATTTGGATTGTTTTATTATAATGAAGTCTATGGGAGACAACCCTTTAGTAATTCTGAGCTTTCTCGATAACAAATCCCATGCATGTATATGTATTACATTTAGCCTTCAAAATTTAGATAATTCTTATTATATTAGATGGATTAAAATGAGTTTACCCACTATGGGGTTTGTTAGAAGCTGCAGAATGGCTTTAATTGGCAAGAGAAGTCCGAACATTCTGTCCATTTCAATATTCCGTCCCCTCATACCCTTCCTTTTATTTCCAGGACTCTAGTACTATTAGTGGTCTGGTCATGGTACAGTTTTTTACTTGTGAGTTGTGAAAGAGTGAATGATTTGGAAAGAAGTCAGAATTGGAGACATAATGTTATAGTTCTGTTTCCCTTCCTATATTGCATGTGATAAAGAATAGCTAGGGCAAAAAGATTTATTTTGCCACTAAAAAAGTTTTTATCTTTCATTCTAATATTTACCCTAATTATCTCCTCACTCTTCTTAGCTATCTTCTCATTCTTTATTATCTCTTTTCTGTCTGTTTTTTATCCTCTGCTGGTTCTTCTATCTACTGTAATTGTTTGTGATATGCCACTCCTCAGTAGTTTGAAGTTAAGTTTTTCTTGATATAATATTGGCATTGCACAAGCTGACATTTAGCTACACATAGATGGCCATAGATGTAAAAGGACATCAATAATTTCTGTATTTTTCTTACAATATGCCAAAACTCTTAAAATTCAAGTTTCTTTTTACTATAAAAACTGCATTTTTAGTGAAAAAAACTTTATTATAATAATAAAAAAGTCAGAATCCAAAAGTCCGGCATCTCAGACCTGTAGAGGTTGTATATAAATCAATGGGAGAGGTCTCTATCCTATTTGGAAGTTGCTGTGGTCTGCTCTGGAATTAGTCCGAAAATTTGACTATTTCTGGCTTTTCTGGCAAAAATCTAAAAAATTCTGACTTTTTTGGAAAAAGCCTGAAAAAAATCCGAAAAAATCATACGATTCAGTTTTTCCCTGATCCGATTAAAGTGTGCTTTTTTAATAATAAATTAGGTCAAATCTGTTCGGTCATACTTTATCAAATAATATAATTAAATAAAAATTGGATTTTGGTAAATAACCCCTTTAATGTAATGTCATATATTGTTTAGATAATTCATTTTTGATAGAACTAACTTATAGGTAACGTAACATACAAATGAAATGTGCATAGTGCAAAATATTGGCTGAATCCGTTTTTACATGACCATCAGACCTCAGTCGATAAAATGTATCTTAAAAAGTTTAAAACAACATCTTATTTGTGGTACAAAAAGCCTCATGCATTACACGCCCCTCCAGGGCACTTGATCATAGACTGAATCGGTTTTTACCCACAATGCAATGTTTTTCTCTGAATTCCAGTATAATTATAAGCAAACCTGCATAAAAGTTTGGACCTGAATGATCTGTATTTGGGTGCATGTGTCATCTACAATGTAAGGTAAAGCCGAATGAGGGCACACCTCTTTTTTTATTGCATTTAAATGCATTCAAATTTGCCAGGTTTGTAAACAAAGCACATGAATCCAGGTACTTACTACTCAGTCAAGGCTGATGCAAGGAACAGGGCTCAGTTGTGTTTCAGTACTCACCTTGTACACTATAAGCAAAACTGACATATAGGTATCAACTGCAAGTCCGAGTCAAGCATTATGATTTCAAGGAAAACTATACCCCCAAAATGAATACTTAAGCAACATATAGTTTATTTATATCAAATGAAGTGGCCTATTACTTACCAAACTAATATATATATATATATATATATATATATATATATATATATATATATATATATATATATATATATATATATATATATATATTTAAGTAAATATTACCGTTTTACATCTCTTGCCTTGAACCATGGTCTGTGTGCTGCCCCAGAGATCACCTGACCAGAAATACTGCAGCTCTAACTTAGACAGGAACAAGTGAGATTAAAAGACAAAACTCTCTCTGTTAATTGGCTCATGTGACCTAAAAAGTATAATTTGTTTGGTTTGTTTGTGTGCACTGTGAATCGTATGATCCCAGGGGGCGGCCCTTATTTTTTAAAATGGCAGTTTTCTATTTATGATTACCCAATGGCACATACTACTAAAAAAAGTTAATATATTTTTATAGAAACCTACATTGTTTAGGGTTATAGTTTTCCTTTAATGAGGAAAATTCTACTCACATTTCATCATTTAGTGCTAGGCCAGTAGTTAATAAACACGACTCCTATTGATATGTGCTTACAGATGCATATAGATGGCAAAACATCAGAGGTGGTAACAGCAGCAGTAATAGGGTTGCCACCTGGCCGGTATTTTACCGGCCTAGCCGGTAAAATACCTGCCAAGGCCAGGGCCGGTATTACAAATTTAACGGCAATGTAGCTGCCGGTAAATTTGTAATACGATTAAAAGGAGCCCTCGGCCTGCCCCCAATCCCCTGGAACATCCCCTGGAACTTAACTTTTCTTCTAGCATCCGTGTCGTGGCCCCACCCCTTTTGACATCACGACCCGCCCCTTTTGGCATCACGGCCCACCCCTTTGTGTCCCCGCCCCCCAGCAGCCGGTAAAACATTTTAAAAAAGGTGGCAACCCTAAGCAGTAATGATGGAATGCAGTGGGTGGAGATGAGGGAGGGAGATTAGCTAGTTATATGTTTAGTGCAGTCAAAAAAGAGGTTAAACAGGATATAAGTAACCAACCGGTTGTACAACACTGAATACAAATTGTACACTTCACCTCTTTATTTAAATATATGCCCATATATTCTACCCCCATCCTGAAAGAAGGTGATGTGGATCAACCAATAAACTGACTGAACTACCACCTGGTCTGAAGGTGGCTGTAACTACAGGATTCCTCTGCTTCAATAGGCAATAGGGATGTAGCGAACGTCGGAAAAAAAGTTCGCGAACATATTCGCGAACTTGCGTCAAAAATGCGAACGGTTCGCGAACGTCGCGAACCCCATAGACTTCAATGGGAAGGCGAATTTTAAAAGCTAAAAAAGACATTTCTGGCCAGAAAAATGATTTTAAAGTTGTTTAAAGGGTGCAACGACCTGGACAGTGGCATGCCAGAGGGGGATCAAGGGCAAAAATGTTTCTAAAAAATACATTGTTGACACAGCGCTGCGTTTTGTGCTGTAAAGGGCAGAAATCACACTCCATTTCTAAACCTGTGTAATAAACTGCTTTAAAACGTCCAGCGTCTACATGTAAAGGTTACAGCCTGTTCACACGCAAAGACGAAACGCGGCGCTTACTGCAACGCAAAAAAACGCAAAGAGCTTTAATGAATGAATGATACCGTCAAGTGAGCAAATAATAGTTGTTAATTACTAGTTGAGCTTGTCACCTCCAGGATGTTCGTCCTGTTGGTGGCAATATTTCTGTAGTGGTGTGTTTAGCAGTCACCGTGCTTGTGCGCACGTGCACGGTCAGGCAGAGGTAATTCAATGTACAGTGAAGTGAACCAAAAAACACTGATTCTGCAGTGTGGGCCCAGTTTTGGTCTACTTTATTGATCACCTGCGGTGACCATAAAAGATGCGATTTTGCCACTGTTGCAGAACCCTGAAAAATTAGGCATGTGTACTTTCCTGAAAAATTATGTTTTTTTTGTCGCAGCCACTGAAGCAGAGGGGCCAGAAAAAATATGCCATATGAATGCTAAAAATATAAAAAAAAAATTTGTCGCAGCCACTGAAGCACAGAGGCCAGAAAAAATATGCCATATGAATGCTAAAAATATAATTTTTTTTTGTCGCAGCCACTGAAGCAAAGAGGCCAGAAAAAATATGCCATATAAATGCTGAAAATAGTCATTTTTTTTGTCGCAGCCACTGAAGCACAGAGGCCAGAAAAAATATGCCATATAAATGCTGAAAATAGTCATTTTTTTGGTCGCAGCCACTGAAGCACAGAGGCCAGAAAAAATATGCCATATAAATGCTGAAAATATTCATTTTTTTTTGTCGCAGCCACTGAAGCACAGAGGCCAGAAAAAATATGCCATATAAATGCTGAAAATATTCATTTTTTTTTGTCGCAGCCACTGAAGCACAGAGGCCAGAAACAATATGCCATATAAATGCTGAAAATATTCATTTTTTTTTGTCACAGCCACTGAAGCACAGAGGCCAGAAAAAATATGCCATATAAATGCTGAAAATATTCATTTTTTTTTGTCGCAGCCACTGCAGCACAGAGGCCAGAAAAAATATGCCATATAAATGCTGAAAATATTCATTTTTTTTTGTCGCAGCCACTGAAGCACAGAGGCCAGAAACAATATGCCATATAAATGCTGAAAATATTCATTTTTTTTGTCACAGCCACTGAAGCACAGAGGCCAGAAAAAATATGCCATATAAATGCTGAAAATATTCATTTTTTTGGTTGCAGCCACTGAAGCACAGAGGCCAGAAAAACTCAGGATTTACCTGGATTCAAATTAAACCAGTAGGGTTTGCACCCTAGTTTGTAACGGTGGCGGAGGGAGGAGGACGCTAAAGGACAGCTGTGTGTGGAGTCATGAGGCGTGCAGAGAAGGACAGCTGCATGGGGAGTCAGAAACTCAGAACAAGTCTTCCGGCGTGCAGTAACCCTCCGAGATCCACCCCTCATTCATTTTAATAAAGGTCAGGTAATCCACACTTTTGTGACCTAGGCGAGTTCTCTTCTCAGTTACAATCCCTCCTGCTGCACTGAAGGTCCTTTCTGAGAGGACACTTGAGGCGGGGCAAGACAAGAGGTTCATGGCAAATTGTGACAGCTCTGGCCACAGATCAAGCCTGCGCACCCAGTAGTCCAGGGGTTCATCGCTCCTCAGAGTATCGATATCTGCAGTTAATGCCAGGTAGTCCGCTACCTGCCGGTCGAGGCGTTCTTTGAGGGTGGATCCAGAAGGGTTCTGGCGCTGCCTTGGACTGAAAAACATTTGCATGTCTGACGTTACAGAGTGGCCAAAGTGCTTTGTCCTTGCAGGTGCGCTCGTGGCAGGATTACTGGCACCTCTGCCCCTGGAATGTTGATGAGTTCCTGAAGTGACATCACCCTTAAAAGCATTGTACAACATGTTTTGCAGGCTGGTTTGTAAATGCAGCATCCTTTCGGACTTGTGGTATGTTGGTAACATTTCTGCCACTTTATGCTTGTACCGAGGGTCTAGTAGCGTTGCGGCCCAGTACAGGTCCTTCTCCTTAAGCCTCTTGATACGGGGGTCCTTCAACAGGCATGACAGCATGAAAGACCCCATTCTCACAAGGTTGGATGCAGAGGTATCCATCTCCGCTTCCTCGTTATCAAGGACTGCATCATCCACGGTCTCCTCCCCCCAGCCACGTACAAGACCAGGGGTCCCCAAAAGGTCACCACCAGACCCCTGGGAAGCCTGATCCTGTTTGTCCTCCTCCTCCACAAAGCCACCTTCCTCCTCTGACTCCACTTCTGACACCTCTCCCTGCGTTGCAGCAGGTGCCTGGGTTCGTTCTGGTGATTCCGACCAGAAATCGTGCGCTTCCTGCTCCTCGTCACGCTGGTCTACAGCCTCATCTGTCACTCATCGCACGGCACGCTCCAGGAAGAAAGCAAAGGGTATTAGGTCGCTGATGGTGCCTTCGGTGCGACTGACCATATTTGTAACCTCTTCAAAAGGGCGCATGAGCCTGCAGGCATCGCGCATAAGCACCCAGTAACGGGGGAAAAAAATCCCCAGCTCTGCAGATCCAGTCCTACCACCCAGTTCAAACAGGTATTCGTTGACGGCTCTTTGTTGTTGCAGCAGACGTTCCAACATGAGGAGCGTTGAATTCCAGCGAGTCTGGCTGTCGCAAATCAAACGCCTGACTGGCATGTTGTACCGCTGCTGAATGTCAGCAAGGCGTGTCATGGCTGTGTAGGAACGTCTGAAATGGGCCGACACCTTCCTGGACTGCCTGAGAACGTCCTGGAATCCTGGGTACTTCGAGACAAAACGTTGGACTATTAAATTCAGAACATGTGCCATGCAGGGCACATGTGTTAAATTGCCCAGTCTCAGTGCTGCCAACAGATTGCTTCCATTGTCACACACCACTTTTCCGATCTTCAGTTGGTGTGGGGTCAGCCACCGATCGGCCTGTGACTGCAGAGATGACAGGAGTACAGATCCAGTATGGTTTCTGCTTTCCAGGCACGTCATCCCCAAGACAGCATGACAACGGCGTACCTGGCACGTCGAATAGCCTAGGGGGAGCTGGGGGTGCACAGGTGTGGAGGAGGAGGACCCAGCAGCAGAGGAGGAAGAAGAGGAAAAGACGAGGTAGAGAGCGAAGGAGGAGTAGAGGTGGTGGCAGAACCGCGTGCAATCCGTGGCGGTGACACCAACTCCACTGTCGTTGTTGAGCCACACATTCCCTGCTTCCCAGCCATTACCAAGTTCACCCAGTGGGCAGTGTAGGTGACATACCTGCCCTGACCATGCTTGGAGGACCATGCGTCAGTAGTCATATGGACCTTTGGCCCAACACTAAGTGACAGAGATGCGGTGACTTGGCTCTGCACATGGTGGTACAGGTGTGGTATTCCCTTTTTTGAAAAAAAATTGCGGCTGGGTACCTTCCACTGCGGTGTCCCAATTGCTACAAATTTGCGGAAGGCCTCAGAGTCCACCAGCTGGTATGGTAAAAGCTGGCGGGCTAAGAGTGCAGACAAGCCAGCTGTCAGACGCCGGGCAAGGGGGTGACTCGCAGACATTGGCTTCTTACGCTCAAACATGGCCCTCACAGAAACTTGGCTGGGGGCAGATGACTGGGAATGGGAACTGGTGGTGGTCAAGGTGGAAGGCGGAGTGGAGGGTGGTTCAGACGGGTCAAGGACAGCAGAGGTAGAGCAGTAAGATGCTGGACCAGAAGGAGGGTGGCTTTTAGTTTGCCTGTTGCCTTTGAGGTGTTGCTCCCAAAGTGCTTTGTGCTTGCCGTTCATGTGCCTTCGCATAGAAGTTGTACCTATGTGGCTGTTGGGCTTCCCAAGACTCAGTTTCTGACTGCACTCATTGCAAATTACAACACTTTTGTCAGAGGCACACACATTAAAAAAATCCCACACTGCTGACCTTTTTGAAGCTGGCAATCTGGCGGTAACAGTAGAAGTTGGCGGCGTTGGCGGCAATGGCGGGTGCGTTGGCCGGCTGACCACAGGTGGCGATACATGTTGTTGCCCTACTGTTCCCTGGGAGCTGTCCTCCCTGCTTCTTCTAAGTCTTATTCTCCTCCTGCCTCTCTGACTCTCCGTCTCTCCATCTGAACTATCCTCCTCTTGCTCTCTTCTACTGGGCACCCACAAAACATCAATCTCCTCATCATCATTCTCCTCAGATGCATCAATTTCTTCTGACAGCTCACAGAAGGAAGCAGCAGCGGGGACCTCCTCATCACTCATTATGTCCATCTCTGTTGTGTAACGTCCTCATCTCCTTCATCTTCTTCTGCCAATAATGGTTGCGCATCACTCAGTTCAAGAAACTCATGTGAAAATAACTCCTCTGACTCCAGTGAAGAAGGGGCGCCGGTGGTGGAGGAAGTGTTACGTGGGGTGGCCATAGCAGTGGAGGATGAGGATGTTGTGGTAAAGTTAGAAACGGTCGAGGATGGGGTGTGCTGTGTAAGCCAGTCAACTACCTCTTCAGCATTTTGGGAGTTCAGGGTCATTGCCTTTTTAAAACTGGGCAATTTCCTAGGGCCACAGGATAGCATAGCAGCACGGCCCCTAGTGCCTCTGCGTATTTAGACAGAATGTGAACAAGCTCACACAGCTAGATGGCAGTTGTTTGAAGAACACACTGGGCAAACAATGCCTACAAGGTCAACGTATACACTACTACAGCAGTGGATACGGAATATATTATTGCTGCTTGAAAAACGTCACTCAGGTGGTGTTTCTGGAGACGGTATTATTATTGATATTTAGACAGAATGTGAAAAAGCTCACACAGCTAGATGGCCGTTGTTTGAAAATGAAGAACACACTGGGCAAACAATGCCTACAAGGTCAACGTATACACTACTACAGCAGTGGATACGGAATATATTATTGCTGCTTGAAAAACGTCACTCAGGTGGTGTTTCTGGAGACGGTATTATTATTGATATTTAGACAGAATGTGAAAAAGCTCACACAGCTAGATGGCCGTTGTTTGAAAATGAAGAACACACTGGGCAAACAATGCCTACAAGGTCAACGTATACACTACTACAGCAGTGGATACGGAATATATTATTGCTGCTTGAAAAACGTCACTCAGGTGGTGTTTCTGGAGACGGTATTATTATTGATATTTAGACAGAATGTGAAAAAGCTCACACAGCTAGATGGCCGTTGTTTGAAAATGAAGAACACACTGGGCAAACAATGCCTACAAGGTCAACGTATACACTACTACAGCAGTGGATACGGAATATATTATTGCTGCTTGAAAAACGTCACTCAGGTGGTGGTTCTGGAGACGGTATTATTATTGATATTTAGACAGAATGTGAACAAGCTCACACAGCTAGATGGCAGTTGTTTGAAGAACACACTGGGCAAATAATGCCTGCAAGTGCACTACTATTGGTGCACTACTATGAAGAACAGCAAACAGCACTGTACACGTTAAAGAACAGTAAGATAAGTAAAATTAAAAAAAAATTATATGTATATTAAAAAAAAAAAAATTCTCGGGTTGGTGCTGCTGAACTACTAGGAGCAGCACAGTAGCACACCAGTCCCACTCCCCAACACTGCTAGACTAATAGCACTGGGCTCTTATAGTAGCAACTAGCAAAGTAAAAAAACAAAAAAGAAAATAAAAGCAGTCCTTACAAGGACTATTGGGTTATTACAGCAGTCAGCAGATGAGATCAGAAGAGATCAGTGCCCACAGCAGGCAGCTACATACAGAGCACTGCAGTAGAAGGTAGATTACTAGCCAGCAAAGCTACCTAACCTAAAATGTCCCTCAAATCCCTGCAGACTTCTGTCCCTCCAATACAGAGCAGTATCAAGTAGATTACTAGCCAGCAAACTTACTATCAACTGTCCCTCAAATCAGTGAAATCACTAACAGCTCTCTCCCTACACTAGCTCTTCCAAGCACACACAGGCAGAATGAAAAAACGCTGCAGGGCTTCAGTTTATATATGGAAGGGGAGTGGTCCAGGGGGTGTGGGGGTGGTCCAGGAGGGAGAGCTTCCTGATTGGCTGCCATGTATCTGCTGGTCTGGGGTGAGAGGTCAAAAAAGCGCCAGGTAAGGCGAACCCAAAATGGCGAACGTCGCGTGACGTTCGCGAACATTCGGCGAGCGCGAACAGTCGATGTTCGCGCGAACAAGTTCGCCGGCGAACAGTCCGCGACATCCCTAATAGGCAAATGGACGTAACTCCACACATTCAATAAAATGCGGATTTTACTGAACATTACCTCTTTCGCCAGACTTGCCTTCGCCAGCTCAGACTAGGCAAAGTACACTGGAGTGCATAGATCTTCCTCAACCTTCTGTTACTTACATCATATTATTTTAGTGGAAAAAGCTTCTAAGTCCAAAAAATGCTGGCGTGATAGCCTGCAAAAGTTATTTTAAATGTTTTTGGGTTACCAGGTTCCCCCATAAATTTTCTAACATATGGAACATTAACTATACAGTGGGCTCATGTGGAGGGCATTATAACAACTCTATTTTCTTTATTAAAGTTCCCTGGACTTGTGTAATGTAATGTATTTGTTGCAAAATTCAACTTTAAATTTCCCGCTGTATGCAAATAAACCTGAGCAGAAGACCTCTAGCGAATTTGCTCTAGGCAGAAATGAGCGCTAGCAAATCTTCGCTTTCAATTGCTCACATTGCCGAAGTAGCACTTGCGAAATGTCGCCAGTGTTCGATAACCACAAACTAAACTCCTCATTCCAGTGAATTAGCGTTTTCGGAATGAAAATTCAACTGGTGAAGAGGTTGCTGCCGAATTTCTGTCCTCGAATAAATCTGCCCCCAAGGCTCGCACCCCCTACGGGCCCACGGCGGTTTGTGCATGTGAGTGAAACAACACCGAAAATCTCTATTGGAGGGGGAGGGGGGCTGGCTGCACAGCATTGTTGTCTGACTCCATTGCATAATGGTGAAAAAAGTGAAAGCAATCAAACAGGTTTTCCTTCTAAATGCATAACAAATGTTTGGGTGCTTTTTAAGGCATTTTAACCTCTTGAGCTTTGTCAGTATTATCAGTGTTTTTACAATTCCATCTCTTTATGTAGTTTGTAATTTTAAAATTTTGATCATAAACTCTCCTGTCTTTCCTGACATTAGTGAATTAAATATGAGACATAACTGTGTAACACCTATTGCCTCATTATTCTTGTTATAATTTATGTATGGTGATTTCTAGAATGAAGAGATTGAAAAATTGCGGTGGTGGTCATTGTGCTGCAACATCATCCTCTCAAGCACAACAGAGTTATATCAAGAAATGGTATATGTCAACACCTCCCGAAAATAAATAAATCTCTAGCAAGAAAGCTTGGTAAACTCTTGTATCCCAACAGTTTTGTTCATACCTTTATGGAACAGTCAGTGATATATTTCATATCCCTTGTTCTGCTCCATATCAGACTAGGTGAACCATTTCCATTACTGTTCCTCACCAGGAGGAAGACTATGTAAGGAGGTAGTCTATGTAAGTCAAAGCAGAAATTGTGGAGGTCCAGAAAAAGATGTACCCTCTAAACAGCACACGGTTAAATTATCAACTGTAAGACAAATCTTAACAATATATGATTTAACTTGTTATATGCTTGTTATATGCTTGTTTATAAAGAAAATGACATAACAGACCTAATACTGAATAAATTAGCCTCTGTTGCATTGTACAAGCCCATTGAAGCTTGCCGTTGGTTAAATAAGGCACAATCCTTTCATTTTGCTTAAAGAAGAATGAGTGCTCTTGTTGTTGGCCAGTAGGTTGTGCCCGTGTTAGAGGCCATCTCCTCATCAATAGTGTCACATATTTGGAAAGATGTCACAAGTCTTCCTCCTCTTGTTTCTCCTCTTGGCTTAGCACAGGCTGAAAGACACAATGAGATTTAATTTGGCTCATATAATCACTTATTCTGAAAAAAAAATACCATGCTGTTTATTTAAATACACCAATCATCACATAAAAATATTTTAATTATATTGCTTTTGAGCAATCACATGAATTTCAAGTGTAAGAAGCAGCTGCCACTTGTAAATGATGTGATGGTACATTTTATCCCATTTAATTCAGTTTTTTTACCCTGGAATTTATCTGCCATCTGAATTTTTTGTATAGGTGTTAATGGCTTATGCAAGGTCGGAAGAGGGGGGAAACTTAATTATACATGGTCTTGATGAACTGCCTCCAACACACGGCTGCCAAAAGCTGCATCTTTAAGGCTGCTAAGTCCAGTCTGTAGCACCTGACAAACGTTGAGGTGCTGCTCCAAGTAGTCACTTTGCAGATTTCTTCCATGCAAAGAGATGACTTTTCTGCCCAAGAAGTAGAGACTGCTCTCGTTGAGTGAGCCTTCACCTTCTCCAGCAGATCTTTTCCTTTTGAAGTATAAGCCAGAGTAATTACTTTTTTAACCCAGGACGAAATAGTTGATTTTGAAGCCTTATTTCCTCTAGATTTCCTCCAAATAAAATGAAAAGGTGCTCTGATTTCCTAAAGACTTTTGTTCTCTCAATGTAACTCAAAAGGCACCTCCTAACATCCAAATTATGCCAGTTTGCCTCTTCCTCATCCAAGGGAGAAGGAAAGATGTTAATACAATTTGAGAGTTGATATTCCTTTCAGAAGGAACTTTTGGAGTAAACTGCGGAAGAGTTCTGAGAACTACTTTGTCTGGAAAGAAAATCGTGTATGGAGAATTTGCTCCTAACGCTTGTAACTCACTAACCCTTCTGGCTGATGTAATGGCCACCAAAAACGCTGTTTTCCAAGTCAGATACTTCAGATTTATAAGCTCTAGAGGCTCAAAGGGATCATTAGATAATTCGTTGAGAACTAAATTTAAGTCCCATGGAACTACCGGATCTCTAATTGAAAGTCTTAACCTCAACACTGCTTTTAGAAATCTTTTGACTAAAGGTTCATTAGTCAAGACTCTACCTGAAATTGCTGAAAGAGCTGCAACATGCACCTTTAAGGTTGCTGGTTTAAGGCCCTTGTCGAATCCATCTTGTAAAAATTGTAGAATTTCTGAAATCGGACAATTTTCTGAAGAAATGTGTTTGTTTTCACACCATTGCTGAAAAACTCGCCAAATTTTGCTATAAACCTTAGAGGTAGACAATTTCCTTGAATGTAAGAGTGTTTTTACCACTCCTTGAGACAGCCCTTGTGAATCTAAAATGAATTTGTCAAATTCCAAGCCGTCAGGTTCCACTTGGAAGGATCTGGATGAAACACTTTCCCTTGACACAGCAGGTCCGACCTCTGTGGCAGGCGCCAGAACACCTTCTTGGACAGATAAATCAGGTCTGTGAACCATGCCCTCCTCGGCCAGAAGGGAGCTATCAAGATCACTGATGCCTGGTCCTGTTTGATTTTCTTCAGAACTCTTTGAATCATGGGTAAGGGTGGAAACACATAAGCTATCTCGAAATTCCATTGAATCGACATTGCATCCAAAAAATCCGGACTGTCTATCCTCCTCAACGAGCAAAATTTTCGAACTTTCCTGTTGAGTCTGGATGCCATTAAGTCTATCTGAGGAATGCCCCACATCTGAACTATGTGATGAAACACTTCCGAGTTCAGTTCCCACTCTCCTTGATTCAGGGATTTCCGGCTCAGATGATCCGCCAAGCATTTGTCTTCTCCTTTTATATGAATTGCCCTGAGAAGAGATAGATTGCACTCTGCCCATTGCATCAGTTGATGACACTCCTTCATCAATAATGGAATTCTTGTCCCACCTTGCCGGTTGATGTAAGAAACGGCTGTGACATTGTCCGACTGGATCAATACTTGCCGGCCCTTCAGAAAAGGCTTGAATCTCTGGAGAGACTTCTGAACTGCTCTGAGTTCTTTGAAATTTGAGGATCTTTTCCTTTCCTGAAATGACCACTTGCCTTGGACTAAATGATCCCCAAGGTGAGCTCCCCAACCTGATAAAGACGCATCCGTTGTCACCAACAGAAAATTGGGCGCCTGAAAAGACATTCCCTTCGAGAGTTCTTCTGGTCTCAACCACCACCTCAACGTCTTTTTCAACTTGGCTGAAATGTGCATGTTGTTGTCCAAGGTGTGAGGACAATGATCCCACCTCCGAAGAATCTCTATCTGCAGAGGACGAATGTGGGCCCTTGCCCAAGATACTGCCTCCAAGGAAGCTGTCATTAAGCCTAGAACCTTCATGGCAAAGCGAATAGGCACCGTCATAGACTTGATTAAGACTTTGACCGCTCCCATCAGTGTTACCACCTTGACTTTTGGAAGAAAAATTTTCATCTGTGTTGAATCCAACATGAAACCTAGGAACCTCACCGACGTTGCTGGGTGAAGCATAGACTTCTTTAGATTTATGACCCAACCATGACTTCTTATAAGAGAAAGCACAATCTCCCTGTGTAACAGAAGTTGCTGGTAAGATTCGGCTTTCACTAGCCAATCTTTGAGATAAGGAATTACGAAAATGCCTTGTTGTCTCAGAGCGGCAGCTATCACTACACTATTATTTTCTTATTATCATCCCTTTTCCGATCATCATTTCTTGATACAAATCTGGTTCTGGTGTTGCTGAATCTGTTCCTTCTGTCTCTGTTTCTGTCACCAAAGTTCCCTCTAAAATATCTCCTTGAACCAGACTGTGGGGAAGTACGTCTGGATGGTCGAAAAAAGGGTTTCCTTAGAGGCTTAGGCTTATCATGAGGCAGAGTCTTCCCTTTTCCTGAAGCCAGATTGTCAATAAGCTTATCTAATGATGAGCCAAGCTTTTAGCCACAAAGCCCTTCTTCCAGAAGTAGAAAGTGCCATCACCCTTGCTCCAAGCTTAATAGATTCGACAGCTACGTCACAGAGAAAATCGGATGCTAACTTAATAGGATATCCAAAAGCTTGTCTCTAGAGGTGCCTGCCTCAATTTCTTCTTCTAATGCATTAAGCCAAAATTTTAGAGATCTAGAAACTGATACGGATGCTACGGAGGGTTTGCAGATATTAACCCCTGCCACATAGGATCTCCTAAAAGCACATTCCGTTCAACGGTCCACTGATCTTTAATCCCCGTCTCTTCAACTGGGATTGTAGTCTGTTTAGATAGTCTAGCCACCGAAGTATCTACTTTAGGAGGATCATCCCATAATGATGTACTTTCTGGTTCCAACGGAAACATTGTCTTAAACCTCTGACTTTTTCCCCGGGGTCTTCCATTCATTTTCAATCAGACTTTTAACTGTATCATGCAGCGGAAAACATGTTGGTTTTTTAACAGCAAAATATGGAAACCCGGTATCCTCTGTAGGTGCTTGTGAAACTCTACCACTAACCACTTTACGAACTTCTTTAATGAGCCTGGGCATTTTCTCTAAGGGAAAGAGATAATAATCATCTTTTTGTTTCGTAGGTTCTTTAGATCCCGATGAAGAAGAGGAAGGAGATAATTCTCCTAATTCAATTTCCACGTCTGAGGAATCTTGTAAAAGACTTTGTTGGTCAGAAATATTAGATGAAAATTCTTGAAAAGTTTTCTGAAGTAAGTCCTTAAAAATGCCCAATAACTGATCTTATCTCTCTTGATTTAAGGAAGAAGATTGACAATGATGACAGCGTGATGAATGGCAGTCCTCTGGAAGAGGTTGAGTACATCCAGAGCAAACATTATGCTTTGATTTTCACTTCCTTTTGCCTGCCGACATCTGCCAAGAAAAAAATGAGAAGAGATAATGTATGCCACAACAACAAACTATCTCCCAGTTTTAGGCTGCGTAAAAAGAGAAAAACTTCCATACATGTGCCCTAAGCCACATACCTTAGCAGCCTTAATAAAGCTCCGGCAGCCCCAGCCACGGAAAACTTCAGGAGGCAAGAGAAAAACCTTTTGGCTGCTATTTATAGCCATTTCCCCTGTTCAGCAGAGAGATGCGCCTCCAGCGCACTCGCGATGACGTCATCAGACGCGCAACCTGGAAGTGTCAATACTGGATAGTGCGCCACTCCACACAAGCAACCCTCCGTCCAGGTAATCTTTTTTGCGCTTCCATACCAAGCCACATGGAAGCCATGGCTTGTGCTTATAACCTAAGGGAGACGCTCCCCTGGAAGACCCACCCTCAAGTGGTCTGCCATACGGTCTTCAGACCACTAAGGGACTGGATCTTCACCTGAACGGCTACGGCTGCTGCATGTCATTAAGAGCGGACAGGAAAAAATTACACAAAGGGGGGACTGTGCTAGGAGGTATTTATGGATGTGGTTTAACTATTGGTTGTTCTTTTTTCCTGTGTCATTAGGGGTGGAGCTGGGGATTAACCCTTTGGTCTGTGCTGCCTGTAGGACTAAGGAAAGTGCTTTTATACCACTTTTTTATGCTTTTTACATGGTTTTTGAAATATAAATCATTGCATAAAACTTGATAAATAGACCTGTAAGTACAAAGTAACCTAGTTGTTTTACCATTGTCTCTTCTTTGCCAGGTGGGTTGTGCAGTAAAAAGAGTAGAGGGGCATAAGCAATGTTTAATATACCCAATATTATTGCTAGCCAGGTGAATCCAAGGGTCTTGGCAATGGCTCCTCCACACGACGGCCCTAAAAGGTCAGAAAGTTAAAAATTTTAACCCGAGTTAGCCCAACATTTTGCCTGTTTTTTGACCTAACCTTTTCACATTGCAAAAAGAAAGTGCCACAGCATCTTTCTCTAATGAGCCCATGTCATTATTGAAACTGTATCTGTATATGCATCAAAGGTTAGCCTGGTTAAATGTGGCAGTTTGCCATTTAACTTGACATTTCTTAGGAAAAACATAGTACTGTTCTTTTCATTCATCCCATCTCCCATTTGTCTTCCCAATGTGTTCTACATATTTGAGCCATTTTCACTCATGGGCCAAAAATAAAAACAGGTATCCAAGATGAAGGGTTTTTGAAAATGCAGGAAATATATCAAAATTCTAGTCTTTGGAAAAGTCCTGAGTTTATTTTGCCCCGAAATGTTATTTAATATCTTTTATTACACTATGTTATATTTGGGTCTTACAGGATATTGAAATGTATTGTTCAGGGGATATGATCTATTGCCATGTATGGCTGTACTGCTGACAGCATTACCAATACTCTGGTGTAAGAACCAATATTGATGGTTCCATCTGTAAATCAGAAGAAGTAGTCCAATTATTGAAATTATTTTTTGAACACAGTCCCCTACTTTAAAAGGAAATTTATACATGTTTTATGAACCTCTAGTAATAACACACGGCTGTAGATCTACATGGTTACATACCCAGTGCATAACCAATACAACGAGCAATATCAGAGATGGTGTAGATGCCTCCATAGTCGGAAGTGTGCCGTAAATCTACCAGCTGTGCCATGAGTGGCATAACTGATGTCTCCATCAAGCCAAAGCCAAATCCAAGCACAGCAGTAGGTCCAATGAGTCCGTAAATATTAACTGCTAAAGGCATCTAAAAGAAAACATCAAAAAACAAGGAAGCAGCATTATATAAACAACAAAATACTCCATATGGCTATTGTACTAGATTAAGATTTGGATAAACTGCTCAGATGTGCTCTGAAAGAGTAAAGGGTCTATTTCTGAGATTTATCAATCGAACATTTGAATGCTGTTGGCAGCGATAACCTGGCAAGCTTCTATAGAAGTCACTGGGAAATGTATTTTCAATATTCTAGCTATTTTATTGTTTTATTTTTTTTAACATTTGAATTTGTAAGAATTAATGAAAAAATTATATATTTCATGCAGCCAGGTTTCTATCTATGATGAAATATGATTCAAGTTATTTGCAAATATGCTAGCAATTAAGAAAAAAATAAATTAAATTGAATTGTGATCTTTTGTATTTGCAAGCACAGCTAGAAAAACCTTGATTTTAAAAATGAATAAATAGGGTTGCACCGAATCCACTATGGGATTCGTCTGAAACCTTGAATCATTCATGAAAGTTGTGGGCGAATACCAAACCGAATCCAAATCTTAATTAGCATATGCAAATTAGGGACAGGAAGAGAAAAAGTGGAAAAAAAATTTTTTACTTCCTTGTCTTGTGACAAAAAGCTAAATTCTTTCCCTTTCAGCCTTTAATTTGCATATGATTGGATTAGGTTCGGCCAGGCACAACTATCTGACTGAATCTGAATCCTGCTGAAAAAGGCTGAATCCTGGCTGAATTCCAAACCAAATCCTGGATTCGGTGCATCCCTTTTAATAAACCAACCTCTTCATGTCTAAAATAGACATGGAATGCTTGGGTCGGTGACCCCTATTTTTAGGGGAAAAAGTAAAAGGATAAAGAGGGAGATTGGTACTTACAAACAGGGCACTGATTCCTAGAATTATCAACCCAAGCATAATGCATAGCCACCTGTAATATGGAAGAAAATCTCGTCACCAATTGGCTAATAAGACAATAAGGTATAGTAGGGCTGCTTTTAGTTTTTCATATACCTTACCTCCCAATTTTTTGTGCAAGCCCCCCAAAAACATTCAGACCAATGAAATATGTGATCATAGAAGGAAGGAAAGCAAGCCCTGTTGAAAAGTAGGAATATACAAATTAAGTTCATATGCTCAAGGGAAAACAGGCTTTGTTAATAAGATTATTCCTGTCTCAGCAAAGAAACACATTGCAACTTTGGTCTGCATTACTTTCTATTGTTCCTGGCCTTACTTTTGTTTATTTATTTATTTTTTTTAATAGTTTTTTCCCATAAACAAAAAGTACAGTCATGTGAGTATGGGGAGTCACAAAATCAGAGCAGAAAAATGCTGGTACATTTTCTTGTTGTTCCTAGCCTCACTTTTTTATTTCTTACCACTACAATTATGTTAGTGTAATATGTATGACGTAGCTTGTCCATGAACTCTCATGATTTGAGAATAAGAAATATGCTAGCGATCAAGGAAAAATGTGTTAAAGTATGACTGTGGTTGAATTTAGAGAATTTCAAATTTGAAAATTTGTAAAGCAAACACTTAAACTTTTAGTATGATGTCAACTTTCATATTCTAAGACTATATGCAATTGGTTTTAGTTTTTTAGTTTTTTTAATTATTTGGCTTTCTGTTCAGCAGCTCTACAGTAGATGTCTGGTTGCTAGGGTACTGTTTACCCTAGCAACCCAAATGGCTAATAACCTTGCAAAAATAACAATTAACATGCATCTGAATGCAAGTCTTCAACTGGAAGGAATTTCCACAGTAAAATGATAATGAAAGTACTTCTCATGAACAACTCTTTATTGAAACTCATATTGCTATGCCATAATCATCCATCCGTTGTCAGACTAAACAGATGAGAACATACCAAGTTGATAGCGGGGGGCGCACATGATTTCCATCATTCTAATGGGTATAGTTGGTTCCAGCATTCCAAAGGTAAGATTAGCAATACAGAGACCCACTAGTGAAGAAAAACAAGAGACGCTCAGCACAAATTACACAAAATATCAATTAAAGACAACATTCAATATTGAGCAAGAGTTTTGAGAGTTACTAGGAAAAGAAGGAAATATATAATCAATATATTACTGACAGATTGCTTATTATCTCCTTCCCACTCCCACCAATTCTGCCTTTTCCCTTTGGAGTGTTTAAATGAACAGTATTTACCTACAGTATATACACCTTTTTTACCATGAGCAAAATTAACGGATCATTGTTTTGTTGTTACACTCACTACAACTCTGTAATCAGCTGAGTTAGTTTAAATTCGCAAAATATATATATATATTGAAGCCCCAGCAGAAGCCTAGTATGCAGGGGGTTTTATCGTTGCAGTGGTAACATAGGAGGAGGAAATTTTATTTGGGAAGGCTACCAGTAGAAAGCATTGCATTGACAAATTCATAATTATATATGTATACATAGCAATTGATCTCTTTGTGGGGAGGCAAAACTTATTCTCAGTCTATGGCTGGTAATCTTCCACCCGCATTTGTTTGCAAGAACCAGGATGTTGGAAACTAAAACCAGTTTCAATTTCTCTATTTGCCTTGTTTAGCTCAAGAAATTACAGAAATTTGTCTTAATTAACAATAGGCAAAAAGTATGTTCAGCAAAAGCTCTATTGGGTAAAATTGCCCCGTTCTCACCTGCAGTCACCATAATGTAAGGGTCCAAGAGAAGATTTTTGTAGGGTGTGGGAGGAATAGCCTATGTAAAAAAGAAAGTATGTTTCAAAACTGGTCTAATCTATTTCTTTTGTTCCTTTGCAACCTACTGATAGCAGGTAATCATAAGTGCTGATACTTACTATTGGGGATAACTTTGTAGGCCGAAGTACACAAAGCTGGAGTGCTAGGGACAAAGAGACAAGGTAATGCCATTAGGGTTATTAGATACCCATCACATATATAGTAGTATTAGATAGCTAATACTACTTCTGAAACATATAGTTTATAGTCATCACTGCCATAGGAAGTTGCTAGAGGGCTAATAGAATAATAGCAGTAATCAATTGGATTCTGTCATGATTTTGATGGTGTAGCTTTTATTTCTAAATGATACTCTTTACTTTACATGTTACTCACTCTACCATATAACATTTTATTCCTGAAAAAAAACAGTGTATTTTTTATCTGAAATATTTGTGTGTAGGCAGCCATCTCAGGTCATCAGTTTATCAGAATACAAGTGACATCGCTGAGGGCACCTGAGAAACTGACATGTCTAGTCCTATGTCAGATTTAAAAATTAAATATAAAAACATCTGTTTGTTCTTTTAAGTTCAGAATTCTGCTGAAGCACACTAAGGGGCAGATATATCAAGGGTCGAATTTCGAAGTTAAAAATACTTCGAAATTCGACCATCGAATTGAATTTGAAGTTTTTTTCAGCAAATTTGGGTATCCTGCGGTCGAAGTAAAATCGTTCAATCGAACGATTAAATCCTTAGTAGTAATCACTACTATATTTGGGGTCCAAAATTAAATGAATGTAGTATAAGGTGTAACCGCAACATTTTTTCTCACATGAAACATGGGGACAATTCTCCCTTATTAATGTCAATGGGAATTACATAATAGTGCTGTCTTTTCAGATATTCAAGCCATGTTTACTTGGGAAGGCATGGTATGGAGCCATGACCATCACCTATCCTGGCAGTTTCATGTGGCTCTAACTGACATCAATGGATGCCTATGAAAGAGCTTGGAAGGCCCAATACTCCAAATGATTACTTGTGACATTAACAGCACTACATTATATTACTTATTTTCCCATCTCTTCTTACCTCCATTTAGAAGAGCCAAGGCTGCAATAACCAGAAATGGAGAAGACTTTCCAACAAACTCATACATGGCAGAACTGAAGGGAGCCCCCACTGCAGAGATAGACAATGTGTAAGACCTACAAATGATTGAGACTACATATTGCAGAGATATAGTAGGTGAACAAAACTCTCTGTATTTCGTTGCACTCATTCACTCAAAAAATAATGCTTTACCAATTTATTTAGTGCTTTTAGATACAATATTTATATTATAGGAGAACGTACTTCAAACATCTTAGAAAGGAAATGGAAAGGGCAGTGGAGGAGGCTTCATTCTTACAGTAGAGATTTGTAGCACTTGATGTACCAGCCAGGCAATGACTTCTTTTTTGGTAAAGACTAGAATTAGGGATGCACTGAATCCAAGATTTGGTTAAGGATTTGGTTGAATCTGAGTCAAATCCAAGTACCCAACTGAACCAAATCTGAACCCTTAAAATCACAGGACTTAACCTTAAACTAAACCTTAAAGTCTGAGCATTTACAGAACTTACCAAGTAGTCCAATGGCAACACCACTCATGGCTATACCCATTGCTCTCCCTCGTTCAGCATCATCTGGATACACTTGTGCCAGCATGCCCAAAGCTGAGGGGACAGTTATATTCAATTAAACCACGAAGCAGAAATATTATAATGTTCTAGAATGAAATATAAACATTATATTTCTTGATCCTTGGAGTCCTTCTAATGAGCTTGGTCTAATACTGCAGTCCAATACTCAACTTTTCTTTTTATTAACCAGGTTGCATACTTATCATAGTATAAACTACTTTCACTATTACAGTTATTTTTGCAAACTTTAATGTTACATATATTATTACAAATAAAACAATCCCCCACAACACCCCAGGAATAAGCTGTATCTTGGGACTCACCAGCTTTTCAATTGAGCCTTTACAAAATCATTGGCATAGAATATATTTTTTAAAGAGTATTTCATCCTAAGGCAATGTCACATTGTTGTTTTTAATCTGTGATGACAAATAAGGTACATCTGATGAAAAGCTTGCTAGCTAATTTGTAGATTTTATTGTCAGGTTCTTGGTCCACATATGAAATGATTAGAATCTGAAAGATCTGATCATGACCCTCTTCTTTGGCCAATGTCATCAGATTTAACAATAAGTGGGACAGAAGTGCAGCCTCTGTCAGGTTTTTAAGATATCCCAATGTGGCATTGTTAGAATAGAATTTTCTATTCGTATTGTAATTCATTTGGTTGGAAAGGTTTGTCCAAAGTTTTCCCAAGGTCCTCAGTATGTGAAACTTTTTGGTTAGTAAGATACACTTCATTCAACTAACTGTATAGTTTTGTGCATGTCATAAATACTATAGGTGAATTGTCTTATAATCATATGTTAGAAATATTTTACCAGGCACTGTAGTGAAGGATGATCCAATGCCCTGTATCCCCCTGGCCACACAAAGGAGAGCATATGAATTGGAAAAGGCAAACACTGCAAAATACAAAGATGCATCACTTTGAAATATATAGACAAATATAGAATATGAATGAAAGTGAAATTACTGGCAAGTGTAATTACAGGTCAGCATATGGAGGAGTGATTATTGAGGTTATAAGCTTTCGTGATTCTTTTTTTTTGTGAATATCCACTTTCACTCATACGTAAGTCTGTGATCAGTTTTATTGGGAGATGTGGGGTTCAAAGGTGAAGATGAGAAAATACTTACCAAGAGAGGATAAGAACACGATTATAAAGCCCCAAAACAATGGAGCATCATATCCAGTTCTATGGGGAAAAGAGTAGAGGTAAATGAAGGGAGTAACTTTATGTTTTTTCTTTTTTCAGTACAACTTGTTATCTCAATCAAAAGTAGTGTAGTCCCCAATTATGCATTTAGAATAAAGAGTATGCATGACAAAACTCAGCTAATTATTATTACATGTATTTACCTGTTAATTAGTTTACCCACTATGGGGTTTGTCAGAAGCTGCATTATGGCTTTAATTGCCAGGAGAAGTCCCACTCTCACGTTTTCATTATGTATATATTCCTTCCCCTTATAGCACTCCCCTTTATTTCCAGGACTCTCTGTAGTGTTAATGATCTGGTCAAGGTACGGTTTACTACTTGAGCTTTCGAAAAGGAGGGCATAGCTGGAAACAGCATAAGAAGTGGAGGAGTTCTGAAATGTTGTGTTTTTTTTCCCATACTCAGTGTCGTAGAGAATAGCTGGGGCGATTGGAGCTGCAAAAGAAACAAGTATTATTCTGTCACTATTGTATGTTTTTCTTTTATTCTAACATTGACTAAGAGGCTTTATCTATTTTTTCTCAGCTTTTCTATATCATTCTTTTTTTGTGTTTTTTTTCTTTTGGATCAAGGTGCTCATGGCTCTTATGGTCTGGTTGCTCAAGATCTAGGGGGGGGGTGACCATTAAAATCCTACCCCACCCCCGAACCTTGATCCCCTTGTGGGTGCAATTGTTGGAACCTTTGGGTTCATAGATGGTGCCCTTACCCTTGAAGTGCCTTTTGGCGGCAGGGATTGGGACAATGGGGTCTTCCAATCCTTGTGGGGAAGATGACCCACAGACCAGAGAGGTATCACTAAGACTTTTAGCGAAGAAAGATCCAGACCCTTGCCCACCTTGACCCTTGCTCACTTCCTAGTCAAGACTGATGGTGAGTACAGTGCTCTGGTTTGCTTCAATGCTCACGTTGGATACTATAAAAATATTAGGCACATTCGTATCAGGTGCAAGTATAACTAAGGGCAAGCATCATGGCTTAAATAGGGGGAAATTATACCCACATTTTAACATTTAGCTCTAGGCCAGTAGGAAATAAATGACTACCTATAAAAAGGTGCTTTATGCAGAGTTATTACAAGCTGTGTATATACCTAAAACACATGTAAACATACCTACAACAGTGAACAGAATGCAATCCACAATCATAGCCACTGCAATCACAAACAAGATCAAACACCGGGGGTCACACTTTTCCTTCAGACACTGACATGAAGAACATCCTCCCATAGTGTTATGGAAATGGCTACTCCTGAAACAAACACAGATATATCTTAGCACAAAGATGTTAAAATAAAACTGTTGGACCAATTGCAGCTTTTTCAAAATGTTATTTAAAAGATTTCCTGTTTTAATGAATAATTTAATATTTCACTATATTTCCAGTGCAGTTCAATTTTGACTCTTGTATACTAAAACATACCTTTTTTTTTCTTTTAACAAAATGAGACTTAAAAACCAAAAAGTCCAAACAGTTATTGAAATGCATTATCTGGTTGCTTGCTATCAATGGCTGACACTTCCATTATCTACATTTTAGTTAAATATCACGTATGTTTGCTAAACAGTTACTTTGTTGTAAGACCCGTAATATATGCTTTCCCCAATATACATAAATTCATGGTACATATCCGAGATAGACCAATGGTATCAGCCAGGGGCATATTAACTGAATTTATAGGCAAACATAAACATGGTGCTACAGCCTAGGTTAACTAATGCAGTACACGTCAACAGGTTACTTACAACTTTCTTTTCCAATTGTTTTTATTGGCATTTTTGAATAAACAAAAAGAACAGAAAGCAGCAAAGCAATAGCTCGGCCAAACATTTGTCAATTTCATAATAAGAAGAGAATTAATACACAACAATTCATTCATAACCAAATATCAAATAAAGATAATAACAAAATTCATCAATGAAAGTAAAGTTATATAAAATAAGATACAGTAAGATAAAAATGTTCCTCTCTACCAACCGAAAAAAAAAATTATCACATCTTCAGTCAATCTTGGAATTGCAATGATCATAAAGAGTCATTTGCCAGAATTATACATACATTTTTCTATATAAACCATATCTTCAGACTCCAGAATTTTAAGATAGGGAGACCACAGCGCAAGAAAATTTTCTCTAAAACCCACATTCCCATACCTAAAATCTATTGCTTCATCTATGCAGAGAGACTTAAGATAGGATAAAATAACCTTTAGATCTGGAGAAGTTTGCTGGATCCAATATAAAAAAATGGATTTATAGGTAGCAGCAATAGCTAGATGTACAAAATTCTTATAATTATTCCAAAATTTTGTCTTTAGAATACGGACAGCAGAAGATGTTACCCGGCAATCAAGCAAATTCAGGATACAATTTAAGATCTATATTCAATTTGTCATTTAGGAAATTTTCCAGCTCAATCCACAACTCAGAAATGAAAAGACAATCCCACACATAATGAAATAAAGAAACATTCTTTGACTTGCACTTAGGGCAGTAAGAAAGTGATATACCCTCTGAATTCTTAAAATAAGAAAACTTGTAGCTCAAATGGACCAATCTAAAATGCTGTACTCACCAACCTTCACATCTAATAAGTTTATTAAAATTCTTAATAGAAGATAATAAATGTTGAGAGGTAATGTTAATTTTTAATAAGGAGGACCATTTTCCCGCTAGAATTTGTAATGGATTCAAACTGCTAGGAGCAGATCTAAGACAAAAGTCAGTTATATAGGATATCCTGTTAAAGGAAGGATCATCTAAAAATTTTTGAAACCCTTTACATAGAGGAAGTTGATCAACATGTTTCTTATCTGTAAGAAGGTCTAAGCCACACAAAAATCTCAGATGGATTAATCTGTCACATTCATTGAGATCAAATTTACTTTTCAAATCTTCCCATAATATTGGTGAACCAGAAACGTTATCAACCAAATGTATCAGTTGGGAAATACCTTTTTTCCTCCAATACGGAATCAAAGATTTTCTTTCTGCTTTAGTAAATAAACATAGATCAAAAGGCAACAAAAAGGGAGAGATTTGATAATTGCTACCATGCAATTTATAAACTATCTTCCAGGTAGCAAAAGTATCTCGCCAAAGAATGTTTCTCTTAATATCACTAGGAAGACCACCCCATTTTCTATGAAGAAAGGTGGAAATATGATCATCCCCTTCCAAATAAGATTCAAAAAAAGGATTGGTGTAAACTTCCCTACCCGAAATCCACTCAAAAATGTATCTACATAGAGAAGCAATGTTAAAGAACCTAAAATTAGGAATATTAAGACCACCTAGAATTTTTGATTGTCGTAATTTAATCAAAGAGATTTTAGGTTTCTTCCCTTGCCACAAAAAATTTGAAAGCGCTTGATCGAACTTCTTAACATCAGAATGTTTTAAAAGAAGCCTCTATATTATAAGATTCCGGGATTCCAATAAATCTCAAGTTGTTTCTTCTAGCTCTGTTCTCCAGGTCATCAACTTTAAGCTGTAAATCCAAAACTTTCTTCTCCATATCTTTCAATTGTTTAGAAGTAGAAATAGAATCTTCCTGAACTTCAGACACAGTTTCTTGAAGGTCTTTAATTTGGTCTTCGTGTGAGGAGAGAGTTTCTGAGATATCACTGTCCTGTAAATTTTCAACAGCCTTATTAACCCTTTAAGTGCCAGCAGAATTTCACATTTTGGTTACGCGAAATGCCAGCCGTTTTTAAGCATTTTGTGCTCTCTCACTTTAGGGGCATTTTCTGAGGGGAAACCTATAGTTTACCTAGGAAAATTATACATTGTTTTTTTCGGTAGAAACTGAGCTTTCTAAATCTGCCTGAGTTTTCATGTATTTCCACCTGTGCAAAAAAATTTATAGTGCTAAATAACAAAAAAAAATGAAAAATTACCATTTTTCATCGTATATCAATTTATACCAGAAAAATATTTCATTTTACAGATGAAAATCCAACGTATTTGGAAAGCCTTATGTCTCTCGAACGTGCCAATACCAGATATGTATAGTTTTAGGGAGATTTAGGATTTCTGTACAGCAAAAACTCCCGGCAGTATATTACTGAATTTTGAAAGCACTAAGGCAGAAAACGGCATGCTTTAGATTCCAAGGCAAAAAATCCTGAAACCATAGGTTTACCCCAGAAAACCATACATTTTTGAAAAGTACACATTCTGCCGATTACAAAATGGGTAACTATGTCTCTCTACTCCCAACTACCAAACAGAAAAGCTTGTCTGAACATAGCGGTTTTTCAAAATAAAATTCAAAATTTTGAAAAATCATTTCAAAGGTTTTATTTTGCTGCTCCGCATATCCCAAACTATATTACGTACCAAGAAAAAGCACCTGAAATATGATTGCCAGGGGTCCACTGAACAGTTTGATACCCATTATGCATAGGTTTACCAAAGTATCTGGCATTTAGAGACACAAATATGAAGTTAGCGCATCCAAATTGTTCAGGACTTTACTTCAGCTACTGAGAAATCAAAACATTGACTGCATTTTTTGTGGGGTAAAAACACAGAAATATATGTTTACCCCCCAAACCCATATATTTTTGGAAAGAACACATTCTACAGAATCTAAAATGGGTACCCATGCCTTTCTGCTCCAAACTACTGAGTCGCAAGGCTTTCCCAAAATTGTCGGTTTTGGTGAAATATCTGAAAATTGCCTCAAAGCTTCAACTTCCCAGCACCATATCACCCATGTATCATTACGTACTAAGAAAAAGCACCCTAAATATGATTGCCAGGGTTCCTCTGAACATTTTGGTGGCCATTGTTCATAAGTTTACCAAAGTATCTGGCATTTAGAGGCCCCAAAATGAAGTTAGCGCATACAAACAGTCCTGTGGGTAACTTCAGCTAATGAAAAATCAACACATTGACTGCATTTTTGTGGGGTAAAAACACAGAAATATATGTTTACCCCCCAAAACCCATATATTTTTGGAAAGTACACATTCTACCGAATCTAAAATGGGTACCCATGCCTTTCTGCTCCAAACTACTGAGTCGCAAGGCCTTCCCACAATTGTCGGTTTTGGTGAAATATCTGAAAATTGCCTCAAAGCTTCAACTTCTCAGCACCATATCACCCATGTATCGTTACGCACCAAGAAAAAACACCCTAAATATGATTGCCAGGGTTCCTCCAAACAGTTTGGTAGCCATTGTTCATAGGTTTACCAAAGTATCTGGCAGTTAGAGGCCTCAAAATGAAGTTAGCGCATACAAATAGTCCTGTGGGTAACTTCATCTAATGAGAAATCAACACATTGACTGCATTTTTGTGGGTAAAAACACAGAAATATATGTTTACCCCCCAAACCCATATATTTTTGGAAAGAACACATTCTACAGAATCTAAAATGGGTACCCATGCCTTTCTGCTCCAAACTACTGAGTCGCAAGGCTTTCCCACAATTGTCGGTTTTGGTGAAATATCTGAAAATTGCCTCAAAGCTTCAACTTCCCAGCACCATATCACCCATGTATCATTACGTACTAAGAAAAAGCACCCTAAATATGATTGCCAGGGTTCCTCTGAACATTTTGGTGGCCATTGTTCATAAGTTTACCAAAGTATCTGGCATTTAGAGGCCCCAAAATGAAGTTAGCGCATACAAACAGTCCCGTGGGTAACTTCAGCTAATGAAAAATCAACACATTGACTGCATTTTTGTGGGGTAAAAACACAGAAATATATGTTTACCCCCCAAAACCCATATATTTTGGAAAGTACACATTCTACCGAATCTAAAATGGGTACCCATGCCTTTCTGCTCCAAACTACTGAGTCGCAAGGCTTTCCCACAATTGTCGGTTTTGGTGAAATATCTGAAAATTGCCTCAAAGCTTCAACTTCTCAGCACCATATCACCCATGTATCGTTACGCACCAAGAAAAAACACCCTAAATATGATTGCCAGGGTTCCTCCAAACAGTTTGGTGGCCATTGTTCATAGGTTTACCAAAGTATCTGGCAGTTAGAGGCCTCAAAATGAAGTTAGCGCATACAAATAGTCCTGTGGGTAACTTCATCTAATGAAAAATCAACACATTGACTGCATTTTTGTGGGGTAAAAACACAGAAATATATGTTTACCCCCCAAACCCATATATTTTTGGAAAGTACACATTCTACAGAATCTAAAATGGATACCCATGCCTTTCTGCTCCAAACTACTGAGTCGCAAGGCTTTCCCACAATTGTCGGTTTTGGTGAAATATCTGAAAATTGCCTCAAAGCTTCAACTTCTCAGCACCATATCACCCATGTATCGTTACGCACCAAAAAAAAACACCCTAAATATGATTGCCAGGGGTCCTCCAAACAGTTTGGTGCCCACTGTGCATAGGTTTACCAAAGTATATGGCAGTTAGAGGCCCCAAAATGAAGTTAGTGCATACAAAAAGTCCAGTGGGTAACTTCAGCTAATGAAAAATCAACACATTGACTGCATTTTTGTGGGGTAAAAACACAGAAATATATGTTTACCCCCCAAAACCCATATATTTTTGGAAAGTACACATTCTACCGGATCTCAAATGGGTACCCATGCCTTTCTGCTCCAAACTACTGAGTCGCAAGGCTTTCCCACAATTGTCGGTTTTGGTGAAATATCTGAAAATTGCCTCAAAGCTTCAACTTCTCAGCCCCATATCACCCATGTATCGTTACGCACCAAGAAAAAGCACCCTAAATATGATTGCCAGGGTTCCTCCAAACAGTTTGGTGGCCATTGTTCATAGGTTTACCAAAGTATCTGGCATTTAGAGGCCTCAAAATGAAGTTAGCGCATACAAATAGTCCTGTGGGTAACTTCATCTAATGAAAAATCAACACATTGACTGCATTTTTGTGGGGTAAAAACACAGAAATATATGTTTACCCCCCAAAACCCATATATTTTTGGAAAGTACACATTCTACAGAATCTAAAATGGGTACCCATGCCTTTCTGTTCCAAACTACTGAGTCGCAAGGCTTTCCCACAATTGTCGGTTTTGGTGAAATATCTGAAAATTGCCTCAAAGCTTCAACTTCTCAGCACCATATCACCCATGTATCGTTACGCACCAAGAAAAAACACCCTAAATATGATTGCCAGGGTTCCTCCAAACAGTTTGGTGGCCATTGTTCATAGGTTTACCAAAGTATCTGGCAGTTAGAGGCCTCAAAATGAAGTTAGCGCATACAAATAGTCCTGTGGGTAACTTCATCTAATGAAAAATCAACACATTGACTGCATTTTTGTGGGGTAAAAACACAGAAATATATGTTTACCCCCCAAACCCATATATTTTTGGAAAGTACACATTCTACAGAATCTAAAATGGGTACCCATGCCTTTCTGCTCCAAACTACTGAGTCGCAAGGCTTTCCCACAATTGTCGGTTTTGGTGAAATATCTGAAAATTGCCTCAAAGCTTCATCTTCTCAGCACGATATCACCCATGTATCGTTACGCACCAAAAAAAAACACCCTAAATATGATTGCCAGGGGTCCTCCAAACAGTTTGGTGCCCACTGTGCATAGGTTTACCAAAGTATATGGCAGTTAGAGGCCCCAAAATGAAGTTAGCGCATACAAATAGTCCTGTGGGTAACTTCAGCTAATGAAAAATCAACACATTGACTGCATTTTTGTGGGGTAAAAACACAGAAATATATGTTTACCCCCCAAACCCATATATCTTTGGAAAGTACACATTATACAGAATCTAAAATGGGTACCCATGCCTTTCTGCCCCAAACTACTGAGTCGCAAGGCTTTGCCAAATTTGGCGGTTTTGGTAAAATATTCTGAAAATTGCCTCAAAGCTTCAACTTTCCAGCATCGTATTGTCCATGTATCATTACCAGCATAAAGCATCCTAAATATAAACATAGGGGTCTACTAAACAGTTTGATGCCCAATGTGCATAGATATACCAAACTATGTGGGGCACAGAGACCCCCAAATGACAATATGTATAGACATTTTCACGGCTGACGCGCTGGCTGCTGCAATATAACCACCCAGTGTGTGTATTATGCGACATTAGACCACCTAACAGTACAGAGACCCCAGAAAACCATATATTTTCAGAAAGTACACATTCTGACGAATCCAATATGGGTAAATAAGCGTTTCTACTGCAAACTGCCAAACTGCAAAGCAATGCTGAACATAACGGTTTTTATCAAATTTCTGAAAATCGTCACAAAGCTTGAATTTTACCCCATTATATGCCCCACATTTCGTAACTTATCAGCCTAAAACATCCTGAATATGAACGCCAGGGGTCTACTAAACACTTTGATGCCCAATATGCATAGATATACCAAACTATGTGGCGCACAGAGACCCCCAAATGACAATAGTGTATACATTTTCACGGCTGACGCGCGCTGGCTGCTGCAATATAAGCACCCGGTGTGTGTAATATGCGACATTAGACCCCCCTAACAGTACAGAGACCCCAGAAAACCATATATTTTCGGAAAGTACACATTCTGACGAATCCAATATGGGTAAATATGTGTTCCTACTGCAAACTGTCAAACTGCAAAGCAATGCTGAACATAACGGTTTTTATCAAATTTCTGAAAATCGTCACAAAGCTTGAATTTTACCCCATTATATGCCCCACATTTCGTAACTTATCAGCATAAATCATCCTGAATATGAACGCCAGGGGTCTACTAAACACTTTGATGCCCAATATGCATAGATATACCAAACTATGTGGCGCACAGAGACCCCCAAATGACAATAGTGTATATACATTTTCACGGCTGACGCACGCTGGCTGCTGCAATATAAGCACCCGGTGTGTGTAATATGCGACATTAGACCCCCCTAACAGTACAGAGACCCCAGAAAACCATATATTTTCAGAAAGTATACATTCTGACGAATCGAATATGGGTAAATATGTGTTCCTACTGCAAACTGTCAAACTGCAAAGCAATGCTGAACGTAACAGTTTTTATCAAATTTCTGAAAATCGTCACAAAGCTTGAATTTTATCCCATTATATGCCCCACATTTCGTAACTTATCAGCATAAAACATCCTAAATATGAGCGCCAGGGGTCTACTGAACACTTTGATGCCCAAAATGCATAGATATACCAAACTATGTGGCGCACAGAGACCCCCAAATGACAATATGTATAGACATTTTCACGGCTGACACGCTGGCTGCAGCAATATAACCACCCGGTGTGTGTGTATTATGCGACATTAGACCACCTAACAGTACAGAGACCCCAGAAAACCATATATTTTCAGAAAGTACACATTCTGACGAATCCAATATGGGTAAATAAGTGTTTCTACTGCAAACTGCCAAACTGCAAAGCAATGCTGAACATAACGGTTTTTATCAAATTTCTGAAAATCGTCACAAAGCTTGAATTTTACCCCATTATATGCCCCACATTTCGTAACTTATCAGCATAAAACATCCTGAATATGAACGCCAGGGGTCTACTAAACACTTTGATGCCCAATATGCATAGATATACCAAACTATGTGGCGCACAGAGACCCCCAAATGACAATAGTGTATACATTTTCACGGCTGACGCGCGCTGGCTGCTGCAATATAAGCACCCGGTGTGTGTAATATGCGACATTAGACCCCCCTAACAGTACAGAGACCCCAGAAAACCATATATTTTCGGAAAGTACACATTCTGACGAATCCAATATGGGTAAATATGTGTTCCTACTGCAAACTGTCAAACTGCAAAGCAATGCTGAACGTAACGGTTTTTATCAAATTTCTGAAAATCGTCACAAAGCTTGAATTTTACCCCATTATATGCCCCACATTTCGTAACTTATCAGCCTAAAACATCCTGAATATGAACGCCAGGGGTCTACTAAACACTTTGATGCCCAATATGCATAGATATACCAAACTATGTGGCGCACAGAGACCCCCAAATGACAATAGTGTATACATTTTCACGGCTGATGCGTGCTGGCTGCTGCAATACAAGCACCTGGTGTGTGTAATATGCGACATTAGACCCCCCTAACAGTACAGAGACCCCAGAAAACCATATATTTTCAGAAAGTACACATTTTGACGAATCCAATATGGGTAAATATGTGTTCCTACTGCAAACTGTCAAACTGCAAAGCAATGCTGAACGTAACGGTTTTTATCAAATTTCTGAACATCGTCACAAAGCTTGAATTTTACCCCATTATATGCCCCACATTTCGTAACTTATCAGCATAAAACATCCTAAATATGAGCGCATGGGGTCTACTGAACACTTTGATGCCCAATATGCATAGATATACCAAACTATGTGGCGCACAGAGACCCCCAAATGACAATATGTATAGACATTTTCACGGCTGACGCGCTGGCTGCTGCAATATAACCACCCGGTGTGTGTATTATGCAACATTAGACCACCTAACAGCACAGAGACCCCAGAAAACCATATATTTTCAGAAAGTACACATTCTGACGAATCCAATATGGGTAAATAAGTGTTTGTACTGCAAACTGCCAAACTGCAAAGCAATGCTGAACATAACGGTTTTTATCAAATTTCTGAAAATCGTCACAAAGCTTGAATTTTACCCCATTATATGCCCCACATTTCGTAGCTTATCAGCATAAAACATCCTAAATATGAGCGCAAGGGGTCTACTGAACACTTTGATGCCCAATATGCATAGATATACCAAAGTATGTGGCGCACAGAGACCCCCAAATGACAATATGTATAGACATTTTCACAGCTGACGCGCTGGCTGCTGCAATATAAGCACCTGGTGTGTGTAATATGCGACATTAGACCCCCCTAACAGTACAGAGACCCCAGAAAACCATATATTTTCAGAAAGTACACATTCTGACGAATCCAAAATGGGTAAATAAGTGTTTCTACTGCAAACTGCCAAACTGCAAAGCAATGCTGAACATAACGTTTTTTATCAAATTTCTGAAAATCGTCTCAAAGCTTGAATTTTACCCCATTATGTGCCCCACATTTCGTAACGTATCAGCATAAAACATCCTAAATATGAACGACAGGGGTCTACTGAACACTTTGATGCCCAATATGCATAGATATAACAAACTATGTGGCGCACAGAGACCCACAAATCGATATATAGTAGATAAAATTTACATAGGCAAAACAAAATAACACAGAACAGTGTGAAATGCAAATAAATCACCAAAAACTAATAAAACCACAAAATCAATGCTTTTTTTTTTCACACTAGTGTAATCGGCCACCAGAATTACCGTTTGAATATTTTAGCTGGGCCAAATCGATTATACGGACAGAAACAAGTGAACAACACAAATGCAGAGCTGAAAATGCAATAAAATGGCTAAAAATTCAATAAAATGGCTAAAAATGCACCAAAATACCCAAAATTGCAATATAACCACCAAAATAACATACAAATGCTATTGCACAGTACGGTTAGCGAATACGCTATTCGGAACGGCAATAAAACATTTTTTTTAGCCCAAAAAGAGACGATGCGATAAGAAAAAAAAAAAAAAAAGCCACAAAGCCATATATGTACATATGCGTGTGTACAACGGGTAAATTGCATGTTATTTGCGCGTGTGCGCGTGTGCAAGTGTACATGGGTGCTGTGAGTGTGTGTGACCCCCCCAATCCCCAAAAATCTATGTGTGAGTGTGTGTAAGTGTGAATGTAAGTGTATATTACTGTAATAAGTGTGTGTTGGTGTGTTTGTGTGTTTTTGTGTGTGCAAATGTTACACTTACCTGGGGTAGATGCCTCAGATCGATGAGAGAGGGCTCCACGCAGCAGATCTGCAGCTCCAACGGTCATCAGCCATGTGGGGGCGGAGCTGGGCGGAAGTGCAGCGCAGGCAGCAGCAGGACGCATAGGAAACGCGTCCCTGCTGCTGCTTTGGGGCCCCTGGGCGATCGCGCCCCAGGGGCCACACGATCCCCTGCTCTGCTCGTTGTCTAGGGGCAGGGGATCGTGAAGGAGCGGAGCGAGCGGCTCTAACAGCCGCTCCTCCGCTCGCAAACCCGGAAGTGCTGCAGAACGTAGAATCTACGATCTGTGGCACTTTGGTCCTTTGATCCACAGAACGTAGATTCTACGTTCTGTGGCACTTAAAGGGTTAATCGAAGATTTGATGGAAGCTTCAATAGTAGGATTGACAAACTTAGCAACTTCCTTTGCAATAGATATGTAGTCGTTACTCGAGAAACTAAGTTTGAGTAGAATTTCCATTATGTTGATTGACCTCAACACTTTTGCAAGATGTCTTTTTTCTTTTCAGAAACTTTCCCATTAATTTTCTCCATATTGAATGTCAATAGAGAGTAGCAGAAAAAATCACTATCAAATCTCACCTCACTCACCTCTTTTAATGTGTTTTTTGTTTTTGTGGGGTTTTTTTAAAAAAAAAATTAAATAGTTTGTGTTTTTCTTTGTTTTACTGAAAATGTATACTAGGAGAAACAACAAGACTAGAGGAAAAATCCAGTAAACAGGAGATGAAGCTGTTTAACTAAAATAGTGGATCCTTAACAGAAATAGTCTATAAGTTACAGACTGGTCTATGTGATAGTGGAAACCACAAAACTTTAGTATTAGTAACAAGAAAGAGAAGTTTTCAAATAAAAGTTCACAAGAACTAATAAAACTGTTTCCAAGCTCCAGAGGCGATGTTTAGTCAAAATCTCCTTATAGCAGTTTGATCAAAGCACTGACCACCACACTAAAAATGGAGAAAATGGCCGCTGCACCTCACAGACCACTGACAAAAAGAGGGGAAAAAACCGTCCTCAGCAAATTATTCGAACCTGACAGTTATCACTAAGCACAAGAACAATTTCCCAGTCTTTCCAGAGACTTGTATCACCACTGTAGACATTTCACTCCCTCAGCAGCCACTGTGAGCCGCACATAAATCCATACAGAATTCACCAGAGACAAGCAGGGGGGCCAATGGTGTCAGACACAGCTGAAAAAGATAAGTGTTCCGACTATTTATTGCAGGAGAAAGTTGGCAGAGTAACGGAGCTCTAGCCTAGGCGCTCCTTCCTCCTCTGCGCCATACCCGGAAGTACTTACAACTTTCTACAGGTGATTTAAAGCATGCATATTAAAAATGTGAATTTCTGGTAACTATAGATGTGCAAAGTCTCTATACATGGATTCCACTTAAAGGAGAACTTAACTCTAAAAATGAATGTGACTACAAATGCCATATTTTATATACTGAACTTATTGCACCAGCCTAAAGTTTCAGATTCTCAATAGCAGCAATGATTCAGGACAAACTTGCCACAGGGGGTCACCATCTTGCAAAGTGTCTGCAACACTCACATGCTCAGTGGGCTCTGAGCAGCTGTTGAGAAGCTAAGCTTAGGGGTCATCACAAATTATCTAGCAGAAAATTAGGTTGGCCTGTAATATAAACTGATGCTACAGGGCTGATTATTAAATTATGATGCTAATTGCATTGGTTTCTGTGATGCCATGTAGTAATTATGTATAACTTTATTTGTAAAGCGCTGTTAAGGAGCCGCAGCACTGTACAGTGCATAAAAGTACAATATAGATAGATAGATAGATAGATAGATAGATATAAGTATATATGGGGAAGACAAATCACATAATAAATATATACAGAATCATAGGACAAAGAGCTTAAGAGCTATGTGGTAAGAGACATAGTGGGAAGGAGGTCCCTGCCCTGTAGAGCTTACAGTCTAAGTGGATGGGAGGCTAACATACAGATACAAATTTGAGATGAAAAAGTGCACAAGGTAAGGCATAGTCAGTAGGGACAGGACTAGGCTAATTATCTGTATTAATTACTAATGAGCCTTATATTGTGACATTTATATTTTATGTGTACTGTATATTGTGAGTGGGTCCCTAAGCTCAGTAAGTGACAGCAGCACAGAGCATGTGCAGTGAATCAGCAGAAAAGAAGATGAGGAGCTACTGGGGCATCTTTGGAGATACATATCTTCCCTGCTAAAGGGCTGTGGTTGCCTTGGGCTGGTACAGAAGCCCAAAACATAATGTACAACATTTCTAGCCTATTTCTTTAGTTATGATTTAGTTCTCCTTTAAGCAAGAATTATAGGATTTAAAGAAATCTGTGCTGAACAGTCATTGGTCCTTCCCACTGAACATTGTACAAAATGTATTTTAAATTTGAGAACAGACTTTTTTTCAGTTGTTTAGAACAACCATAAAGAGACATCTAAATGAGTATAATGCACTGATACATTCTTATTTTTTACACAAAATGTCTCCTTTAATTTGAAAATGCCCTTGGTGTATTTCATACAAATGTCAAGCTCCCTTTGCGTTATAATAAGAACTGCATCCATTTTCTTGGTGTTACACTATACTACGATTAAATTTAGAAAAATGCACAAACCAAAATTTACCAAATGTATACATCTTATATGTTACTGTAGGAGAAATCATCTAAGATCATCATTTATATTCACTTCCAAACAAATGACTAGAATTACAATTAGGTAAATAAAAGAAATAAGAAGCATTAGTTTATGAATACATTTTTGCTTCAAAGGGATTACCCAACTGATTCTATATAGTAGGGATCCACCGAATCTAGGATTTGGTTTGGGATTCGGCCAGGATTAGGCCTTTTTCTGCAGGATTAGGATTCGGCCGAATCCTTCTGCCCGTCTGAACTGAATCCGAATTTGCATATGCAAATTAGGGGCGGGGAGGGAAATCGTGTGCTTTTTTGTCACAAGGATGCGATTTTTCGCCAGCGTTAGCCACTTCGCCCTTTAGACATTCTGGACCATGGGTTTCCAGATATCATATACATAGTTACAAAAAATTCCAAATAACAGCATATGCAGTACTTTGTAGTAATATACAGTAATGAAATATTTCACTCTCTGTATTTAACAACAAATGTTCATGATATATTCCAGCAGTACCAGGTGAAACAATGAAACCTATTCGTCCAGCTACTCATCTACTTCCATGACATAACCCTTAATTTACTTTATCCTTCCTGAAATTCTGTGAAGTTCTTTCTTAAATTGCTTCTCCCTCTTGTATGCTTTCTTAAAGGAGAACTAAACCCCATAAATGAATGTGGCTAAAAGTATCATATTTTATGTACTGAATTTATTGCACCATCCTAAAGGTTCAGCTTCTCAATAGCAGCAATGATCCAGGACTTCAAAATTGTCACAGGGGGTCACCATCTTAGAAAGTGTTTGTGACACTCACATGCTCAGTGGGCTCTGAGCAGCTGTTGAGAAGCTAAGTTGAGGGGTCATCGTAAATTATCAAGCAGAAAATGAGGATGGTCTGTAATATAAATTGATGCTACAGGGCTGATTATTAAATTCTGCTGCTAATTGAATTGGTTTCTGTGCTGTCGTAGTAATTGTCTGTATTAATTACTAATCATCATTAATTACTAATGTCATATTGTGACATTTCTATTCTTTTTCTATTCTATGTCTACTGTATATTGTGAGTGGGTCCCTAAGCTCAGTAAGTGACAGCAGCACAGAGCATGTGCAGTGAATCTGCAGAAAACAAGATGGGGAGCTACTGAGGCACTTTTGGAAGCACGGATCTTTACTGCTAAAGGGCTGTGGTTGCCTTGGGCTGGTACAGAATCCCAAAACATCATGTACAACATTTCTAACCTACTTCTTTAGTTAAGCTTAAGTTCTCCTTTAAATATGTCACAAGACAGTTTGCAGTGGAGACAGGAAAAATAATAAAGAAACAGTGTGAGATCTATAGAGTGGAAGAATGTCTTACCTCCTGTATAAACGTTAATGAAGCTCTGTAGCAATATTGCAGTTGTCTGTGTCCTGCTCCAGTTTTTTAACCACAAAACCCCATGTCAAGTATCTATGTTACTGGAATACAGTTTTCATGAAGAATGCTCTGCTGTCCCTCAAAATGCTCACAAAGTACTTTACAGATAAAGAGCGAAAGAACCAGTCAGATTGGCCTCGTTTTGCTTGTTGCACTGGGTTTTGACGCCTTCAGGCAAAAGTAGGTGAAAAAGAAACTTCTGATATGGGAATATTCTGGAAAATGTGCTTGTGCTTGAGAATGGACTTTAGACCAAATACTATAAGTAAGGCTCACAAGGTGAGTGATTATATATACTTACCTCACACCACAAGCCGGTGCTCCCATCAGGAGAAAACTGCATTGGTCTGGGGGTTCTTCGAGTGAGCACCACGGAGCGATCCTCTTCCTTTAAATTTCCCAGGGCAGATACATGTGCAGTGGAACGAAATAGCCGACTTCTTCATTAAAGTTCAGCTTTCCGATCTACTTCTCATGTGCACCTGCGCAAAGTAAGAAGAAGTAGGGAGACAATGGTCTCTATGGTGCTCGCTGGAATAACCCGGGCAGGTGCAGTTTTCTGCTGATAGGAACACGAGCCCGGGGTGTGAAGTAGGTAAATACAGCCTTTCCTTCTCCTTTAAAGGATAATGAAACCCCTTATTAAATAAAACCTACCTTGCAAAGACCTGCCATATGTTCTGAAGTTATTATACATGGAGCTGGCAATGTATGTATGTATAGTGATCATATGTTTATGTATAAGACATAAAAATGGTCTTGGGATCCTGTTAAGGAACTTGTGTGAAAAATGTTTCCTTAGCCTCCACAACCACAAAAATCACCTTCTATGTTTGACCCAAACAGAGTAAAATTTTCAGACCTACTTGATGGATAAAAAGGTGATATTAGGGTGTCTTTTTTAGCCATTTCTTGGATATACTCGTCCCAAAAAAATCATATAAATCGTGGTATCAAGCTAATTTTATTGAGCCACAGACTGGTATGTGATGAAACTCTCGGGGAAATAAACCTCCCTTGCTCAGGTCACAATGCAAATCTTAAACAGGAATTCCTTAAATGAAGCAGTGTAATGTAGTCCTTCGGCATATTCAAGTCAGCACACATGCATATGTTAATGTGTTTTTTAGACCAAATCCACGGACTCTATCCTTGTGAAAAAAGTTCCAGTAAGTGGCCTAAATGTGGTAAAATGAAATGCAAATTTGCAAACATATTTGCAACCTAACGAAAATGTCAAAATATTTCAAAGATGTGATTACATGTTCTTTTTCTAATCTCATCTTTTCAATAAATGTGTGAAACAGCGTTTACTCTTAAACAAATAAGGTTCCAACTCTCCATTAAGGGGCAGATTTATCAAGGGTCGATTTGAAGATTCGAAATTCAAACTTTCGAGTTTTTTTTAGGGTCTCAAATTCGACTACGGAGTTATTTAAATTTGATTCGAGTTTTTAAAAAAATTCAATTAGATTTTTGAGATTTATCATACTCTGACCCTTTAAGAAATCAAACTCAATTTGCCAAACCTGATGAATTGCTGTTTTAAGTCAATGCGAGAGGTCTAGGGATCAATTTGGAGATGATTGCAGCCCTCCTGACATTCGAGTTTTTTTTCAGAGAAAAAAATTTTAATCGAGTTATATAAATTCGATTAGAAATCGAGTTTTTGGGTCGATTCTATTCATTCGAATTTTAAGAAATTAGATTTTATTATTAAATTTCGATTGGTTGGATTTTGAGTTCATGGGAGTTTATGGGAGTTTTAAAAAACTCACATGAATTTGACCCTTGATAAATGAGCCTCTTGAGTTTGGTTGCCAGCATTTTTCCAAATTTTTATCATTCCATCTATATACAATATTTTCGAATTTGTAATTCTAGCATCTCAAAGAAAAACTGTGATTCAATTTAAGCTGGAAAAACTCTGTCCTGATATCAGAGAATTAAATACTAGATGTACCTGCATGCTGCCCATTGTCACATTATTATAATCAACAGTGTAATAATATATAAATGGTGAGTGTAGAAAAATCACTGAATGGGCCATTGTGCTGCAACATTGTTCAGCCCAAGCCTTGAACAAAGAAATCCACGAGTCCACATGCAGAAAACTGCAACACTCAAATCCTTATTTGAATATAAATATAGGCATCGGATTCGTCATCTGGAAACTTGTTTTCCAGATAGCTCCAAATGATAGAATGGCCATCCTTATTGGAGGCAAAATATTCCTATTTGGTATAATGAATTCATGTTAAATGCTTTTTTACAAGTCTTAGTAAAGATTCTCTGAGCTTTTGTGTTCAGGCAATCATAAAAGGAAACCCTGCATAAAGCTACTTATCATGCACAGGGTTTCATGCTATCTCTATTAGTTTTCCCTGAACAAAGAAAACACCTGTATACATACATAATGTTTATAAAGTAATACAGGTACGAGGTGTAACGAGAGTTTGCAAATATCCTTGTACAGGTATAGGACCTGTTTTCCAGAATGCTTGGGACCTGGGGTTTTCTGGATGAGGGATCTTTCTGTAATTTGGATCGTCATAATTTAAATCTAATGGAAAATCATGTAAACATTAAATAAACTCAATAGGCTGGGTTTGCTTCCAATAAGGATTAATTATATCTTAGTTGGGATCAAGTAAAAGCTACTGTTTTATTATTATAGAGAAAAGGGAAATCATTTTTCAAAATTTGGATTATTTGAATAAAATTGAGTCTATGGCCGTAATTCGTATCTTTCTGGATCACGGGTCTCCAGATAACAGATACCATACCTGTATTACAAGACATTGTTTCCTTCAGAACAATAGCTCCTCTATTTTTTGCAGCAGTGGCACTACTGGTTTGCCAGAAGGGAGCTTTAAATATACACCGACTACACATATATTACAGGATAAATACAAATGTTGCAGTTACCTCTAACCACATGCAGCTTCAATAATTGTCGAATTCCGAGAGATGCACATCCGCCTTGTGTGCTGCTGAAGTATTCAAAAGGTTATGATTCGCAAGGATCGACTCAAACGCAGCTTTACTGCTCAAACTTCAGTGTTTATTGTTTTAACACAACATGTTTCGAGTCCAGTGTGACTCTTTGTCAAGTGTGACACACTTGACAAAGAGTCACACTGGACTCGAAACATGTTGTGTTAAAAGAATAAACACTGAAGTTTGAGCAGTAAAGCTGCGTTTGAGTCGATCCTTGCGAATCATAACCTTTTGAATACACATATATTACAGGATGTTTGTGGACTGAAGCTGAAATACTTCCATCAAATTTAGATTTTTTTTGTATTTGAATATATGCGCATCAAAATATGGTACATGCCAGCACCTACACAGACTAAGGTGCTGGCATTTAAATAAATCTCTGGCATATGATAAGGGGCTCACTAAACTGCAATTGCCAACAGTTTAATTTAAACTGTTGGGTTGATTCACAAGAAGGTCACTTAATGCATAGTTTTGTGCTTTAGAAATGGATGGAATTGTTGTCTGTCTCCCTTGCAGATTGGTAAACCCCGTAAGACAACAAACAGGTTTTCCTTGTATAACAAATGCTTGGGTGCATTTTTTAAGTTGAATTCCCCCAGGCATTTAAACCTTTGGAGTTTTGGGGTCAGAATTATCATTCCATCTATTTACAGTCCTTTGTAGATTATAATTCTAACATTTTACTCCAAAACTCTGTCCCAATATTAGTGAATTACCTATGAGAAAACTGCGTGACTCCCATTGTCACATTATTTTTGAATGAATATCGGTGCAGCCCGAGCCTTGTTTGGCAGAAGAAGCCCATGAGATAATATGGGAACAGTGCAAAATGTATATCTTTATTAAAATATTAACACATTGTACCATTCAAGCAGTTGGCCTTAATATATAAAACAGATATTTAGGGGGTTATTTACTAAACCTTGAATTTATTTGGTTGTACTTTTTGGGGCAAAAACTGGAATATTTTGTGGGAAAAAAAATTAAATTTTTCGAGATGCTGCAAAAAGACCAAATGCAAATATCCGCCATCTCAGAATTGTCGAGGTCCTGTATAAGTCAATGGGAGAGGCACAGATTTCAATTTGAAGATATCAAGGTTCTGCTGAGTTTAGCCCACAAATCTGAAGAATTTGGGGTTTTCAGGGCAAAAACCTGAAAATATCTAGAGATTCAGGGAAGTTTTAAAAAATCTTAATTAATAAATAAGGTGGAAACAGGCATTGGGGTTTGGTCGTGTTTTCTTTTTTTTTCTTTTTTTTATAAAATGTGAAATAAGGACTAAACGTAGAAGCTCTAAGAATCATCCTGTGTGGCTTAACACAGAAGTAAAGACGTTAATGGGAAAGAAGAGAAAGGCATTTAAAAACTACAAATCTGTAGGGACAAAAGCTGCATTTAATGAATATAAACACTGTAATAAATGTTGTAAATCAGCAATCCGGAAGGCTAAGAAAAGAAATGAAGAGTTAATTGCGGTGGAGGTGAAAACTAACCCTAAAAAGTTTTTTAAATATATTAATAGTAAAAAGATGCAGGTTGAGAGTGTTGCTCCATTAAATAATGGTACCAGTATGGTTGTAATAGATACAGAAAAGGCAAATGTGTTAAATCAGTTATTTTCTTCAGTGTATACAATAGAGGAGTCTGGGTTCACAGGCTCACTTTATAACTGCACGAATGGTTCAGCTCAATCTGGTCAGTGGCTGACTCAGGATATGATTCATAAAGCTTTAATACAAATTAATGTAAACAAGGCTCCAGGGCCTGATGGCATACACCCCAGAGTTCTAAGAGAGCTTAGTTCAGTTTTAGACCAGCCCTTATTTCTGATTTTCTCAGATTCACTGTCATCTGGTATGGTGCCTATGGATTGGAGAAAAGCTGATGTTATTCCAATATTTAAAAAGGGATTACGATCTCAGCCTGGCAATAATAGGCCAGTAAGCTTGACATCTGTGGTGGGCAAATTATTTGAAGGCTTGTTAAGGGATCACATTCAAAATTTTGTCCTAATGAATGGCATTATGAGCAACAATCAGCATGGCTTTATGAAGGATAGGTCATGTCAGACGAATTTGATTGCATTTTATGATGAGGTAAGTAAGATTCTGGATAGTGGGGGGGCAGTAGATGTGATCTATTTGGATTTTGCCAAAGCGTTTGATACTGTGCCCCACAAACGACTGCTTTCTAAACTAAGGTCTGTTGGGCTTAATGAAGTCGTTTGCACGTGGATAGGAAACTGGCTACAGGATCGGGTACAGAGGGTGGTTGTTAATGGGACATTCTCTACTTGGAGTAAGGTTCTTAGTGGGGTCCCCAAGGGCTCAGTATTGGGTCCACTTTTATTTAACTTGTTCATTAATGACTTAGGGGAGGGTGTTGTAAGTAATGTATCAGTGTTTGCAGATGACACACAATTATCCAGACCAATTAATTCCATCCAGGATGTGACATCCTTGCAACATGATCTTGACAAACTGGCAATCTGGGCAGCTAAGTGGCAAATGAGATTCAATGTTGATAAATGTAAAGTCATGCACCTGTGATGTAAAAATATCCAAGCCACTTATACCCTTAATGGGACTGCACTAGGCAAATCCAGTATGGAAAAGGACCTTGGAGTCTTTGTAGATGATAAACTTGGCTTTAGCAAGCAATGCCAGTCGGCAGCATCAAGGGCAAATAAGGTCTTGAGCTGTATTAAAAGGGGCATAGAGTCAAGGGAGGAGGGGGTCATTCTTCCACTGTATAGAGCACTTGTAAGGCCCCATCTAGAATATACAGTACAGTTTTGGTCTCCATCACTCAAACAGGACATTATTGTATTAGAGAGGGTACAGAGAAGGGCAACTAAGCTGGTAAAAGGTATGGAAAATCTTAGCTTTGAGGAAAGACTGACCAAATTGGGGATGTTCACGCTGGAGAAGAGGCGCTTAAGGGGTGATATGATGACTATGTATAAATATATAAGGGGATCATATAATAATCTCTGTAATGCTTTATTTACCACTAGGTCTTTCCAGCGGACACGAGGTCACCCATTCCGATTAGAAGAAAAGAGGTTCCGCCTAAATATTCGGAAGGGTTTTTTTACAGTGAGAGCTGTGAAGATGTGGAATTCTCTCCCTGAATCAGTTGTACAGGCTGATACATTAGATAGCTTTAAGAAGGGGTTGGATGGCTTTTTAGCAAGTAAGGGAATACAGGGTTATGGGTAATAGCTCATAGTCCAAGTTGATCCAGGGACTAGTCTGATTGCCATTATGGAGTCAGGAAGGAATTTTTCCCCCTCTAAGGCAAATTGGAGAGGCTTCAGATGGTTTTTTTTGCCTTCCTCTGGATAAACTGGCAGATAGGTAGTTAATATAAAAATAAAAAAAAGTTGAACTCGATGGACGTGTCTTTTTTCAACCTTACTTACTATGTTACTATGTAATTCTGAGTTTAGTTAATAAACCCCTTAATGTCATATCAGTAAAATAAAATATGTAGAGGCATATTTACTAAGGGTCGAATTTCAAAGTTAACAAGCTTCAAAATTTGACCATCGAAAACGGTCGTTCGATCAATTTAATTGCTAGATTCAAACGATTTTACAAAAAAATACTTAGACTACTCAAAACTTAGCCAAACATTCAGAAAGGTTATAGGAGGTCCCCCATGGGCTAAACAGCAATTCGGCAAGTTTAAGGTGGCGAAGTGTTGAAATCTAGGTTTTTTAAAGAGACGGTACTTCGATTTTCAAAGTCAACGTTTTTTTCAATTCAAATCTAATTTTGGCCTATTCGATGGTCGAAGTACCCAAAAATTACTTCGAAATTCGAAGATTTTGAATCCGAAAATTCACTTCGACCCTTAGTAAATGGGCCCCTTGTATAATCTTAAAAGCTAATGTGTTAACAATGATTAAAGTACACAGGTTCATTTTGCCATAAGACTACAGTAGAACATTGCCTCAGGCACCAGTATATTAGAAGCAGCAAATAACCACCCTGGGCAATTTAATAACTGATTTAACTCACTGTACCAGCATTACATCCCCATTGATCCTCTCCAGGCACAACAGAGGTGAGTGAGGGGTGGAGGCATTGGGGCTTGTGCCTCAGATCATTGTTCGTGGTTGTAGTAATTAGTTCAGCTGCATCTCAAAAATATCATATATTTATACATCAATACCCCAGTTGTTGACAATATTTTTACTTGGGGTAATGTTCAATCCAAAATGATATGATTTGCCACTTTTTTTTCATGTTTCAATAGCAACGGATCATGCATTTAGGGCGGATTCCCCTTGCAAAATCTATCCCACCTTATCCCTAACACTTGTCTGAAATCTGATGTGGCAGCCAAAATAGTAGGGTGTTTTAGTGCATGAATATCCCATAATAACTTCAAACTGGTGAGGATGGATAACTGTAAAATCATTATAAATGCACAGAAATGGTTCTAAATACAAGTAATACAGGTATCCTGTGTAACACATTAGATTTGTTACATGTCCTCAGTGGACAATGGATGTTCTATTATTTTTTTTTGCACCAGTGGTACAACTGGTTTGCCTGGGGGTCCCTGAATATACAAAGACTGCACATATATTACAGGATGTTTGTGACCTCCTGCTGAATGGATTCTAAACTGGTCCATAATGAATGTCCTACATGTGCCATATCTGATCCTTAATAATTTAGCTAATGTTGCATTGTAAAAGTCTATTTAAGTTTGCCATTGGTTAAATAAGGTCAATACTTTCATTTTGCTTAAAGAAGAATGAGTGGTGTTGCTGTTGGTCAGCAAGTTGAGCTTTTGTTATTCTTAGAGCCAGAGGCCAACTCTTTATCACAGGTTCAGGTGAGGAACATATCTGGGAAGATGTCATGCGTCTTCCTGCTCTAGCTTCTCCTCTTGGCTTAGTACTGGCTGAAAGACACAATATTCTGTAGCTTACAGCAGAGAAAAGCATCATTGTATGAAGCAGCTTTATTAAAGCTAGGAAACATTTGTTGCCAATCTAGTAAAGAGTAATACAATCATCAGTGTTTAATTCACTTAAAATGGTCAGTTTATTTATTTGGTGCACTCTTATAGAGGATATACACAGTGTAGATAAAACAAAAATTAATTTGGCTCATATAAGCCTTATTCCAAAAAAAATCATGCTGCTTATTCAAATAAACCACACATTGTTGCATAAAAAAATGCTTGTTAATCAATGCGTTTTGTAAGAAGCAGCCGCCACTTGAAAATGTTGTGTAAAAGCAGTGATCAGCTATTGGTACTTTATACCCATTTTTTATGCTGTGTTTTTACCCTGAAATTTATCTGGCATCTGAATTTTTCCAATTGAAATTAATGAGTTATACAAAATCTAAAGTGGAAACGACACACATTTTACATTTAGTTGAAGCCACTTTTTACAAAGCGTTTTTAAAGTGTAAATCATTAGTGATTGGCAAATTTATTCGCCAGGCGCAAATTCACTTCGCCAGCGTAAAAAAAAAATGGACGCCTCCATCAAAAACGGACGCTGGCGTCAAAAACGAGACACCGGCGCCGCTTCGCAAATTAGCCCATCACTATAAATCATTGTGAAACATTTAACAAATAAAGTTCTACTATGAAAAAACCGAGTTGTCTCACCTGTGACTCCTCTTTGCCAGGTGGGTTCCGCAATAGAAAGATAAGAGGGGCATAAGCAATGTTTATTATTCCCAGTATTATCATTAACCAGTTAAATCCAAGGGCGTTGGCAATGGCTCCTCCACTCAATGGGCCTAAGAAGTCAGAAAGTTACAAAATATAAGCCCAGAAAACGTGACCTGATATCATCATTTGTATAGTCAGATTTTGTAGACAGGTTATTATTGTACAAATAGTATTCATGATACAGATAAAGAGCATTCTGAATGTAATACAGTGGCCACAGTAATTTGCACAATAACACCACAAAAATTCAGATATTAGATATGCTATTGGGAATCAGATTTAAATTGCACCTCCCATATTTTAGATTATATTTAAAGGGGTTGTTCACCTTCAAACAACTAGTTGTTATCAGATAGATCACCAGAAATAACAACTTTTTCCAATGACTTTCTATTTTCTATGTGTCACGGTTTTTCTAATATTGAAGTATAAAGTGTCATTTCTCTCCTTCTGAAGCAGCTCTGGGAGGGGGGTCGCCGATCCTGTAAACTGTTCTAAATTGATACATTTAGTTGATACATTTCTTATCTTTGTCCCTGCTGAGCAGAATCTCTGGGTTTCATTATAGGCAGCTGTTAGAATTGATACAATTGTTGCTAATACTCCAGAGATGCTGCTGAGTAATGTATCAACTATATGTTGCCAAATTGTAACAGTTCAGAATCTGCACCTGGATTACTGAGCTGCCAGACTCAAACACCAGAGACAGGAACATTCAACTTTAAACTTAGATTTTGGAAAAAACTTAAAAAATAAATAATGGAAAGTAATTGGAAAAAGTCATTATTTCTAGGGAACAATCTAAAAACAACTAAATTGAAAAAAGTGTTTGGAAGGTGAACAACCCCTTTAAGAATATTGCTGTCCAAGTTTGTGCCCCATCATTATTTTATAGCATTAGTTACATTTTGCTATGCAACATAATGTGCTTCTATTACAGTAGTGTGAATTAATTTGTTGCTACCAATGATCTTATTCTGCATTAAACAAATAAATATTAACTATGCCCATTTTTTGAGCTAATAAATATACCCTTTCACAGAACAATAAGAAGGTGCTGCAGCATCTACCTTCTACTGTTTTATCAAAGCAAGGGCCAGATTCAATTCAGTGAGGAAAAGTTTATTGTGGTTTATTATCACATCAAAAGTCATGGACGAGATTCAATTCAAGGAGAGAAAACTTTTATTCAAATTTAGTTCATATTTTTTTTTCCCATAGACTTTAATAGGTTTAATACGTTGATAAACCATGAAATACGTTTTTCTGAATTGAATTGCATCTCAAATTCAATCTCGTCCGTGAGTTTTCATGTGATAAAACCTTTTTCTCACTGAATTGAATCTGGCCCAAATTTCCATTCAATTAGCTGTTTTTACTCATGGGCCAAAAAAAAATAAGGCTGCAAAGATTAAGGGGCACATTTACTTAGCTCGAGTGAAGGAACAGAATTTCGAAGTATTTTTTGGCTACTTCGACCATCGAATTGGCTACTTTGACCTTCGACTACGAATTCGAATCGAACAATTCGAACTAAAAATCGTTCGACTATTCGACCATTCGATAGTCGAAGTACTGTCTCTTTAAAAAAAACTTCGACCTCCTACTTCACCACCTAAAACCTACCGAGCATCAATGTTATGTCCCCATAGGCTTTCTAGCACATTTCTGATCGAAGGAATTTCGTTCGATCGATGGATTAAAATCCTTCGAAACGTTCGATTCGAAGTCGAAGGATTTAACTCCGATAGTCGAATATCGAGGGTAAATTAACCCTCAATATTCGACCAATTGTAAATGTGCCCTTAAAAGTTATTCACCATGGTACGTACAGTATGAAATGTATTTAAATCCTCTGCAACACTTCACGCCACTTTGTCAGACGTTAATTCGCAGAGTATACGCTAATTCATCAAAATGCGAAGTTACGTCTCGGCAGCTGAACGCTGGGGAAGTTTCGCCAGCGAAACTTGGTCAGTGCGAGCATTTCATAGTGGACTTTTGCTAGTGTTCATTTTTGCCTAGTGAAAACTTCGTTAGTACACTTGTGTTTAGGTCAATTTGAATAGGACGGGTACATATAGGTCATAAATATATTTATTAATTTGTGATGGTGCAAATACTTGAAGTGGCCACTTATTATTACAAATGTCCAAGGAAGCAAAATAAAGACAAAAAAGATCCTCCTAGACATGAGCCCACCCTAAAACCAATTTGGCATGACTTTCAAATGGTTAATAAAAATTAAAAAAATATATTTAACAGTCCTACTATAAAATATGAAAAAATGCCAGTGTTTTAAACTTTTTTTTTACGACTTTTCTGCAGACAGGATATGAGGTCACTGACATAAGATTGAGGAGGATTTAGCTTCATCTTATCACTTCACCAGCTATAACCTGGCGAAGGAAACTCTGGTGAAATTTGTAATATCCCTGCGGATTGGATTTCTGGTGAATGGCCACTTCGCACTTCAGTAAATTTGCCCCCTAATGTGTGGAAAAGTTATGCAGAAATAACTTTATTCCTGACCTTTCAGATAATCTACCCCAAACTGTTATACAATAAATTGTGTTGTTTATTAATATATCTTATGTTTGTCTTACAGGGTATTGACATATATTGTACAGTGGATATCTCTATTTCTATGTATGGTAAGACTGCTGAAACCAATACTCTGGTGTAAGAACCCATATTTATGTCTCCATCTCTAAGTTAAGAGTAGTACAAAATAAATGATACCTGTGAAAGTATGTGTTTTCTAAATACATCCACCCCAATTCCACTGTGTATTTATTCATGTTTGATGAATCTTTTGTGATAACCCACGGCTGTATAGTAACATACCCACTGCATAACCAATACAAAGAGCGATATCAGAGATGGCATAGATGCCTCCATAGTTAGAAGTGTGCCGTAAATCTACCAGATGTGCCATGAGGGGCATTACTGATGTTTCCAGCAATCCAAAGCCACCTCCAAGGATGGCATCAGGTCCAATAAGTCCAAATATATCCTTTGCTAAAGGCATCTAGAAAAGAAAATGGTTAATCAGCATGAAAAAAATAATAAAATACTCCATATAGTTATCTCTAAAACCATTTGTTGCATTCTAAGTTGTAACTGCAAAAAGACGGCTGATGGTTACCTAAATGGCTTCTGAATGGTTGCATGATTCTTAAATGATTTCTAGCTGTTGGAAAATGTATTGATAAATAAGGGGAAATAACCTGTGCGGATTTGGTCATATTGGTCATATTATATTTCAGAAAATAATGAGATAAATTATAATTTTAATTAATAACCACCTTAAAGAAGACACAAACCCCTTGTTAAAAAAACCCTACCCCACCTAGACCGCCCTCCCCCAAGCCTAGCTGCTGCACCTAACTTTTTACTTACCTCTTGGTGCAGATTCAGGGATCGGAGTTCACGGCAGCCATCTTCTGGGTCTTCGGAAATCTGACAATGAGACCGGCGTGGCGGCGCATGTGCAGTTGGAGCAATTTCCTAGTTTGCGACGTCTGCACACGCGCCAAAATTGCCGGAAAGACATCAAGACCCGGAAGATGGCTGCCGTGAACTCCTATCACTGAATCTGCACCAAGGGGTAAGTAAAAAGTTAGGGGCATTTCCCCGGGGTAGCAGCTAGGCTGGGTGGGTGGGGAGGGAGGGGGGTCTATGTAGGGTAGGGTTTTTTTTTTAATAAGGGGTTTGTTTCTCCTTTAAGGACCTCTGGGCTCCAGCAATCAGTTATAGAAAATTTGAGTGAGTTCTTCAAGCTTTGTATAATCAATTACTTTGCCTTAGAGAAACAGGTTTTTCCACAAGCAGGTTTTTTAAGACATTACAAAGTTTGGCATGTTTTTATTTTTTTCCAAAACCAGATAATTTTTTTTGTAAAATCTGAAGTAAACAATTATACACCATGCATGTGTGCTTGACTCGATAAATCAGGTCCTAATGTCTAGAACAAAAGAGTAGAATACTTGTATTGGTGACCCCCATATATGCCCATGCACCCCAAAACATACAACGTAAGAAAAAGGGGAAGATAAACATGTCACTACTTTGCCATTCCCTCTTTCTAGGCTGGTGTGTGGGGGCCATGCACTGTAATATCTGAAACTGAAAATAATTTCTCTTTACACAATGTAAGATTAATAAAGAAAGCTTCATCCGGTAGATGGGGATAAATAAAATATAAATATAAAGAAATGAATTCATATTACCATGTGCAATAAGCAATGGTACTTACACACATGACACTGATTCCTTGCATTATCATTCCAAGCATAATGCATAGCCACCTGCAATAGGGAAGAACTCATTGGATAAGATGACAAGTCGTAATGATGCAGCTCTTAAGCTTTAAAATAACTTACCTCCCAATTTTTTGTGCGAGCCCTGCAAAAGACAGACAAATTATATATGCGACCACGGATGGAATGAAAGACAGTCCTGTTAAAAAAAGGAATACACAAATTCAATTCATACGCGTAAGAGAAGTCAGGCCTTGTTATTAAGATTATTTCTGTAAACATTCCTTGTCTCAGCTAAGAAAAACAACTTTTGGAATACATAACTTTATATTATTGCACATTGCCTGGCCATAATGTTTTAAATATTATCATTACAATTACTTAGGGGCCGATTCACTAACTTCGAGTGAAGGATTCGAAGTAAAAAAACTTCGAATTTCAAAGTTTTTTTTGGGCTACTTCGACCATCAAATGGGCTACTTCGACCTTCGACTACGACTACGACTTTTTTATATACAAATTTAAGCTGGCCAACTACATCAAAGTCATCCCTAATATGGCCAGTCCAAAACTCAACTTGCATCTGATTCATTAAGAATTCTATTGCTTCATTATACATTTTACACAGGGACTAAGTTTTACCTGCAACTTACTTGCTGATTTCAAGGTTAAAACTCCCAAACTTGGTTGCTCTTTTATTGGCCACCAGTGGGATCACCTGACCATATCTGGAAAGAATGCGGACACCTCAATGCTGAGGTGCTAATCCATGGGGGGCTGCCCAAACATAGCCTCCTGATAAATATCATAGAAATAACTATATCTATAGATAGCACACTCATACTTATATAAAAAAATCGAAATTTATTATATCATATAAACTTACAGACATCATAGAAAAACCCAACGCTTTTCCACCACCATAGTGGTCTTCATAAGGGGCAAAAAAACTCCTCAATATAAGAGAGATCAAAAAGGCAGGAAGATTGTATATGTACATGCAGTTTAAATACCTTATGGCATGTTACACAGGCTCCCAAACAAACGATGCTTGGTGTATGACGTCATTTCCACCCAATTATAGGCGAGAATAGGAAGTGTGCGAGCTAAATCTCTGTTTGGAGCGCACATGTGTTCCACTCAATCATGCGCATGTGCATTCATGCCCACCCGGGGGCGAAAACGCGCATGCATTCCATACAGTCATGCAGAGGACCTTATTGTAACAGATTCTTTCATTCTAACATTGACTTCAATAATCTTATATGTAGAGGTACGGGATCTGTTATCCGGAAGCCCATTATCCAGAAAGCTCTGAATTGCAGAAAGGTTGTCTCCCATAGACTGCATTCTAATCAAATAATTCACATTTTAAAATATGATTTCCTTTTTCTCTGTAATAATAAAACAGTGCCTTGTACCTGACCCCAACTAAGATATAATTAATCCTTATTGGACGCAAAAACAGTTAATTGGGTTTCTTTACATGATTTTCTAGTATACAAGGTACGAAGATCCAAATTACAGAAAGATCCATTATCCGGAAAAACCCAGGTCCCGAACAGTCTGAATAACAGGTCCCATACTTGTATATAAAAAAATTTTTTTTTGTACAATTGATATATCTTGGCCATCAAACAGACATGATGCGCAGCAATTGTGAGTCATAACAAGGATTTGTAAATGTGAGCGAGAAATTGTTATTTTGTTCCCTCTTTTGAGATCTAATGATCTATATGTGCTATTTGAAATATTAACTAGAATGCGCATGCGCAACGGTGAGTGGAGCTCATATGCGTTCCATTCTATGAAGTTGTGCGCACATTTCCATTTTCGCCTATAATTGGGCGTAAATGCGCATGCGCATGATTGTATGGAATGCATGCGCGTTTTCGTCCACGGTTGGGCGTGAATGCGCATGCGCATGCGCATGATTGAGTGGAATGCATGTGCGCTCCAAACAGAGATTTAGCTCGCACACTTCCTATTCTCGCCTTGGGCGGAAATGACGTCACACGCCAAGCATCGTTTGTTTGGGAGCCTGTGTAACATGCCATAAGGTATTTAAACTGCATGTACATATACAATCTTCCTGCCTTTTTGATCTCTCTTATATTGAGGAGTTTTTTTGCCCCTGATGAAGACCACTATGGTGGTCGGAACGCGTCGGGTTTTTCTATGATGTCTGTAAGTTTTTAACAATATGATATAATAAATTTTGATTTTTTCATATAAGTCTGAGTGTGCAATCCATAGATATAGTTATTTCCACATATCACTACGGTCAGTGTTTATAACCTCAGCATTGCCCTGTTATATATTGATTGTTGTCCAGCACATTTCCCTCTTTTTCTGAAGTTATTTCTAATTCTTAGGTTTCTCATTTATTCTAATTTCTCGTTTGTAATATACAGCTAATATACATGGATTGACAGATTTGAGTTATCTGTAATCTACAGTAGTCACATCCAGTGACTACAAACAGGCACTGCACATGAGGGTTCGTTTAAGAACATAACTGCAAGTGCGGGAGCTCTAAAATCACTGCGATGGAGAGTGCATATTTATCCAACTGGTTAAGTTATTTACCTGTGGGTCTGGGGCTTGATTCAGCTGCATTGTGTGGCTGTTCCTGCACTTGGTGAAGAGAGATCATTGAAATAGGACTTTGTGACAGATCTTTCTACAATGTATGACTCCACAAAGGTAATAAAGGAGTATCTATATCTCACAAAATGAAACTTGTATCATATTTGGAACTGAAGAAATGTGATTTATTATTCACAAATGCATCCCAGAAGAGCTCAGTGAAGGATCTTTTAAAATAGGATATCATGTACTTGCATGACTATTCATTCTGGCTCTGCTTCTGTCTTATTGGTAAAATAGACTCTCAGGGGGTTATTTATCAAAATACAAAAAAGTTCTCACAATTTCTGAAAACTACTCCAACCAAATCTGCACAGATTTTTCCCCCCTATTCATCAATATATTTTCTTGAAAACTTCTTGTGCGGGAAAAAACTTTATATAATCATGAAAAAATCGTACTTTTTGGATTTGTTTCCCGAATACCGCAACTTTTTCGGAGTTGATGCTCGAATACCGTGACTTTTTTGGAAACCCAAAGCAAATCAGGATATGTTCGGGACATCTGCCATGAACTCAGCAAGTCTGAGTTGGAGTAATTCTTTTTCATTCAGCTGCACTGGGGGGCCAGGGAGGGAAGTCAGAAGCCGCTTCCGTGAAAGGACCGGGGTTTTTTTCCGTCTGCCAGTCCAACAATGAAGCCCAGTATTTACTGCAAAGTTATAGCACGGTAGGACACCCATATACTTAAAGGAAAAGTTCAGTGTAAAAATAAACACTGGTAAATAGATAGGCTGTGCAAAATAAAAAATGTTTCTAATATAGTTAGCCAAAAATGAAATGTATAAAGGCTGGAGTGACTGGATGACTAACATAATAGCCAGAACCCTATTTCCTGCTTTTCAGCTCTCTAACTCTGAGTTAGTCAGTGACTTGAAGGGAGGCCACATGGGACATAACTGTTCAGTGAGTTTGCAATTGATCCTCAGCATTCAGCTCAGATTCAAAAGCAACAGTTATGGCCCACTCTCAAGTCACTGATACTGCTCGGTCACCAGGGTAACCAGTCAGCGGAAACCAAGAGAGCTGCCAAGCAGGAAATAGGGTTCTGTTTGTTTCCGTTAGACATCCAGTCACTCCAGCTTTTATAGATTACATTTTTGCCTAACTATATTAGAAACATTATTTTGCACTTATTTTGCACAGCCTAATCTATTTACCTAGTTTTTATTTTTATACTGAACAATTCCTGTACCCTTGGTTTAGTGCACAATATAAGGTGCAACTTGCACTACATTCAGGTATGGATAGAGGCTTTATGCCTGTTGGGTTACTGATTGCAACTCTATTTTAGCATTGCTCATTCTAACATCCATTTTGCGCCAATTAATAGTAAACAAACCCTATAAATCTGCACTTTATTTTGTTATTACAAGCCATGCCGAGACCTGGAGCACGTCACATACCGACAATTGAGAACAGAATGCAATCCACAAACATAACCACAGTAATCACAAAGAGGATCAGTCCCCGTGACTTGCATTTTTCCTTCAAACTCTGACATAGGGAACATCCTGCCATAGTGTTATGAAAATGGGAACTCCTAAAATAAACATAAACATGTCTTAGCACAAATAAAACTGCCATTCCTTAGGAGAAGGAAAGGCTAAAATTAAGTAAGCTTTACCAGAAATGTCTATATAAATACACCAGTAAACCCTCAAAGTAATGTTGCTCTCAGTCCTAGGTCAAAAGAAATACATAATTTCTTTCCTTCTATTGTGTACATATGGGCTTCTGTATCAGACTTCCTGTTTTTAGCATAAACCTCCAGGGCTTGGGCTTGAGCATGCTCAGTTTGCTCCTCTCTCCCTCTCCCCGTCCCTCCTCCCCTCCCTGCTGTAATCTGGGCCCAGAGCTATGAGTGAGCAGGTAGAGACTCAGGCAGGAAGTGCTATCACAACAAGCTAATATGGCAGTTGCATTCCTAAACAAACTGAGAAAGCTTCTAGAGTTGTTTACTTAGGTATGGTAAAGCATTCTGCAGAATAAATATAATGTTATAGCTTGCACTATTGTGGCTAATCTATTGGCAATAAACTGCTTCAGTAGCTTCCCCTCTCCTTTAATGAAGCGTTACTTCACTTCAGTAAATTAAAGGAAGTTTTTGCCTTTAAATTACTAATAAGAATATTTTAATTGCCATTCATTATATATATATATATATATATATATATATATATATATATATATATATATATATATATATATATATATATATATATATATATATATATATATATATATATTGTTTAATATTTGTGATAGTGTGCTTGCTTGCTTATTTTAAATTTTCAACTTGGAACATTGTCTGGTTGTCAGAGTCACGGCTTATAATTCAGCCACATCACAGTTAAAAAAGTGTGGAAAGTGGAAGTACTAGTGGAAGTAAAAATTTTTACACCCTAGAAGTATCTATCATAGCTAACAATTCCACTATCACCCCGTCTCCACAGGCCCGGTGCCTTAGGGTTATCCTAGATTCTGCCCTGTCCTTCACTCCTCCTATCCAGTCACTTATTAAATCATGTAAATTTTACCTAAGGAACATATCCAAAATACGATCATTTATCCCCCAAGATGCTGCCAAAATTCATATTTACTCATCATATCACGTCTAGACTACTCTAATGCTCTATTAATTGGCCTTCCCCACCAGAGACTGTCTCCACTCTAGTCCATGATAAGCACGGCTGCCAGGCTTATACACCTCAGCAACTGCTCATCCTCTGCTATGCCACTCTGCCAATCCCTGCACTGGCATCTGCTACCTTCAAGAATAAAATTCAAACTAATGACCCTGATATTGAAAGCACTTCATAACTCTGCCCCTCCCTACATCTTTGAACTCATCTCTAGATACTCAACCCAACTGACCTGCTCCTCAACTCTTCTCTAGTTACCTCCTCACATGCTCGCATTCAAGACTTTGCAAGGGCTCCAGCCCTCTTCTGGAATTCTCTCCGTCAGGGGTATATTTATCAAAGAGTGAAGTTAGAGATCGCCACAGTCCTCTAAATTCCACCACTCTCCATTCATTTCTATGGGTTTTCGAAACGCGTATTTAAAATGGCAAAAGCAGTGAAGTTCTCATACAAAAAAATTCCATGCTATATAAACGTAAAAAGAAGAATGTTCAGAGAGCAAACAGACTAAGGGCAAGGCGTTTTTGCGGCGTTTTTACGTTGCATTTTTAAAAAAGAACAGCCAGCCGTAAATATGCATAAACTGCACTACCACTTAAAACTAATGGAAAACGCACTATGGCAATTCACACAGGGCGCTTGCAAGCTGAAATCTGCCACAGGACACCAGTATTGGCGTTTTTTAGCAGAAACGCCAATACATCAAGAAACTACCAAATCAATAGACTCTATGGGATCTTTGAAACCACACTTTGCATAAATACGCAGCATATTTTAAATATATAATAATCCAATGATATAAATAAGAATCCAAATTCTCAATGAGAACAATGAGAACAATGAGAAGCGCATGTTGGGAAAAAAATCATACGCGCATGAAAAACGCATGTTGACGGTCGCATGTGTTTTCAGTTGCGTAATTACGCCTGGCTGTTCTTTTTTAAAAACGCAACGTAAAAACACTGCAAAAACGCCACGTCTGGCCTTGCCCTAAGACAGTTTGCATAAAAAAATGTAATTACAATTAATTAATTAATCAGATGTTGGGTACACAGGTGGAGATGAGATGAGGGGCATCATATCCAGTTTTTTAAGTCATTCTTTTTCTGTCTATTTAAAATAAAACTGTTGACAGAAGAGTAAACCTATAAGGAGTCTTTATTGAATGTAGTGTAGTCACATTAGATGCATCTAGAATTAAAAGTACAGGAACAGGATCTGTTATCCAGAATGCTCGGGATCTTGGATTCTCTAGATAACAGATTGTTCTGTAACTTGGATCCTCATACCACAAAACAAAAACTGTGGTACCGTGTTAGCCAGTAGCAAAAATAACAAATAAAGGGGCTGGTAGACTAAATAATACCTCTAAGCAAGTCCAGGCTGCTATTCTGAGCCCTCTTCTATGCAAAGAAACTGCTGATGACTAAATGGATGGCCCCTCAATCACCCAAGAAGCAGGCATGGATTCAACTGATTAACAAAACGCTCCTGTCACGGTCGGCACCCTAGACCAGAACTAATGCCAAGCTCCCTGGTCTTGGCTCGGCTTCACCAGTAATGTGACCGCCTTTGGCTTGGGAGGAGCCCTCAGCGTACTCAGATGCCACCTGGACTTTTCGAGAGGAGCAAAGCGAGGAGTTCTGGCAAGCAAAGGGGCACGACTGTTGTAAAAGTCAGTTTGGCCGAAGGTCACGGTACAAATGGAGCAGGCAAAGAGAATCGTCAGACAGGCAGGGTCAAGGCAGGCAGATATTGAGAATAGTCAGGCAGGCAAGGGTCAAACCGGGTTGTCAATCAAGGGAATTGGCAGGAAGAGTTGTCGAAGGCAGGCAAGGGTCAGGTTCCAGAGATCAGAATAGTCAAACAGGCAGGCAAGGGTCAAAAACGGATAATCAGACAGAATCAGACAAAAGCACAAAGCTCAGAAGCACCAGGAATAAATCCTATCACGGGCAATGGTAAACTATAGGAATGCCCTTTAAATACTCTTTTGAATTTGGCGCCTCTCGCGCTGACGTCACTACGTCAGTGCGCCTGCGCCTTTAAATCAGAGTGCGCATGCGCGCGCGCGCTAGGGAGCCGGCACAGGAGCAGCGCGTCGTGACGGGCGTCCCCGTCGAGGGGGCGGCAGGCGTCCCTGCCGTCCCCCCACTAGACCACCAGGTAAGTTCCTTACATTACCCCCCTCTCTAGGGGGGGCCACTGGACCCCCAGGTTTACCAGGAAATTTGGAGTGGAATTGCTTCCTGAGACGGTCAGCCTTGATGTCATCAACTGAGACCCAAGAGTTCTCCTCAGGACTGAAGCCCTTCCACCTGGTAAGATATTGCAACTTACCCCTCACGAGGCGGGAGTCGAGGAACTCCTGGATCTCATACTCAGGCTGACCTTCAACCAACACTGGGGGAGGAACAGACAGATGACGAGAATTATTGGCAGGCTTCAAAAGAGAGACATGGAAGGAATTAGAAATTTTGAAATTAGAAGGTAATTTTAGACGAACAGAGGAAGGATTGATTATGGCAGTGATGGGAAATGGACCAATGAACCTGGGACCAAGTTTGGGGGATGGAACCTTCAGTTTAATATTCTTAATAGATAGCCATACCAAGTCCCCCACCTTGTACTGAGGTGCCTCTCTACGGGATTTGTCAGCAGCTTTTTTCTGAGCTGAGGAAGCTGTGGACAGAGAGTTGTGGACCTGGGACCAAATCTTAGCAAATTGTTCTACGGTAACATTGGCAGAGGGTACAGAAGAAGTAGAGCCAGAAAAAGAAAAAGCTTTGGGATGCAATCCATTGACTATGAAAAAAGGAGATTCCCCAGAGGAAGAATGGGAAGCATTGTTATATGCAAATTCAGCCCAAGGCAACAGTTCAGACCAGGTGGATTGGTTATGGGACACATAACATCGAAGATATTGTTCGAGAGACTGGTTGACCCTTTCAGTTTGGCCATTAGTCTGGGGATGATAGGCAGAAGAAAAGGATAATTTGGTACCAACCAAATAACAGAAAGCACGCCAAAATTTGGAAACAAACTGAACCCCTCTGTCTGAAACAATATTTTCAGGAAAACCGTGTAACTTAAAGATATGAGTAATAAACAGGTCAGCCAGGTTTTTAGCAGAAGGAAGCTGGGGAAGGGGAATAAAATGAGCCATCTTACTGAACCTGTCTACCACCACCCAAATCACAGTTTTCCCCTGAGAAGAAGGTAAATCTACAATAAAATCTATGGAAATGTGGGACCACGGTTTTACAGGAATGGGTAAAGGAATTAGCAAACCCTGGGATAAACTATGGGAGGATTTAGATCTTTGACAAATTGGACAAGAATTAACAAAAGTTTTAGCATCCAACTTAAAAGATGGCCACCAAACATGACGGGAAAGCAGAGAAATTGTTTTAGCAATACCTGGATGACCTGCCGCCTTAGAATCATGAACCTCCCTCAACACTTGTCCTCTAAGCTCCTCAGGTACGAACCATTTACCAGATGGAGTTTCAGCAGGGGCGGAAGACTGTACAGAGGACAACAAAGAAGAGAGGTCAGACTCTAAGGCTGTGACAATTATCTCCCTTGGAATGATGGGAGTACACTCACTGGAGTCAGGAGAAACTGCTTCAAAACTCCTAGAGAGTGCATCCGCCTTGACATTTTTAGATCCAGGACGATAAGTTAAAGAAAAGTTAAACCTTGAAAAGAATAGAGCCCATCTGGCTTGCCTAGGATTGAGGCGTTTGGCAGACTCTATATATAAAAGGTTCTTATGGTCTGTATAAACCGTTACAGGATGTTTTGCACCTTCCAGAAGGTGCCGCCATTCCTCAAAAGCCCACTTAACGGCCAACAATTCCCTGTTCCCAATATCATAATTCACCTCTGCCGGTGAAAATTTAGAGAAAAAGGCACAGGGATGCATTTTGTTGGTCGTTGGGTGCCTTTGAGAAAGGACTGCCCCAGCTCCTACTTCCGAAGCATCTACTTCTACAATAAATTGAAGAGAAGAATCAGGATATCGGAGGATAGGGGCCAAACTGAACTCTTTCTTGAGAATTTCAAAGGCTTGCACAGCCTCTGGAGGCCATAAGCTGGGATCAGCTCCCTTTTTGGTTAAATTGGTAATGGGAGCAACGAGAATGGAAAAATCTTTAATAAATTGACGATAGTAATTCGCAAAACCGAGAAACCTTTGAGTCGCACGTAACGAGAGGGGTTGGGTCCAGTCCAGGACTGCTCTCACCTTGCCTGGATCCATTTCTAGTCCCATGCTGGAAATTATGAACCCCAAAAACTGAACAGAAGCAACCTCAAAAGTAAATTTTTCCAGTTTTGCATATAGATTATTCTCTCTTAGTCTACGTAAGACCTCACAAACATGTTTACGATGTTCAGATAAATTGGAAGAGAAAATTAGAATATCGTCAAGGTAGACCACTACGAATACTCCTAACAAGTCCCGAAAAATGTCGTTAACAAATTCCTGAAACACAGCAGGAGCGTTACAGAGACCGAAAGGCATTACAAGATATTCGTAGTGGCCGTCCCTGGTGTTAAATGCAGTCTTCCACTCGTCCCCTTCTTTGATTCGAATTAGATTATAAGCCCCCCTAAAATCAAACTTGGTAAAAATTTTAGCAAATTTGACTTGGTCGAAGAGTTCAGATATTAAGGGTAGAGGATAACGGTTCTTAATAGTGATCTTGTTGAGTCCCCTGTAATCAATACAGGGACGAAGACCGCCATCCTTCTTCCCTACGAAAAAGAAGCCCGCCCCCGCAGGGGAATAGGAATAATGAAACCCCTCTCCAGGTTCTCTTTAATATACTCCCTCATTGCCTGGGCTTCGGGCAAAGAAAGAGGATATGTTCTACCCCGGGGAGGAGTTGACCTGGGAATCAGATCAATCGGGCAGTCATACTGCCGATGTGGGGGTAGAGTCTCGGCTGCCTTTTTAGAAAACACATCAGAAAACCCAGAGTAGGCAGATGGTAACCCTTCTAGAATGGTAGTGGCCACTACCGGAGGAATACAAACACCCCCACACTGGGACCCCCACTGAATAACCTCCCCAGCCACCCAATCAATAAGGGGGTTATGGACCTGGAGCCAAGGTAACCCTAAAATAAGGGGGGAGGAGGCACATTCCAAGAGGAAAAAGTCTATCTCTTCATGGTGGAGATTATTTACACACATGGATAAAAACACAGTTTTACTAGAAATTTTCCCTGACCCTAATGGTCTCTTGTCCACCGCTAATATTTTCATGGGAACACTTAAAGAAACGAAAGGAATCTTATGTCTGGCTGCAAAAGCAGCATCTAAGAAATTACCCTCCGCCCCAGAGTCCACAAAAGCGGACACCAACACAGAGCCCGTAGGCCAGGTTAACTTGACTGGTAACAGAATCCTTGAGGCAGATTGGGGAGAGGAAACTCCTGTACCCAAATGGAGCTCCCCTTCTCCATTTAGGCTTGGGAGTTTCCCGGCCTCTTAGGACACAAGTTTAGAAAATGACCCTTCTCTCCACAATATAAGCAGAGACCCATGGAACGCCTACGAGCCTTCTCCTCAGGTGTCAGATGAGAAGTACCTATTTGCATAGGTTCCTCCTGAGGAGAGGGCGCAGTAGCCTTAGAGAACTTATCAGAAGAATTTAAGGCAGATTTGTCACTGCAAGCTCCAGGGAAATTTGAAGAACCCTTTTCACCCCTTCTCTCCCTCTGTCTCCTATCCACCTGGATGGCAAAGGACATGAGATCGTCCAGGTTAGAGGGCAGGGGAAAATTAACCAAACTGTCTTTGACATGATCAGACAGCCCAATACGGAACTGACTACGAAGAGCCAAATCGTTCCACCCGGTCTCTACTGCCCACCGGCGGAACTCAGTGCAGTACACCTCCGCATCCCATTTCCCCTGACGTAACCTACGAATCGCGGTATCGGCTGAAGAGGCACGATCCGGGTCATCGTAAAGTATGGCCATGGTCTCAAAGAAATTATCTAAGGAGAAACGGGCCGGATCTGAGGCGGGCAGTCTTAGAGCCCAAATTTGGGGATCACCCTGTAATAGGGTCATGACAAACCTTGCTTTCTCCTCACCCGTAGGAAATGAGTGAGGGAAGAAACCAAGGTACAATTTACATGCCTCTTTAAAGACAAAGAATTTTGCTCTATCCCCACTGAACTTTTCAGGAAAAGCAATCTTGGGTTCCTGGGGTCTAGCAGAATCACCCCACATAGCAGGGGAACCCACAGGGGAAGAGGCAACTGGAGTGGTTGGCTGCTGCGGAGTTTCCAGCCTGCGGGTCAGATTGTGAAACCCCTGAAGCAGGTAGTTTTGTTTCCGCTCATGGTCCTCCATACGCTGTAGCAGGGCAGTAAGGAGCACTTCAGTGGTAGTTGGGGGAGGCGTAACGGAAACAGCAGCAGAAGCACCGTCTAGACTTTCGTCCTCCATGGCCCGTGATAATGTCACGGTCGGCACCCTAAACCAGAACTAATGCCAAGCTCCCTGGTCTCGGCTTGGCTTCACCAGTAATGTGACCGCTTTTGGCTTCGGGAGGAGCCCTCAGCGTACTTAGATGCCACCTCGAGAGGAGCAAAGCGAGGAGTTCTGGCAAGCAAAGGGGCACGACTGTTGTAAAAGTCAGTTTGGCCGAAGGTCACGGTACAAATGGAGCAGGCAAAGAGAATCGTCAGACAGGCAGGGTCGAGGCAGGCAGATATTGAGAATAGTCAGGCAGGCAAGGGTCAAACCGGGTTGTCAATCAAGGGAATTGGCAGGAAGAGTTGTCGAAGGCAGGCAAGGGTCAGGTTCCAGAGATCAGAATAGTCAAACAGGCAGGCAAGGGTCAAAAACAGATAATCAGTAGGGATGTCGCGGACTGTTCGCCGGCGAACTTGTTCGCGCGAACATCGGCTGTTCGCGTCCGCGCGACGTTCGCCAATAGGCGTTCGCGTCAAAATCGTTCGACCATTCGATCGCTAAAATCGAACGATTTTCGTTCGATTCGAACGAAAATCGTTCGATCGAACGATTAAAATCCTTCGATCGTTCGAATCGAACGATTTTCGGATGTTCGAAGTTCGCAAACTGTTCGCGAACTGTTCGCAATTTTTGCCGGTGTTCGCGAACGGCGTTCGCGAACACATTATCGGCGGTTCGCTACATCCCTAATAATCAGACAGAATCAGACAAAAGCACAAAGCTCAGAAGCACCAGGAATAAATCCTATCACGGGGAATGGTAAACTATAGGAATGCCCTTTAAATACTCTTTTGAATTTGGCGCCTCTCGCGCTGACGTCACTACGTCAGCGCGACTGCACCTTTAAATCAGAGTGCGCATGCGCACGCGCGCACTAGGGATCCGGCACAGGAGCAGCGCGTCGTGACGGGCGTCCCCGTCGAGGGGGCGGCAGGCGTCCCTGCCGTCCCCCCACTAGACCACCAGGTAAGTTCCTTACAGCTCCCTTTGATCAAACTGATCGATGAAGGCCGAGGCTGCCCCGAAAAGTTTGAACAGATTTGGACGCCCTGGCTTGATGTGAACCTGGATGTATGTTCTGATTAATTAGAAGCATGAGCCGTTCCCTCCTTGTAGTGATCCCACTGGGCCCCCAGTCCCTACAGTCATGATATCCCCACCCACTGAGCTATTCTTATTAAATGTCAGTACAAAATGCTTAATATAGTAATTGACGGCACCAGTCAGCGATTTGTTATCTTAAAATGCCTTTATTGGGACATAGGCTCTGACCCCAAACACCCGGCAATGTTTCAGACCACTCCCGGTCTTTTCTCAAGCCACTCAAACAGCACCTGTGCTCTGTTACTTATACAATGTATCACAGTGACCCCTAGTGACATTTTCCATAATTACAATGTTTCACATTTGCAAATCGCCATAATTGTATCAGGTTACATAAACCAAAAGACGTGTATCTCTATACCTTTGTGCATAAAGTCCAGTGTTCCTTAAAGTGTCCAATATTTTAGATGTGCAAAAGTTTTGCTGTAATAGAAGGATACATAATAATTACCCCTTCAATAAAATACATATTAAAAGACTTTTTTACGCAATTCAGCGATATATTTTACTCAAGTCATATTCCCTGTTGAGGCCATGGGGAGCCATCGTTTCCAATTTTCTGATCCATCTTGCTTCTCTCTTTAATAGCATCTTTATTCTATCTCCTCCCCTTCGCATTTTCGGTACACTATCTATTATTTGATACTTTAATTGTTGCACCCCATGGCCTGCAGCTAGAAAATGACTTGCAACTGCTTGGTCACTTTTTTTGGTATTTATTGCGGACTTGTGCTCTCTTATGCGCTCCTTAGCGCTTCTGGTAGTCTGTCCAACATAGGATAACCCACTTAATCACATATATAACATAAGTGCTCTCACAGGTATAAAAACCATTAATTTTAATTGCTGTACCTTTCCTTGGGTGATACAATATGTCGCCTTTTAGGCAATTTGAACAACAGTTGCAGCCAAGACATGGGTATGTCCCATTTTTTCTTGGCCGCAACAGTCGCTCTTGGGCACCACTCCCTCCTATTGTCTGCTCTTACAGCCATCGATCCAATCGTTTTTGATTTTTTTTTATACGAAATGAGTGGAACATTTTTAAAGGAGTCAATCTCCGGTAAGCCCTCTTTGAGCAATGGCCAATGTTTCCTGATTGCTTTCTCTACATAGGTACTCACAGTACTATACCTTGACACAAATGGGATTCTCTGAGTTTGACTTTTTTTACTTTTCTTTATGTTTCGCTGAACCTCATCCCTTTGTTTCTCCAATAATCCCATAGGGTATCCTCGCTCTATAAATTTGGTTTGCATTTCATTCAGTCGAGTTTCTAATGCACTGCCATCGGATACTATTCTTTTAACTCTAGTGAATTGTGATTCCGGCACTGATTTTTTAATTTGCATTGGATGAAATGATCTATAATGCAATAAAGTATTTTTATCTGTTGGCTTTATATAGAGATCCGATGACAGTGCATTATCCTTTCGACTAATTAAAGTGTCCAAAAACGAGACCTGATGTTGATCACTGTGTAGTGCAAATCTTAAATTTGTGCTGGTACAGTTGATTTGCTCATAAAATTTTGAAAGGGTCCCATGTGGCCCCGTCCATATTATGAAAATATCATCGATAAATCTGTACCAGCACAAACAATACGCCTTATACAGCTCATTTGTATACACAAAGGTCTCTTCAAATGCATTCATGTAAATATTTGCATATGAAGGGGCCACATTGGACCCCATCGTGGTTCCCCGTGTCTGCAGGTAAAATTGATCCTTAAATAAGAAGAAATTATTTTATAAGACCAATTTTAAACAGGTCAAAACAAAGTTTTTTTGTGACCCATACAAAGATTCATCTCGGCCCAGCTCAACGCAGACCACCTCCACACCCCCATCATGTGGGATGGAGGTGTACAGGCTCTCCACATCAAGCATGGCCAAGACGATATCCCCTGGTAAATTTTGTATAAGCAAAAGTTATTTTATCTGGGGTATGGTGCACGACTTAAGTGGACAATCAGTTTCACAAATTTCACAGTCAGCACCCTCACCTCCAAATTGCTTTAATGCGATGCACGTCCAACGGTTTCCAACTTCAATCCGTTCAATCAAACCAAATATAGTAATTGACGGCACCAGTCAGCGATTTGTTATCTTAAAATGCCTTTATTGGGACATAGGCTCTGACCCCAAACACCCGGCAACGTTTCAGACCACTCCCGGTCTTTTCTCAAGCCACTCAAACAGCACTTGTGCTCTGTTACTTATACAATGTATCACAGTGACCCCTAGTGACATTTTCCATAATTACAATGTTTCACATTTGCAAATCGCCATAATTGTATCAGGTTACATAAACCAAAAGACGTGTATCTCTATACCTTTGTGCGTGAAGGTGGAATTTCGAAACAGCAATAACCAGGGTGGGAATGATGGCTTTTGTACTTTTAAGGCAAACAGCTTACAACTTAAGAAACCAAGTTTATATATACCACGGGGTGATAATGTTTTTGTGGAGACCTTTATTAAAAATGTAACCAGAAAGATAAAAGACATAGAAGGGGATTATAGAAAAGGAACTTTACGTACTATCCCTAAAAATTTATCACAGGCAGAATACAGATCACTACAAATGTTGATAAAAGATGACAGGCTTATGATTAAGCCAGCTGATAAAGGAGGAGCCCTGGTGGTTATGGATAAAGATCAGTATATCAGTGAAATTGAACGTCAATTATCTGATGAATCTACATATAAAAGACTAGCCACCAGTCCTCTCCCGAACATCAGGGCACAGATAACAGATCTTATAAAAAATGCCCGTGAAGCAAATATAATCGATGGGCCCCCGGGGGAATTCTTGCAAATAGAAAACCCAATAACACCGGTATTTTATGTTTTACCTAAAATACATAAGAATTTAGAGAATCCCCCAGGGCGTCCTATCGTTTCATGTATGGAGTCCATTTTGTCTCCACTCTCGGTTTTTGTTGATAAAATAGTTAACCCTTATGTATCAACACATCTTACTTATGTAAAAGATACTGGAGATTTCTTGAACAAGATAAAGCAATTACAAAATTTACCAGGGGATATCATCTTGGCCACGCTTGACGTGGAGAGCCTGTACACCTCCATCCCACATGATGGGGGTGTGGAGGTGGTCTGCGTCGAGCTGGGCCGAGATGAATCTTTGGATGGGTCACAAAAAAACTTTGTTTTGACCTGTTTAAAATTGGTCTTATACAATAATTTCTTCTTATTTAAGGATCAATTTTACCTGCAGACACGGGGAACCACGATGGGGTCCAATGTGGCCCGTTCATATGCAAATATTTACATGAATGCATTTGAAGAGACCTTTGTGTATACAAATGAGCTGTATAAGGCGTATTGTTTGTGCTGGTACAGATTTATCGATGATATTTTCATAATATGGACAGGGCCACAGGGGACCCTTTCAAAATTTCATGAGCAAATCAACTGTACCAGCACAAATTTAAGATTTACACTACACAGTGATCAACATCAGGTCTCGTTTTTGGACACTTTAATTAGTCAAAAGGATAATGCACTGTCATCGGATCTCTATATAAAGCCAACAGATAAAAATACTTTATTGCATTATAGATCATTTCATCCAAAAAAAAAAAAAAAAAATCAGTACCGAAATCACAATTCACTAGAGTTAAAAGAATAGTATCCGATGGCAGTGCATTAGAAACTCGACTGAATGAAATGCAAACCAAATTTATAGAGCGAGGATACCCTATGGGATTATTGGAGAAACAACGGGATGAGGTTCAGCGAAACATAAAGAAAAGTAAAAAAAGTCAAACTCAGAGAATCCCATTTGTGTCAAGGTATAGTACTGTGAGTACCTATGTAGAGAAAGCAATCAGGAAACATTGGCCATTGCTCAAAGAGGGCTTACCGGAGATTGACTCCTTTAAAAATGTTCCACTCATTTCGTATAAAAAAAAATCAAAAACGATTGGATCGATGGCTGTAAGAGCAGACAATAGGAGGGAGTGGTGCCCAAGAGCGACTGTTGCGGCCAAGAAAAAATGGGACATACCCATGTCTTGGCTGCAACTGTTGTTCAAATTGCCTAAAAGGCAACATATTGTATCACCCAAGGAAAGGTACAGCAATTAAACTTAATGGTTTCTATACCTGTGAGAGCACTTATGTTATATATGTGATTAAGTGCCCGTGTGGGTTATCCTATGTTGGACAGACTACCAGAAGCGCTAAGGAGCGCATAAGAGAGTACAAGTCCGCAATAAATACCAAAAAAAGTGACCAAGCAGTTGCAAGTCATTTTCTAGCTGCAGGCCATGGGGTGCAACAATTAAAGTATCAAATAATAGATAGTGTACCAAAAATGCGAAGGGGAGGAGATAGAATAAAGATGCTATTAAAGAAAGAAGCAAGATGGATCAGAAAATTGGAAATGATGGCTCCCCATGGCCTCAACAGGGAATATGACTTGAGTAAAATATATCGCTGAATTGTTTTTAATAATAATGCGTAAAAAAGTCTTTTAATATGTATTTTATTGAAGGGGTAATTATTATGTATCCTTCTTTTACAGCAAAACTTTTTCACATCTAAAATATTGGACACTTTAAGGAACACTGGACTTTATGCACAAAGGTATAGAGGGAGTAGGGAGGAAGTATAGAGATACACGTCTTTTGGTTTATGTAACCTGATACAATTATGGCGATTTGCAAATGTGAAACATTGTAATTATGGAAAATGTCACTAGGGGTCACTGTGATACATTGTATAAGTAACAGAGCACAGGTGCTGTTTGAGTGGCTTGAGAAAAGACCGGGAGTGGTCTGAAACGTTGCCGGGTGTTTGGGGTCAGAGCCTATGTCCCAATAAAGGCATTTTAAGATAACAAATCGCTGACTGGTGCCGTCAATTACTATATTTGGTTTGATTGAACGGATTGAAGTTGGAAACCGTTGGACGTGCATCGCATTAAAGCAATTTGGAGGTGAGGGTACTGACTGTGAAATTTGTGAGTACGAAATGCTTAGCATGTGCACTCTTGTTTAACTGGTCAATACAATATATGATGGTTCTCTTCTGCTTTCTTTATCTTCTGTTGTAATTTTAAAATGCATAAATAAAAACTTAAAAAAAATAAATAAAAAACAAACAAATACAAAAAGTATTGTAGAAATGATACCTATATTGGTATTTTATTGTTAGCCAATATAGGTATCATTTCTAAAATACTTTTTGTATTTGTTTGTTTTTTTATTTGTTTGTTATTTTTGATCTTCATACCATAAGTCTACTAGAAAATCATGTAAAAATTACATATACAAAACAAGCTGGTTTTGCTTCCAATAAGGATTAATTATATCTTGGTTTGGATCAAGTACAATGCAGAGAAAAAGGCAAAAAAAATTTTTAAAATTTGGATTGTTTTATTATAATGGAGTCTATGGGAGACAACCCTCAGTAATTCGAAGCTTTCTGGATAACATATCCCATGCCTGTATAAATTACATTTAGACTTCAAAATTTTAATAACTCATTATATTAGATGGATTAAAATTAGTTTACCCACTATGGAGTTTGTAAGAAGCTGCAGAATGGCTTTAATTGGCAAGAGAAGTCCGAACATTCTGTTCATTTCAATATTCCCTCCCCTCATAGCCTTCCTTTTATTTCCAGGGCTCTAGTACTATTAGTGGTCTGGTCATGGTACGGTTTTTTACTTGTGAGTTGTGAAAGAGTGAATGATTTGGAAAGAAGTCATAATTGGAAATTTTATAGTACTGTTTCCCTTCCTATATTCCATGTCATAAAGAATAGCTAGGGCATAAAGATTTATTTTGCGACTAAGTTGTTATCTTTCATTCTAATATTTACCCTAATTATCTCCTGTATAATATCATCTATGTAACTCTCCCAATATTAATGAGATCTATTCTATTTCCTCACTTGTTTGTGATATGCCACTCCTCAGCAGTTTGATGTTCTTTGTATAATATACAATGTAAGGTGAAGCCGAATGAGGGCACATCTCTTTTTTTTATTGCATTTAAATGCATTCAAATTTGCCAGGTTTGTAAACAAAGCACATGAATCCAGGTACTTACTACTCAGTCAAGGCTGATGCAAGGTGCAAGGCTCAGTTGTGTTTCAGTACTCACCTTGTACACTATAAGCAAAACTCACATATAGGTCAAACATTATGACTTAAAGGAAAACTATAACCCCAAAATGAATACTTAAGCAACATATAGTTTATATCAAATGAAGTGGCCTATTAAAGAATCTTACCAAACTAGTATATATATATATTTAAGCAAATATTGCCCTTTTACATATCTTGCCTTGAACCATGGTCTGTGTGCTGCCCCAGAGATCACCTGACCAGAAATACTGAAGAAGTGAGATTAAAAGACAAAACGCTCTCTGTTAATTGGCTCATGTTACCTAGAAAGTATAATTTGTTTGGTTTGTTTGTGTGCACTGTGAATCGTATGATCCCAGGGGACTGCCCTTGTTTTATGACAGTTTTCTATGTAGGATTACCCAATGGCACATACTACTAAAAAAAAAGTATATTATTATCAAAATGGTTTATTTACATGAAGCAGGGTTTTACATACGAACTGTTTTATGCAATATATTTTTATAGAAACCTACATTGTTTAGGGGTTTAGTTTTCCTTTAATGAGGAAAATTCTACTCACATTTCATCATTTAGTGCTAGGCCAGTAGTTAATAAATACAACTCCTATTGATATGTGCTTACAGATGCATATAGATGGCAAAACAGCAGCAGTAATGATGGAATGCAGTGGGTGGAGATGAGATTTTTGGAGATTACAGTAGCTAGTTATATGTTTAGTGCAGTCAAAAAAGAGGTTAAACAGGATATAAGTAACCAACCGGTTGTACAACACTGAATACAAATTGTACACTTCACCTCTGTATTTAAATATATGCCCATATATTCTACCCCCATCCTGAAAGAAGGTGATGTGGATCAACCAATAAACTGACTGAACTACCACCTGGTCTGAAGGTGGCTGTAACTACAGGATTCCTCTGCTTCAATAGGTGCAGCCAGTGGTGGAACTACCGGGGGTGCGGGGTGACTACACCAGGGGAAAGATTTACTCGAGGGCGAAATAGCTAAAATCTAGCGTTACCGCTCCAACAGGGACATCGCCAATTTACTAACGGGCGCAGGCGTCACTTCGCTAGTGAATGAGATCGATGCTAGTGGTCATTCGCACTCTATCGCGAGGCGACAATTCGCTCTGGCGAATGGATGTTACTCAACAAATCAAATAAAATGCGGATTTTACTGAACGTTACCTCTTTCGCCAGACTTGCCTTCGCCAGCTCAGGCCAGGCGAAATGCACTGGAGTGCATAGATCTTCCTCAACCTTCTGTTACTTACATCATATTTTTTTTAGTGGAAAAAGCTTCTAAGTCCAAAAAACGCTGGCGTGATAGCCTGCAAAGTCCTTAAAATTTTTTTTGGGTTACCGGGTTCCCCCATAAATTTTAAACATATGGAACATTAACTATACAGTGGGCTCATGTGGAGGGCATTATAACAACTCTATTTTCTTTATTAAAGTTCCCTGGACTTGTGTAATGTAATGTATTTGTTGCAACATTTAACTTTAAATTTCCCACTGTATGCAAATAAACCTGAGCACAAGACGTATAGCGAATTTGCTCTAGGCAGAAATGAGCGCTAGCGAATCTTCACTTTCAATTGCTCACATTGCTGAAGTAACACTTGCGAAACGTCGCCAGCGTTCGGCGCCCACAAACTAAACTCCGCATTCCATTGAATTAACGTTTTCTGAGTGAATTTTCACCTAGCGAAGCGGTCGCTGACGAATTTCTGCCCTTGAGTAAATCTACTCCCAAGGCTCGCACCCCCTACGGACCTGCGGCGGTTTGCGCTTGTGAGTGAAACAACACCGAAAATCTCTATTGGAGGGGGGAGGGAGGCTGGCTGCACAGCATTGTTGTCTGACTCCATTGCATAATGGTGAAAAAGTGAAAGCAATCAAACAGGTTTTCCTTATAAATGCATAATAAATGTTTGGGTGCTTTTTTAAGAGAAAATCCCTAAGGCATTTTAACCTCTTGAGCTTTGTCAGTATTATCAGTGTTTTTATAATTTCATCTCTTTACGTAGTTTGCAATTTTACCATTTTGATCATAAACTCTCCTGTCTTTCCTGATATTGGTGAATTAAATATGAGACATAACTGTGTAACACCTATTACCTCATTATTCTTGTTATAATTTATGTATGGTGATTTCTAGAATGAAGAGATTGAAAAGTCGCGGTGGTGGTCATTGTGCTGCAACATCATCCTATCAAGCACAACAGAGTTAAATCAAGAAATGATATATGTCAACATCTCCCGAAAATAAATAAATCTCTAGCAAGGAGGCTTGGTAAACTCTTGTATCCCAACAGTTTTCTTCATACCTTTATGGAACAGTCAGTAATATATTTCATATCCCATGTTCTGCTCCACATCAGACTAGGTGAACCATTTCCATTACTGTTCCTCACCAGGAGGAAGACTATGTAAGGAGGTAGTCTATGTAAGGCAAAGCAGAAATTGTGGAGGTCCACAAAAAGATGTACTCTCTAAACAGCACACGAGTAAGAAAAATCTTAACAATATATGATTTCACAAAATGCTTGTTTATAAAAAAAATGGTGGTCCATAATAGACCTAATACTGAATAAATTAGCCTCTGTTGCATTGCACAAGCCCATTGAAGCTTGCCATTGTTTAAATAAGGCACAATCCTTTCATTCTGCTTAAAGAAGAATGAGTGCTCTTGTTGTTGGCCAGTAGGTTGTGCCCGTGTTAGAGGCCATCTCCTCATCAATAGTGTCACATATTTGGAAAGATGTCACAAGTCTTCCTCCTCTTGTTTCTCCTCTTGGCTTAGCACAGGCTGAAAGACACAATGAAATTTAATTTGGCTCATACAATCACTTATTCTGAAAAAAGATACCATGCTGTTTATTCAAATACACCAATCATCACATAAAAATGTTTTAATTATATTGCTTTTGAGCAATCACATGGATTTCAAGTGTAAGAAGCAGCTGCCACTTGTAAATGATGTGATGGTACATTATACCCCATTTGATTCAGTTTTTTTACCCGGGAATTTATCTGCCATCTGAATTTTTTCTATATGTGTTAATGGCTTATGCAAGGTCGGAAGTGCTTTAATACCACTTTTTTTATGCTTTTTACATGGTTTTTAAAATATAAATCATTGCATAAAACTTGATAAATAGACCTGTAAGTACAATGTAACCTAGTTGTCTTACCATTGTCTCTTCTTTGCCAGGTGGGTTGCGCAGTAAAAAGAGTAGAGGGGCATAAGCAATGTTTAATATACCCAATATTATCGCTAGCCAGGTGAATCCAAGGGTCTTGGCAATGGCTCCTCCACACGACGGCCCTAAAAGGTCAGAAAGTTAAAAATTTAAACCCGAGTAAGCCCAACATTTTGCTTGTTTTTTGACCTAACCTTTTTACATTACAAAAAGAAAGTGCCACAGCATCTTTCTCTACTAAGCCCATGTCATTATTGAAACTGTATCTGTATATGAATCAAAGGTTAGCCTGGTTAAATGTGGCAGTTTGCCATTTTACTTGCCATTTCTTAGGAAAAACATAGTACTGTTCTTTTCATTCATCCCATCTCCCATTTGTCTTCCCAATGTGTTCTACATATTTGAGCCATTTTCACTCATGGGCCAAAAATAACAGGTATCCATGATGAAGGGTTTTTGAAAATACAGGAAATGTATCAAAATGCTAGTCTTTGGAAAAGTCCTGAGTTTATTTTTGCCCCCCAAATGTTATTCAATATCTTTTATTACACTTATATTGGGGTCTTGCAGGATATTCAAATGTATTGTACAGGGGATATGATCTATTGCGATGTATGGCTGGACTGCTGACAGCATTACCAATACTCTGGTGTAAGAACCAATATTGATGGTTCCATCTGTAAGTCAGAAGAAGTAGTCCAATACAATAAATTATACCTATGAAATTTTCTATTTTTTGAATACAATCCCCTACTTTAAAAGGAAATTTATACGTGTTTTATGAACTTTGAGTAATAACACACGGCTGTAGATCTACATGGTTACATACCCAGTGCATAACCAATACAAAGAGCGATATCAGCGATGGCGTAGATGCCTCCATAGTCGGAAGTGTGCCGTAAATCTACCAGCTGTGCCATGAGTGGCATAACTGATGTCTCCATCAATCCAAAGCCAAATCCAAGCGCAGCAGTAGGTCCAATGAGTCCGTAAATATTAACTGCTAAAGGCATCTAAAAAAGAAAACATGGAAAAACAAGGAAGCAGCATTATATAAACAACAAAATACTCCATATGGCTATTGTACTAGATTAAGATTAGGATAAACTTTTCATATGTGCTCTGAAAGCATAAAGGGTCTATTTCTGAGATTTACCAGGCAAGCTTATATAGAAGTCACTGGGAAATATATTTTCAATATTCTAGCTATTTTATTGTTTTATTTTTTTTTTTAACAATTGAATTTGTAAGAATGCATGAAAAAATAAGATTTTTCATGCAGCCAAGTTTCTATCTATGATAAAATATGATTCAAGTTATTTGCAAATATGCTAGAAATTAAGAAAAAAAATTGAGAATGAATATAGTTAAGATCTTTTTTATTTGTAAGCACAGCTAGAAAAACCTTGAATTTAAAAATGAATAAATAGGGATGCACTGAATCCACTATGGGATTCGTCCGAAACCTTGAATCATTCATGAAAGTTGTGGGCGGATACCAAACCGAATCCAAATCCTAATTAGCATATGCAAATTAGGAACAGGAAGCGGAAAAAGTGGAAAAAACATTTTTTACTTCCTTGTTTTATGACAAAAAGCTAAGTTATTTCCCTTTCAGCCTCTAATTTGCATATGATTGGATTAGGTTCGGCCAGGCACAAGGATCTGACTGAATCTGAATCCTGCTGAAAAAGGCTGAATCCTGGCTGAATCCCAAACCAAATCCTGGATTTGGTGCATCCCTATTAATAAACCAACCTCTTTATGTCTAAAATAGACATGGAATGCTTGGGTCGGTGACCCCTATTTTTAGGGGAAAAAGGAAAGGATAAAGAGGGAGATTGGTACTTACAAACAGGGTACTGATTCCTAGAATTATCAACCCAAGCATAATGCATAGCCATCTGTAAAATGGAAGAAAATCAGGTCACTAATTGGCTAATAAAACGATAAAGTATAGTAGGGCTGCTTTTAGTTTTTCATATACCTTACCTCCCAATTTTTTGTGCAAGCCCCCCAAAAACATTCAGACCAATGAAATATGTGATCACAGAAGGAAGGAAAGCAAGCCCTATTGAAAAATAGGAATATACAAATTAAGTTCATATGCTCAAGGGAAAACAGGCTTTGTTAATAAGATTATTCCTGCCTCAGCAAAGATTTTTCCCATAAACAAAAAGTACAGTGATCCGTTGATCGTTAATGTCATGCCAGTCAGAATTACCGTGTTTTCAATTTTGGGATAGGTCATGTGAGTATGGGGAGTCACAAAATAAGAGCAGAAAAATGCTGGTACATTTTCTTGTTGTTCCTAGCCTCACTTTTTTATTCCTTACCACTACAATTATGTTAGTGTAATATGTATGCCGTAGCTTGTCCATGAACTCTCACGATTTGAGAATAAGAAATATGCTAGCGATCAAGGAAAAATGTTTTAAGGTATAACTGTGATTGAATTTAGAGAATTTCGATTTTGAAAATGTGTAAACAAACACTTAAAGGATGTCAACTTTCATATTCTAAGTCTATATGCAATTGGTTTTATTTTTTTATTTTTTATGTTTTTCGAATTTTTTGGCTTTCTTTTCAGCAGCTCTACAGCAGATGTCTGGTTGCTATGGTACTGTTTACCCTAGCAACCCACAAGAATGCAAGAAATGGGTAATAACCTTGCAAAAATAAGAACCGTATCCATCCATTGTCAGACTAAACAGATGAGAACATACCAAGTTGATAGCGGGGGGCGCACATGATTTCCATCATTCTAATGGGTATAGTTGGTTCCAGCATTCCAAAGGTAAAATTAGCAATACAGAGACCCACTAGTGAAGAAAAACAAGTGAGGCTCAGCACAAATTACACAAAATATCAATTAAAGACATTCAATATTGAGCAATTGTTTTGAAACTTGAAGGAAATATATAATCAATATATTACTAACAGATTGCTTATTATCCCCTCCCCACTCCCACCAATTCTGCCTTTTCCATTTGGAATGTTTAAATGAACAGTATTTACCTACAGTATATACACCTTTTTTACCATGAGCAAAATTAACAGATCATTGTTTTGTTGTTACACTTACTACAACTCTGTAATCAGCTGAGTTATATATTGAAGCCCCTCAGATAAGCAGAAGCCTAGTATGCAGGGGGTTTTATCGTTGCAGTGGTAACATAGGAGGAGGAAATTTTATTTGGGAAGGCTACCAGTAGAAAGCATTGCATTGACAAATTCATAATTATATATGTATATATAGCAATTGATATCTTTGTGGGGAGGCAAAACTTATTCTCAGTCTATGGTTGGTAATCTTCCACCCGCATCTGCTTGCAAGAACCAGGATGTTGGAAACTAAAACCAGTCTCAGTTTCTCTATTTGCCTTGTTTAAGGGATCCTGTCATCGGAAAACATGTTTTTTTCAAAACACATTCTGTACTGAAATCCATTTCTCAAAAGAGCAAACAGATTTTTTTATATTCAATTTTGAAATCTGACATGGGGCTAGACATTTTGTCAATTTCCTAGCTGCCCCTGGTCATGTGACTTGTGCCTGCACTTTAGGAGAGAAGTGCTGTTCTTAGATCTACCAGGCAGCTGTTATCTTGTGTTAGGGAGCTGTTATCTGGTTACCTTCCCATTGTTCTTTTGTTTGGCTGCTGGGGGGGAGGGAGGGGAAGATATCACTCCAACTTGCAGTACAGCAGTAAAGAGTGATTGAAGTTTATCAGAGCACAAGTCACAGGACTTGGGGCAGCTGGGAAATTGACAATATGTCTAGCCGCATGTCAGATTTTCAAAATTGAATATAAAAAAATCAGTTTTCGAGAAATGGATTTCAGTGCAGAATTCTGCTGGAGCAGCACTATCAATATTAATTGATTCATTTTGGAAAATGTTTTCTTCCCATGACAGTATCCCTTTAGCTAACAAATAACAAAACAGAAATTTGTCTTAATTAACAATAGGCAAAAAGTATGTTCAGCAAAAGCTCTATTGGGTAAAACTGACCCGTTCTCACCTGCAGTCACCATAATGTAAGGGTCCAAGAGAAGATTTTTGTAGGGTGTGGGAGGAATAGCCTATGTAAAAAAGAAAGTGTGTTTAAAAACAGGTCTAATCTATTTCTTTTGTTCCTTTAAAACCTACTGATAGCAGGTAATCATAAGTGCAGATACTTACTGTTGGGGATAACTTTGTAGGCCGAAGTACACAAAGCTGGAGTGCTAGGGACAGAGAGACAAGGTAATGCCATTAGGGTTATTAGATACCCATCACATATATAGTAGTATTAGATAGCTAATACTACTTCTAAAACATATAGTTTATAGTCATCACTGCCATAGGAAGTTGCTAGACGGCTAATAGAATAATAGAAGTAATAAATTGGATTCTGTTTTCATGGTGTAGCTTTTATTTCTAAATTATACTCTTTACTTTACATGTTACTCACTATATAACATTTTATTCCTGAAAAAAAGTGTAATTTTTTATCTGAAAAATTTGTGTGTAGGCAGCCATCTCAGGTCATCAGTTTATCAGAGCACAAGTGACATGGCTGAGGGCACCTGAGAAACTGACATGTCTAGTCCTATATCAGATTTAAAAATTAAATATAAAAACATCTGTTTGTTCTTTTTAGTTCAGAATTCTGCTGAAGCACACTAAGGGGCAGATTTATTAAGGGTCGAATTTCAAAGTTAAAAATACTTCGAAATTCGACCATCGAATCAAAATACTTTGACTTCGAAGCCGAAGTTTTTTCCAGCGAATTTGGGTATCCTGCGGTCAAAGTAAAATCGTTCGAACAATTAAATCCTTAGTAGTAATCACTACTATATTTGGGGTCCAAAATTAAATAAATGTAGTGTAAGGTGTAACCGCAACATTTTTTCTCACATGAAACATGGAGACAATTTTCCCTTATTAATGTCAATGGGAATTACATAATAGTGCTGTCTTTTCAGATATTCAAGCCATGTTCACTTGGGAAGGCAGGGTATGGAGCCATGACCATCAACTATCCTGGCATTATATCACTTATTTTCCTATCTCTTCTTACCTCCATTTAGAAGAGCCATGGCTGCAATAACCAGAAATGGAGAAGTCTTTCCAACAAACTCATACATGGCAGAACCGAAGGGAGCCCCCGCTGCAGAGATAGACAATGTGTAAGACCTACAAATGATTGAGACTAAATATTGCAGAGATATAGTAGGTGAACAAAACTCTCTGTATTTTGTTGCACTCACTCACTCAAAAAATAATGCTTTACCAATTTATTTAGTGCTTTTAGATACAAATGTAAATATATTATATTTATATTAAAAGAGAACGTACTTCAAACAACTTAGAAAGGAAATGGCAAGGGCAGTGGAGGAGGTTTCATTCTTACAGTAGAGATTTGTAGCACTTGATGTACCAGCCAGGCAATGACTATCTTTTTGGTAAAGATTAGAATTAGGAATGCACTGAATCCAATATTTGGTTAAGGATTTGGTTGAATCTGAGCCTTTTTCATCAGGATTTAGATTTAGTCAAATCCAAGTACCCAACTGAACCAAATCTGAACCCTTAAAATCACAGGACTTTAGTTTTCTTGACTACAGAAATTGGTGGGGAGGTTATCACACTTTTCTTGGATTAGGTAAGAATTAGAATTTTCTCTGATATTTTTTTATTTACAGAACTTACCAAGTAGTCCAATGGCAACACCACTCATGGCTATACCCATTGCTCTCCCTCGTTCAGCATCATCTGGATACACTTGTGCCAGCATGCCCAAAGCTGAGGGGACAGTTATATTCAATTACACCACAAAGCAGAAATATTATAATGTTCTAGAATGAAATATAAACATTTTATTTCTTGATCCTTGGAGTCCTTCTAATGAGCTTGGTCTAATTCTGCAGTCCAATACTCAACTTTTCTTTTTATTAACCAGGTCCAATACTTATCATACTATAAACTACCTTCACTATTACAGTTATTTTTGCAAACTTTTATGTTGCATATATTATTACAAATAAAACAATCCCCCACAACACTTCACCCCAGGAATAAGCTGTATTTTGGGACTCACCAGCTTTTCAAGTGAGCCTTTACAAAATCATTGGCATATAATATATTTTTTAAAGAGTATTTCATCCTAAGGCAATGTCACATTGTTGTTTTTAATCTGTGATGACAAACAAGGTATATCTGATGAAAAGCTTGCTAGCTAATTTGTAGATGTTATTGTCAGGTTCATGGCCCACATATGAAATGATTAGAATCTGAAAGATCTGATCATGACCCTCTTCTTTGGCCAATGTCATCAGATGTAAAAATAAGTGGGAGAGAAGTGCAGCCTCTGTCAGGTTTTAAAGATATCCCAATGTGGCATTGTTAGAATAGAATTTTCTATTCGTATTGTAATTCATTTGGTTGGAAAGGTTTGTCCAAAGTTTTCCCAAGGTCCTCGGTATGTGAAACTTTTTGGTTAGTAAGACACACTTCATTCAGCTAATTGTATAGTTTTGTGCATGTCATTAATACTGTAGGTAAATTGTCCTATAATCATATAATAGAAATATTTTACCAGGCACTGTAGTGAAGGATGATCCAATGCCCTGTATCCCCCTGGCCACACAAAGGAGAGCATATGAATTGGAAAAGGCAAACACTGCAAAATACAAAGATGCATCACTTATATATAGACAAATATGAAAATATATAGACAAAATATAGAATATGAATGAAAGTGTAATTACAGGTCAGCATATGGAGGACTGATTATTGAGGTTTTAAACTGTCAGGGTTTTTTTTTTGTGAATATCCACTTTCACTCATCCGTGGAAACTTCAATATCTGGGATCAGTTTTATTGGGATATGTGGGGTTAAAAGGTGAAGATGAAAAAATACTTACTAAGAGAGGATAAGAACACAATAAGAAAGCCCCAAAACAATGGGGCATCATATCCAGTTCTAAGGGGAAAAGAGTAGAGGTAAATGAAGGGAGTAACTTTAAGTTTTTTCTTTTTTCAGTACAACTTGTTATCTCAATCAAAAGTAGTGTAGTCCCCAATTATGCATTTAGAATAAAGAGTATGCATTACAAAACTCAGCTAATTATTATTACATGTATTTACCTGTTAATGAGTTTACCCACTATGGGGTTTGTCAGAAGCTGCATTATGGCTTTAATTGCCAGGAGAAGTCCCACTCTCACGTTTTCATTATGTATATATTCCTTCCCCTTATAGCACTCCCCTTTATTTCCAGGTCTCTCTGTAGTGTTAATGATCTGGTCAAGGTAAGGTTTTCTACTTGAGCTTTCTGGAAGGAGGGCATAGCTGGAAACAGCATAAGAAGTGGAGGAGTTCTGAAATGTTGTGTTTCTTTTCCCATACTCAGTGTCGTAGAGAATAGCTGGGGCGATTGGAGCTGCAAAAGAAACAAGCTTTTCTATATCATTCTTTTTTTGTGATTTTTTTCTTTTGGATCAAGGTGCTCCTGGCTCTTATGGTCTGGTTGCTCAAGATCTAGGGGGGGTGGCCATTAAACTCCTACCCCACTCCCGAACCTTGATCCCCTTGTGGGTGCAATTGTTGGAACCTTTGGGTTCATAGATGGTTCCCTTACCCTTGAAGTGCCATTTGGCGGCAGGGATTGGGACAATGGGGTCTTCCAATCCTTGTGGGGAAGGTGACCCACAGACCAGAGAGGTATCACTAAGCCTTTTAGCGAAGAGAGATCCAGACACTTGCCCACCTTGACCCTTGCTCACTTCCTAGTCAAGACTGATGGTGAGTACAGTGCTCTAGTTTGCTTCAATGCTCACATTGGACACTATAAACATATTAGGCACATGCGTATCAGGTGCAAGAATAACTAAGGGCAAGCGTCATGTCTTAAATAGGGGGAAATTATACCCACATTTTATCATTTAGTTCTAGACCAGTAGGAAATAAATGACTACGTATAAAAAGGTGCTTTATGCAGAGTTATTACAAGTTGTGTACATACCTAAAACACATGGAAACATACCTACAACAGTGAACAGAATGCAATCAACAATCATAGCCACTGCAATCACAAACAAGATCAACCACCGGGGGTCACACTTTTCCTTCAGACACTGACATGAAGAACATCCGCCCATAGTGTTATGGAAATGGTTACTCCTGAAACAAACACAGATATATCTTAGCACAAAGATGTTAAAATAAAACAGTTTGACCAATTGCAGCTTTTTCAAAATGTTATTTCAAAGATTTCCTGTTTTAATGAATAATTTAATATTTCGCTATATTTCCAGTGCAGTTACATTTTGACTCTTTTCCTTCCATTATCTACATTTTAGTTAAATATCACGTATGTTTGCTAAACAGTTACTTTGTTGTAAGACCCGTAATATATGCTTTCCCTAATATACATAAATTCATGGTACGTATCCGAGATAGACCAATGGTATCAGCCAGGGGCTTATTAACTGAATTTATAGCCAAACATAAACATGGTGCTACAGCCTAGGTTAACTAATGCAGTACATGTCAACAGGTTACTTTCAACTTTTACGGGTGATTAAAAGCATGCTTTTTAAAAATGTGAATTTCTGGTAACTATCGATGTGCAAAGTCTCTATACATGGATTCCACTTAAAGGAAAACTTAATCCTAAAAGTGTATGTGACTAAAAATGCCATATTTTATATACTGAACTTATTGCACCAGCCTAAAGTTTCAGCTTGTCAATAGCAGCAATGATTCAGGACTTCAAACTTGTCACAGGGAGTCCCCATCTTGCAAAGTGTCTGCAACACTCACATGCTCAGTGGGCTCTGAGCAGCTGTTGAGAAGCTAAGCTTAGGGGTCATCATAAATTATCTAGCAGAAAATGAGGTTGTCCTGTTATATCAGCTGATGCTACAGGACTGATTATTAAATTATGATGCTAATTGCACTGGTTTCTGTGCTGCCATGTAGTAATTATGTGTAACTTTATTTGCAAAGCGCAGCTAAGGAGCCGCAGCGCTGTACAGTGCATAAAAAGTACAATATATATATAAGTATATATGGGGGAGACCAATTACATAATAAATATATACAGAATCATAGGACAAAGAGCTTAAGAGCTATGTGGTAACATAGTGGGAAGGAGGCCCCTGCCCTGTAGAGCTTACAGTCTAACTGGATGGGAGGCTAACATACAGATACAAATTGGAGATGAAAAAGTTCACAAGGTAAGGCATAGTCAGTAGGGACAGGACTAGGCTAATTATCTGTATTTATTTATAATCAGGCTTATATTGTGACATTTCTATTCTATGTGTACTGTATATTGTGAGTGGGTCCCTAAGCTCAGTAAGTGACAGTAGCACAGAGCATGTGCAGTGGTCTGCATAAAAGAAGATGGGGAGCTACTGGGGCATCTTTGGAGACACATATCTTCCCTGCTAAAGGGCTGTGGTTGCCTTGGGCTGGTACAGAAGCCCAAAACATAATGTACAACATTTCTAGCATATTTCTTTAGTTATGATTTAGTTCTCCTTTAAGCAATAATTATAGGCTTTAAAGAAATCTGCGCTGAACAGTCGTTTGTCCTTCCCACTGAACATTGTACAAAATGTATTTTAAATTCGAGAACAGACTTTTTTTCAGTTGTTTAGAACAACCATAAAGAGACATCTAAATGAGTATAATGCACTGATACATTCTTATTTTTTACACAAAATGTCTCCTTTAATTTGCTAATGCCCTTAATGTATTTCATATAAATGTCAAGCCCCCTTTGCGTTATAATAAGAACTGCATCCATTTTCTTGGTGTTACACTATACTAAGATTAAATTTAGAAAAATGTACAAACCAAAATTTACCAAATGTATACATCTTATATGTTACTGTAGGAGAAATCATCTAAGATCATCATTTATATTCACTTCCAAACAAACGACTAGAATTACCATTAGGTAAATAAAAGAAATAAGAAGCATTAGGTTATGAATACATTTTTGTTTCAAAGGGATTACCCAACTGATTCTATATAGTAGGGATGCACCGAATCCGGGATGCACCGAATCCAGGATTCGGTTCGGGATTCGGCCAGGATTCTGCCTTTTTCAGCAGGATTAGGATTCGGCCAAATCCTTGAACCAAATCTGAATTTGCATATGCAAATTAGGGCCGGGGAGGGAAATCGTGTGACTTTTTGTCACAAAACAAGGAAGTAAAAAATGTTTTCCCCTTCCACCCCTAATATGCATATGCAAATTAGGGTTCGGATTCGGTTCGTTATTCAGCAGAATCTTTCGCAAAGGATTCGGGGGGTTTGGCTGAATCCAAAATAGTGGTTTCGGTGCATCCCTACTATATAGCAAATCAAATGATGGGTCTTTGGATATACTGTCTCTATTGAGAGTCTAGAGTACGATCTGCAACTAACCAGAACAGGTTTTGGGTATAAATACTGTATATTGGGTCCCAGTTCTCGATTAATACCACAATGGTCAACTGTACATAAACATGTTGAATTATCAAAGATGGGAAATAGGAAGCTACAGATATAGAAGGAATGCAAGTTTGGAGGAACTATTACCCCTGCAGATTCATTGGGCATATACGGATTGTCAGCAAGACATGATACCCAGAAAACAGACATGTTTGTACACAATGCTTTATAAGGTGTAAACACAAAAGTGGAATTGTTATTATAAATACTCAAGTTCATCATTTCAATTTACAGTTGGGGCTAGGTTCCTGCATCAAAGGGCTTAAAATCTATTAGAAGAGACTAAAACAGAAAGGGCTCGGGAAGAAGTGCTAAGGTCAAGGGTGTGTTGCTGCAGAGGAAGACTAGTTAAATGCTTTCTCTAGAAGGTGATATTTGATGAGCTTTGAGAAAAGTGTTAGTATGGGAACTTTTCCTAATGGTGGTAGAGCATCTGGAGTTGTGGTGCAATGAGCAAGAAACGTTTTATGCTTGACTACACTGGTGAACTATATGTTTAGTAGATTGTCCTAAGCTGAGTGAAGGACCTGGTAGGGAATGTATGGACAGATGAAAGTAGATACTGTATATACAGAAGAATATAGGGCTCTGAAGGCCAGAATAAGAATGTTATAGTTACGTACCACTTGACCGCGAGCCAGGAGAGATACTTTAGCAGTGAGGTGGTGGAGACTGATTTAGCTGCAGGTGAGACAATGTGGGCAGCAGCATTGAGGATGGAATGCAGTGGGTGGAGATAAAATTCTAGGAGATTAGTCAGTGATATGTTGCTTACAGTCAAAAAGAAGCTAAGCAGGATATATTTTGTTGTACAACATTAACTGCAAGCAACACACTTTGCCTCTGCAATTGTTGCCCATTCATTCAACCCCGTCCTGAGAGGAGGCAGGGGCATAACTACAGAGGAAGTAGACCCTGCAGTTGCAGGGGGCCCAGGAGTGTAGGGGCCCCAGTGAAGCACTAATTAATGAGAAATTTTAATATATCTTGGTTGGCTAGGCCAACTTTTCAATATTTTGGGGTTTGAAATTTAATTTTCTGTGGGGCCCCGTAGTATCTAGTTACACCACATAGAGGAGGGAAGCCTTTTTGGACTTCTGAATTGGACCTGTTGTACAGAATTCTCGGAACCTGAGGCTTTCTGGATAATGGATCTTCAAACCTTAAGTCTACTAGAAAATTTGCTTCCAATAAGCATTAATTATATCTTAGTTTGGAACAAGTACAAGGTACTGTTTTATTATTACAGAGAAAAAGGAAATCAATTAATTGGATTATTTATATAAAATGGCGTCTATGGGAGACAGGTATTCCGTAATTCTGAGCTTTGTGGATAATGATCTTCAGGATAACGGATCCTATACCTGTAGTTTGTTACAAATTAATTGCTTTTTGCTTATTAGACAAAATTTTATGCTCTATAATTATAATAATACTCATGTTTTATATAATTTACTGATAAATTGTTATGCAATTGTATACATATTTTAAGGATTCTATTTAATGCGAATGGATACAACAAGGATTATTTATGGATAGGCAGATGTAGGAGACTAAGAGAAAGATAGTTTAGGAGGCAAGAAAATGAATTTGATTTGGTATGGTTGCATTTTGGAATATACATGACATATGGAAATAATGGTTTTAATGTATATTTAGAGTATTAGATCTATTATCCAGAATGCTCAGACAATGCTGCGGTTTTATAGATTAAGGAATCTGTGATTTTCATCACCATACCTTAAATCAATAGCATTGTTTTGCCTACAATAAGGATTTATGCAGCTTAGTTACCAACAATTACAAGGAAATGGAAATCATTTTTAGAAACAAGAATTTATAGACTTAAAATAGACTCTATGGGGCAAATTCACTAACCGCCGAAAATTCGCACATCGCCAGGCGTAAATTCGCCTGGACAACGCTAATTCACGAAGATCCGAAGTTGCGCACAGGGTACCGAACGCTGGTGAAACTACGCCATCGAAATTACGCTCAGCAGTTTGAAGTTACGCTAGCGTTGGCTAATTAGCATGCGGCGTGCAGTTAAAGTACAATGGCCGTATATGCTGCAGCAAATACATTACATTACACAAGGCCAGGGAACCTTAATAAAATTATCTAAAGTTGTTATATTGCCCTACACATGTGCCCCCAGTATAGTTTAGGTGCCATATGTTAGCAGATGTAGGGGGGAAGGAGGGTACCCCAAAAAAAATTAAGATCTTTTTCAGTCTATCACCCTTTAAATAGGAAAAAATGCCAGCTTTTTTTGGACTTAGAAAAGTTTTCAACTTTTTTTTGAGGAATTCCTATCTACTCTATTGCACTTCACCTGGTCTGAGGTGGCGAAGGCAAGTCTGGCGATAGAGGTAACGGTCAGTAAAATCAAAAACGTAGTGAATTTGCGTAGTAACGTTCTGCCGCCAGACCGAAATTTCGCCTGGCATTAGAGTGCAAAGTTGCACCAGAGTCTATCTCCTTGGCGAAATTACGCCAGCGAATTTACACTAGCTACCGTTAGTAAATCGGCGAAGTGCCAAAATTACGTCACGCTGGCAAATTTTCACCAACGTTAGCCACTTCGCCCTTTGGACATTCTGGACCATGGGTTTCCAGATATCATATACATAGTCACAAAAAATTCCAAATAACAGCATATGCAGTACTTTGAAGTAATATACAGTAATGAAATATTTCAATCTCTGTATTTAACAACAAATGTTCATGATATATTCCAGCAGTACCAGGTGAAACAATGAAACCTATTCTTCTAGCTACTCATCTCCTTCCATGACATAATCCTTAATTTACTTTATCCTTCCTGAAATTCTGTTCTTTCTTAAATTGCTTCTCCCTTTTGTATACTTTCTTAAACCCTATAAATGAATGTGGCTAAAAGTTTCATATTTTATGTACTGAATTTATTGCACCAGCCTAAAGGTTCAGCTTTTCAATAGCAGCAATGATCCAGGACTCCAAACTTGTCACAGGGGGTCACCATCTTGGAAAGTGTCTGTAACACTCACATGCTCAGTGGGCTCTGAGCAGCTGTTGAGAACTAAGCTGAGGGGTCGTCGTAAATTATCAAGCAGACAATGAGGTTGGTCTGTAATATCAACTGATGCTGCAGGGCTCATTATTAAATTCTGATGCTAGTTGCACTGGTTTCTGTGCTGTCGTAGTAATTATCTGTATTAATTACTAATCAGCCTTATATTGTGACATTTCTATTCTATGTGTTCTGTATATTGTGAGTGGGTCACTAAGCTCAGTAAGTGACAGGAGCACAGAGCATGTGCAGTGGTCTGCATAATAGAGGAGCTACTGGGGCCTCTTTGGAGACACCGATCTTTACTGCTAAAGGGCTGTGGTTGCCTTGATCCCAAAACATCATGTACAACAGTTCTAGCCTACTTCTTTAGTTAAGCTTTAGTTCTCCTTTAAATATGTCACAAGACAGTTTGCAGTGGAGACAGGAAAAATAATAAAGAAACAGTGTGAGATCTATAGAGTGGAAGAATGTCTTACCTCCTGTATAAACGTTAATGAAGCTCTGTAGCAATATTGCAGTTGTCTGTGTCCTGCTCCAGCTTTTTAACCACAAAACCCCATGTCAAGTATCTATGTTACTGGAATACAGTTTTTATGAAGAATGCTCTGCTGTCCCTCAAAATGCTCACAAAGTACTTTACAGATAAAGAGCGAAAGAACCAGTCAGATTGGCCTCGTTTGCTTGTTGCACTGGGTTTTGACGCCTTCAGGCAAACGTAGGTGAAAGAGAAACTTCTGATATGGGGATATTCTGGAAAATGTGCTTGTGCTGGAGAATTAACTTTAGACCAAATACTATAAGTAAGGCTCACAAGGTGAATGATTATATATACTTACCTCACACCACAAGCCGGTGCTCCCATCAGGAGAAAACTTCATTGGTCTGGGGGTTCTTCAAGTGAGCACCGCGGAGCGATCCTCTTCCTTTAAATTTCCCGGGGCAGATACATGTGCAGTGGAACGAAATAGCCGACTTCTTCATTAAAGTTCAGCTTTCCGATCTACTTCTCATGTGCACCTGCGCAAAGTAAGAAGAAGTAGGGAGACAATGGTCTCTATGGTGCTCGCTGGAATAACCCCGGGCAGGTGCAGTTTTCTGCTGATAGGAAGTAGTGGGTGTGAAGTAGTTAAATACAGCCTTTCCTTTTCCTATAAAGGAGAATTTAACCCCGTATTAAATAAAACCTACCCTACATAGACCTGCCATATGTTCTGAAGTTATTATACATGGAGCTGGCAATGTATGTATGTAAAGTGATCATATGTTTTGGGGTATTACACATAAAAATGGTCTTGGGATCCTGTTAAGGAACTTGTGTGAAAAATGTTTACTTAGCCCCCACAACCACAAAAATCACCCTCTATGTTTGACCCAAACAGAGTAAAATTTTCAGACCTACTTGATGGATAAAAAGATGATATGAGGGTGTCTTTTTTAGCCATTTCTTGGATATATTGGTCCCAAAAAAATCATATAAATCGTGGTATTAAGCTAATTTTATTGAGCCACAGACTGGTATGTGATGAAACTCAACGTCTCGGGGAAATAAACCTCCCTTGCTCAGGTCACAATGCAAATGTAACATCTTAAAAGCTAATGGCCCCACACCCTTGCATCAAACAGAGGCTCTTCATTAGACAAGAAACACTTTTGGAACTGGTGAAAACAAATTCCCCACACAAAGCCCATATACAGTTTTATATTGTCTTTGTCAAACAGGAATTCCTTAAATGAAGCAGTGTAATGTAGTCCTTCGGCATGTTCAAGTCAGCACACATGCATATGTTAATGTGTTTTTTAGACCAAATCCATGGACTGTATCCTTGTGAAAAAAGTTCCAGTAAGTGGCCTAAATGTGGAAAAATGAAATGCAAATTTGCAAACCGATTAACAAAAATGTTAAAATATTTCAAAGATGTGATTACATGTTCTTTTTCCAATCCCACCTTTTCAATAAATGTGTGAAACAGCATTTACTATTAAACAAATAAGGTTCCAACTCTCCATTAAGGGGCAGATTTATCAAGGGTCGAATTGAAAATTCGAAATTCAAACTTTCGAATTTTTTTAGGGTCAAAAAACTGTCAAATTCGACTAGGGAGTTATTTAAATTTGATTAGAGTTTTTAAAAAAATTCAGTTTGATTTTCGAGATTTATCATACTCTGACCTTTTAAGAAATCAAACTCAACTCGCCAAACCTGATGAATTGCTGTTTAAGTCAATGGGAGAGGTCTAGGGATCAATTTGGAGATGTTTGCAGCCTTCCTGACATTCGAGTTTTTGGGAGTTTATGGGAGTTTTAAAAAACTTTGATAAATGGGCCTCTAAATATCATTTATGGATAAAATTGCCTATAGATTTTTTTCACAGGGACTGATTGGAAAATTGTTGGCGTTTGATTCCATTTCTATAAGAATTTGAATTTGAAAAAAGTCTCACTGGAAGGACTAAATAAGGCCGTTTTTGGACTTTTTCCATGAGGACACAAAATACCCACTAATTATTGAAGGATTTGAAAATGTCTCAACTAGTTATAAGTGAAATGTTTCGCCAGGCATGGACTTGTGGTGAGATTCCACATTTTGGCAGGTATTCGTTTTTTGTGGTGCACTTGTTTCTTCCTGATTCATTAGTTAAGAGAAGTTTTTTTGTGTCATGTTGGTCACATGGTTAGATGCTACTAAGACCTGAATTTTACAAAGGCTAAACTGCTTTTGGAATTGTTTTCTTTCTCCATTGCGATTTTTTTCACTCCAAAGTGATAAAAATTAAAGCAAGCAAACCGGATTTTCTTATATACGCATGCTTGGGTGCTTTGGCTTTTTTTTTTTAAGTGGAATTCCTGCGGCATTTTAGCCTCTTGAGTTTGGTTGCCAGCATTATCCAAATTTTTATCATTCCATCTATATACAATATTTTCGAATTTGTAATTCTAGCATCTCAAACAAAAACTGTGATTTAATTTAAGCTGGAAAAACTCTGTCCTGATATCAGAGAATTAAATACGAGATGTACCTGCATGCTGCCCATTGTCACATTATTCTAGTTATAATCAACAGTGTAATAATATATAAATGGTGAATGTAGAAAAATCACTGAATGGGCCATTGTGCTGCAACATTGTTCAGCCCAAGCCTTGAACAAAGAAATCCACGAGTCCACATGCAGAAAACTGCATGGGATTCGTCATCTGGAAACTTGTTTTCCAGATAGCTCCGAACGATAGATAGGCCAGTCTTATTGGAGGCAAAATATTCCTATTTGGTATAATGAATTAATGTTTAAATGCTTTTTTACTTAGGGCCCATTAATGACTCTCTGAGCTTTGTGTTCAGGCAATCATAAAAGGAAACCCTGCATCAAGCTACTTATCATGCACAGGGTTTCATGCTGAAAAATGCTCAGCAATCTCTATTAGTTTTCCCTGAACAAAGAAAACACCTGTATACATACATAATGTTTATAAAGTAATACAGGTGCAAGGTGTAACGAGAGTTTGCAAATATCCTTATACAGCTATGGGACCTGTTTTCCAGAATGCTTGGGACCTGGGGTTTTCTGGATGAGGGATCTTTCTGTAATTTAGAACGTCATAATTTAAATCTAATGGAAAATTAAAGGATTAATTATATCTTAGTTGGGATCAATGTACAATGTAAAGGGAGAAAAGGGAAATCATTTTTCAAAATTTGGATTATTTGAATAAAATTGAGTCTATGGCCGTAATTCGTATCTTTCTAGATCACGGGTCTCCAGATACTGGATCCCATACCTGTATTACAAGACATTGTTTCCTTCAGAACAGTAGCTACTCAACTTTTTGCAGCAGTGGCACTACTGGTTTGCCAGAAGGGGGCTTTAAATATACACCGACTACACATATATTACAGGATGTTTGTGGACTGAAGCTGAAATAATTCCGTCAAATTTAGAATTTTTTTTGTATTTGAATATAAGCGCATCAAAATATGATACATGCGCATCAAAATATGATACATGCCAGCACCTACACAGACGAAGGTGCTGGCATTTAAATAAATCCCTGGCATATGATAAGGGGCTCACTAAACTGCACTCTTTTATTGCCAACAGTTTAATTTATACCCTGTTGGGTTGATTCACAAGAAGGTCACTTAATGCATAGTTTTGTGCTTTAAAAATGGATGGAATTCTTGTCTGTCTCCCTTGCAGATTGGTAAAACACGTAAAAGACAACAAACAAGTTTTTCAGGTTTTGTATAACAAATGCTTGGGTGCATTTTTTAAGTTGAATTCCCCCAGGCATTTAAACCTTTGGAGTTTTGGGGTGAGAATTATCATTCCATCTATTTACAGTCCTTTGTAGATTATAATTCTAACATTTCACTCCAAAACTCTCCTCTCTGTCCCAATATTAGTGAATTACCTATGAAAAAACTGCCTGACGCCCACTGTCACATTATTTTTGAATTAATATCGGTGCAGCTCGAGCCTTGTTTGGCAGAAGAAGCCCAGAGATAATATGGGAACAGTGCAAAATTCATATCTTTATTAAAATATTAATACATTGTATCATTCAAGCAGTTGGCCTTAATATATAAAACAGATATTCAGGGGGTTATTTACTTAACCTTGAATTTATTTGGTTGAATTTTTTGAGATGCTGCAAAAAGACCGAATCCAAATATCCGCCATCTCAGACCTGTCGAGGTCCTGTATAAGTCAATGAGATATCAGGGTTCCGCTGAGTTTATCCCACAAATCTGAAAAATTTGGGGGTTTCAGCACAAAAACCTGAAAATATCTAGAAATTCAGGGAAGAAGTTCTAAAAAAAATCTGATTTATTTTAATAAATTAGGTCAATACAAGCATTGGAGTTTGGTCGTGTTTTTTTTTTTTATAAAATAATAAACCCCTTAATATCATATCAGTAAAATAAAACATTTAGATGCACATTTACTAAGGGTCGAATTTCAAAGTTAAAAAACTTCAAAATTCATCCATCGAATTTGATACTTCGATAGTCGAAGTATTTTTTTTGATTTTTTTCAAAGTAAAAATCGTTCGATCAATTAAATTGCTCGATTCATACGATTCGAACAATTTTACAAAACTTAGCCAAACACTCAGAGAGGTTATAGGAGGTCCCCCATAGGCTAAACAGCAATTCGGCAGGTTTAAGTTTGCGAAGTGTCAAAATCGAAGTTTTCTAAAGAGACAGTACTTAGATTTGTGAAGTCGAAGTTTTTTCAATTCAAATTGAATTTTGGCCTATTCGATGGTCGAAGTACCCAAAAATTACTTCGAAGATTTTGAATCCAAAAATTCACTTTGACCCTTAGTAAATGAGCCCCTTATTGTATAATCTTAAAAGCTAATGTGTTAACAATGATTAAAGTACACAGGTTCATTTTGCCATAAGACTACAGTAGAACATTGCCTCAGGCACCAGTATATTAGAAGCAGCAAATAACCACCTTGGGCAATTTAATAACTGATTTAACTCACTGTACCAGCATTACATCCCCATGGATCCTCTCCAGGCACAACAGAGGTGAGTGAGGGGTGGAGGCATTGGGGCTTGTGCCTCAGATCATTGTTCGTGGTTGTAGTAATTAGTTCAGCTGCATCTCAAAAATATCATATATTTATACATCAATACCCCAGTTGTTGACAATATTTTTACTTGGGGTAATGTTCAATCCAACATGAGATGATTTGCCACTTTTTTTTTCATTTTCAATGCTTCAATAGCAACGGATCATGCATTTAGGGCGGATTCCCCTTGCAAAATCTATCCCACCTTATCCCTAACACTTGTCTGAAATCTGATGTGGCAGCCAAAATAGTAGGGTGTTTTAGTGCATGAATATCCCATAACTTCAAACTGGTGAGGATGGATAACTGTAAAATCATTATAAATGCACAGAAATGGTTCTAAATACAAGTAATACAGGTATCCTGTGTAACACATTAGATTTGTTACATGTCCTCAGTGGACAATAGATGATCTATTATTATTTTTTTTTGCACCAGTGGTACAACTGGTTTGCCTGGGGGTCCCTGAATATACAAAGACTGCACATATAATACAGGATGTTTGTGACCTCCTGCTGAATGGATTCTAAACTGGTTCATAATGAATGTCCTACATGCGCCATATCTGATCCTTAATAATTCAGCTAATGTTGCATTGTAAAAGTCTATTTAAGTTTGCCATTGGTTAAATAAGGTCAATACTTTCATTTTGCTTAAAGAAGAATGAGTGGTGTTGTTGCTGGTCAGCAAGTTGTGCTTTTGTTACCACACATTGTTGCATAAAAAATTGCTTGTTAATCAATGCGTTTAGTAAGAAGCAGCCGCCACTTGAAAATGTTGTGTAAAAGCAGTGATCAGCTATTGGTACTTTATACCCCTTTTTTATGCTGGGTTTTTACCCTGAAATTTATCTGGCATCTGAATTTTTCCAATTGAAATTAATGAGTTATGCAAAATCTAAGTGGAAACGACACACATTTTACATTTAGTTGAAGCCACTTTTTACAAAGCGTTTTTAAAGTGTAAATCATTAGTGATGGGCAAATTTATTCGCCAGGCACGAATTCACGGCGAATTTGCGCGATTCGCCAGCATAAAAAAATGGACGCCGGCGTAAAAAAACGGACGCCGGCATCAAAAAACATCATTTGTATAGTCAGATTTTGTAGACAAGTTATTATTGTACGATAGTATTCATGATACAGATAAAGAGCATTCTGAATGTAATACAGTGGCCACAGTAATTTGCACCATAACACCACAAAAATTCAGATATTAGATATGCTATTGGGAATCAGATTTAAATTGCACCTCTCATATTTTAGATTATAATTAAGAATATTGCTGTCCAAGTTTGTGCCCCATCATTATTTTATAGCATTAGTTACATTTTGCTATGCAACATAATGTGCTTCTATTACAGTAGTGTGAATTAATTTGTTGCTACCAATGATCTTATTCTGCATTAAACAAATAAATATTAACTATGCCCATTTTTTGAGCTAATAAATATACCCTGTCACAGAACAATAAGAAAGTGCTGCAGCATCTACCTTCTACTGTTTTATCAAAGCAAGGGCCAGATTCAATTCAGTGAGAAAAAGTTTATTGTGGTTTATTATTACATCAAAAGTCATGGACGAGATTCAATTCAAGGAGAGAAAACTTTTATTCAAATTTAGTTCATATTTTTTTTTCCCATAGACTTTAATAGGTTTAATACGTTGATAAACCATGAAATACGTTTTTCTGAATTGAATTGCATCTCAAATTCAATCTCGTCCGTGAGTTTTCATGTGATAAAACCTTTTTCTCACTGAATTGAATCTGGCCCAAATTTCAATTCAATTAGCTGTTTTTACTCATGGGCCAAAAAAAAAATAAGGCTGCACAGATTAAAGGACCAGTAACATCAAAAAATTTTTTTAAAAAATTCGTTAGTACACAACGAAAAAAAACACATACACAAATTATACTTTAAAAAAGCAAAGTCTTTATTAAGAAATAACTTACAGAAACTCTGCTTCCTGTCTTCTACAGAAACGGCGAAAGGGCGACCATCCATTGAGCGGTGCTTGATTTCTCCTCCCTGGCTCTCTGCTGCTGGATCCTTCAGCTGACACATTCTGTGCTTTCTGTAGTGCAGCGGCGCTTCCAGCAGGAACTTGAGGTGGATCTGCGGTGCCGGTGTTCCTATGGGCCATGTTCTCTCTCTCATTGCTCTGCATCCAGCTGACTACAAGTCCCTGCGTCCCACTGCCGGTAACGCTTTCGGAGAAGCTGCCCAGCAGATGGGGCGGATGCATGGTGGGACTTGTAGTTTTGTCGGTAGCTGCGAAGCGCCAGAAAGAAACAGTTGCAGCGGGTGCGCGCAGCTGCGAGGGCTCTAGGACGCGCTACCGGTTGTCCCAGCAAACCCCCAAATACCTCCGGTCCCCCCTAAATACCTCGGCGCCCCCTTCCAAGTCTTCTTTCTCCCCTTGCCACGCAGCTGCCCTACAGGGAACTGACCCGGACTCACCTCCCTGGGCGGAGGGGGATCTGGTAGGGCCGGAGCTGTTACAGCAGTGATAGAGAGAACATGGCCCATAGGAACACCGGCACCGCAGATCCGCCTCAAGTTCCTGCTGGAAGCGCCGCTGCACTACAGAAAGCACAGAATGTGTCAGCTGAAGGATCCAGCAGCAGAGAGCCAGGGAGGAGAAATTAAGCACTGCTCAATGGATGGTCGCCCTTTCGCCGTTTCTGTAGAAGACAGGAAGCAGAGTTTCTGTAAGTTATTGCTTAATAAAGACTTTGCTTTTTTAAAGTATAATTTGTGCATGTGTTTTTTTTTGTTGTGTACTAACGAATTTTTTACAAAAATTTTTTGATGTTACTGGTCCTTTAAGGGGCACATTTACTTAGCTCGCGTGAAGGAATAGAATTTCGAATTATTTTTTTGGCTACTTCGACCATCGAATTGGCTACTTCGACCTTCAACTACGAATTAGAATCGAACGATTCAAACAAAAAATCGTTTCGACTATTCGAACATTCGATAGTCGAAGTATTGTCTCTTTAAAAAAAACTTCGACCTCCTACTTCACCACCTAAAACCTACCAAGCATCGATGTTAGCCTATGGGGAAGGTCCCCATAGGCTTTCTAGCAAATTTCTGATCGAAGGAATTTTGTTCGATCGATGGATTAAAATCCTTCGAAACGTTTGTTCGTTCCTTCGACTTTGATATTCAAAGACGAAGGATTTAACTTCGATAGGCGAATATCGAGGGTTAATTAACCCTCAATATTCGACCAATAGTAAATGTGCCCCTAAGTTATTCACCATGTATGAAATGTATTTAAATCCTCTGCAACACTTCACACCACTTTGTCAGACGTTAATTTGCAGAGTATACGCTAATTCATCAAAATGCGAAGTTACGTCTCGGCAGCTGAACGCTGGGAAGTTTCGCCAGCGAAACTTGGTCAGTGCGAGCATTTCATAGTGGACTTTAGCTAGTGTTCATTTTTGCCTAGTGAAAACTTCGTTAGTACACTTGTGTTTAGGTCAATTTGAATATATATTTATTAATTTGTGATGGTGCAAATACTTGAAGTGGCCACTTATTATTACAAATGTCCAAGGAAGCAAAATAAAGACAAAAGAGATCGTCCTAGACATGAGCCCACCCTAAAACCAATTTGGCATGACTTTCAAATGGTTAATAAAAATTAAAAAAATATATTTAACAGTCCTACTATAAAATATGAAAAAACGCCAGCGTTTTAAACTATTTTTTTACGACTTTTCTGCAGACAGGATATGAGGTCACTGACATAAGATTGAGGAGGATTTAGCTTCATCTTATCACTTCACCAGCTATAACATGGCGAAGGAAACTCTGGTGAAATTCGCAATATCCCTGCGGATTGGATTTCTGGTGAATTTTCGCTAGTGATGGCCAATTCGCCCTTCAGTAAATTTGCCCCCTAATGTTTGGAAAAGTTATGCAGAAATAACTTTATTCCTGACCTTTCATTTAGGGGCCGATTCACTAACTTCGAGTGAAGGATTCGAAGTAAAAAAACTTCGAATTTCGAAGTGTTTTTTGGGCTACTTCGACCATCGAATGGGCTACTACGATCTTCGACTACGACTTCAAATCGAAGGATTCAAACTAAAAATCGTTCGACCATTCGATAGTCTAAGTACTGTCTCTTTAAGAATAAACTTCGACCCCCTAGTTCGCCTAGTATAATGTACTGATGTGTTACACTATTATAACTGGTGTGTTTGCATTAGAAACACAACTATAGTTTATATAAACAAGCTGCTGTGTAGCCATGGGGGCTGCCATTCAAAGCTGGAAAAGGAGAAAAAGGCACAGGATACACAGCAGATAACAGATAAGATCTCTAGTATACAATAGGATTTTTCAGAACTTATCTGTTATCTATTGTGTATCCTGTACTTAAATGGCTGCCCCCATGGCTACACAGCAGCTTGTTTTTATAAACTATAGTAGAGTTTCTGAAGCAAGTACACTGGTTTTACTTGTGCAGGACAACACTACATTATGTTGACATTCATTTAGAATACTTTCCTTTTTTGGTGTTACTGTTCCTTCAATAGTGCTCTATATATGGCAGTTAGCTATAGAGTATGTATTTGAAAACACAGATACTTTCGAAAAGGGTGATGGATATTATTTTCCTGCTATACTGCATGAAGGAAAAGTTCTGTCTTTTAAGTATTTCATGTTGAGTATATTAGGACTAGGATGGGGGGGGGCAGAAATGAAATGGGTAAATGCACCTTTTATATCACCCTACAACTACATATACCACAGCAAGTACAGTACTATTCTGCTGGAACAATTTAGGCTATCTTTCCAGAAACATAATCATCTGCCCTTGCCAATATATGAATGAACATGCATATGGATGCAACTTTGCAACTAAAATAAATAAAGGTAAGGGAAAGCTATTATTATAATCCTTTCAAAAGGGGGAGGTCTACGTTAAGAAGTGAAACTTATTATCAAAATGCATATTGCTATGCCACGATTATCCATCTCCTGATTTCACGATCAACAGACCCAAACATACCAAGTTGATAGTGGGGGGTGCACATGGTTTGCATCATTCTAATGGGTACAGTTGGTTCCAGCTAGGGATGTAGCGAACGTCGGAAAAAAAGTTCGCGAACATATTCGCGAACTTGCGCAAAAACGCGAGCGGTTCGCGAACGGTTCGCGAACCCCATAGACTTCAATGGGAAGGCGAACTTTAACATCTAGAAAAGACATTTCTGGCCAGAAAAATGATTTTAAAGTTGTTTAAAGGGTGCAACGACCTGGACAGTGGCATGCCAGAGGGGGATCAAGGGCAAAAATGTATCTGAAAAATCTGCCTGTGTGTGCTTGGAAGAGATAGTGTAGGGGGAGAGCTGTTAGTGATTTCAGGGACAGATGATAGTAAGTTTGCTGGCTAGTAATCTGCTTGATACTGCTCTGTATTGGAGGGACAGAAGTCTGCAGGGATTTGAGGGACATTTTAGCTTAGGTAGCTTTGCTGGCTAGTAATCTACTGTTCTCTTTAAACAACTGCCATACGTTGACCTTGTAGGCATTGTTTGCCCAGTTTTTTTGGACGCAGCCACTGAAGCACAGTTGCCAGAAAAAATATGCCATATAAATGCTGAAAATAGTCATTTTTCGCCATACGTTGACCTTGTAGACATTGTTTGCCCAGTTTTTTTGGACGCAGCCACTGAAGCACAGTTGCCAGAAAAAATATGCCATATAAATGCTGAAAATAGTAATTTTTCGCCATACGTTGACCTTGTAGACATTGTTTGCCCAGTTTTTTTGGTTGCAGCCACTGAAGCACAGTTGCCAGAAAAAATATGCCACATAAATGCTGAAAATAGTCATTTTTTGCCATATACGTTGAGTCAACGTATGGCAAAAAATGACTATTTTCAGCATTTATATGGCATATTTTTTCTGGCCTCTGTGCTTCAGTGGCTGTGGCCAAAAAAACTGGGCAAACAATGCCTACAAGGTCAACGTATACACTACTACAGCGGTGGATACGGATTACGTAAAATATATTATGGCTGCTTGAAAAAAGTGACTCCGGTGTTTTTTCTGGAGACGGTAATATTATGGATATTTAGACAGAATGGGAACAAGGTCACACAGCTCGATGGCGGGTTGAAGAAAACAGTGTGCAAATAATGCCTACAAGGCCAACGTATACACTACTACAGCGGTGGATACGGATTACGTAAAATATATGAATGCTGCTTGAAAAAAGTGACTCCGGTGTTTTTTCTGGAGACGGTAATATTATGGATATTTAGACAGAATGGGAACAAGGTCACACAGCTCGATGGCGGGTTGAAGAAAACAGTGTGCAAATAATGCCTACAAGGCCAACGTATACACTACTACAGCGGTGGATGCGGATTACGTAAAATATATTATGGCTGCTTGAAAAAAGTGACTCCGGTGTTTTTTCTGGAGACGGTAATATTATGGATATTTAGACAGAATGTGAACAAGGTCACACAGCTCGATGGCGGGTTGAAGAAAACAGTGTGCAAATAATGCCTACAGGGCAAATAATGCCTAAAAGGTCAACTTATACACTACTACAGCGGTAGTAAAATAAAAAAAAGTAAAATAAAAAAAAAATGAATATTAAAAAAAAAAATTAAAGTTGGTGCTGCTGAACTACTAGGAGCAGCAGATTAGCACACCAGTCCCACTCCCCAACACTGCTAGACTAATAGCACTGGGCTCTTATAGTAGTAGTAGTAGTAGTAGTAGTAAACAACAAAAAAATAAATAAAAGCAGTCCTTACAAGGACTACTGTTATTGCAGCAGTCAGCAGATGAGATCAGAAGCAGGACAGCTGCCCACTGCAGCTACATACAGAGCACTGCAGTAGAAGGTAGATTACTAGCCAGCAAAGCTACCTAAGCTTAAATGTCCCTCAAACCCCTGCAGACTTCTGTCCCTCCAATAACAGAGCAGTATCAAAACGATTACTAGCCAGCAAACTTTCAACTGTCCCTGAAATCACTAACAGGCAGCAGCTCTCTCCCTACACTATCTCTTCAGCACACACAGGCAGAGTGAAAAAACGCTGCAGGGCTTCGGTTTTTATAGGGAAGGGGAGTGGTCCAGGGGAGAGCTTCCTGATTGGCTGCCATGTACCTGCTGGTCTGGGGTGAGAGGGCAAAAAAAAGCCGCCAACAATGGCGAACCCAAAATGGCGAACGTCGCGCGACGTTCGCGAACTTCCGGCGAGCGCGAACACCCGATGTTCGCGCGAACAAGTTCGCCGGCGAACAGTTCGCGACATCTCTAGTTCCAGCATGCCAAAGGTAAGATTGGCAATACAGAGACCCCATAAGAAAGAAAAACAAAAGGGCCTCAGCTCAAATTATGTAATAGGATAATAATTAGAGACATCATTCAATACTGAGCAAGTGTTTTGAGAGTTGCTATGAAAATATGGGTATATATATGTGTGTATATATATATATATATATATATATATATATATATATATATATATATATATATATATATATATATCTATATAGTTTAAACCCTTTTCTCCTCAATATTTAATTGAAGAGTATATGTCTATTTACACCTTTTTCAGTGTGACCATTCAACATATCATTATCTTGTTTTTAGACTTAAAGGACCAGTAACATCAAAAATTTTTACAATAAATTTCGTTAGAGTAGAACGAAAAAAAAACACCAACACAAATTAAAATTTAAAATAGCAAAGCCTTTATTAAGAAATAACTTACAGAAACTCCACTTCCTGTCCTCCTCAGAAACGGCGAAAGGGCGACCATCCATCCTGCAGCACTCAATTTCTCCTCCCTGGATATTCACAGCTCTTCTTCAAACTCCTTCATCCAGCAGCAGTAGGAAGGCGATGTCAGCGGGTTCCATTGAAGAGAGCCAGCTGGGCGATTTCGCTTGGGAGTCCGGACTGAGCCTGATTATATGGAGCGGGGCAGATACCGGCGCTGGGGAGACTGACCGCAATGACTGCAGACAATGACTGTAATGCTCCGCAAACCATGTACTGTGTTTAAGCAGTAAAAACATAGAAGTTTGCACCGGCCCTGCTGCCCCCACACCGGTACCCGAAAATAAAAGTATTACAATTAATATTTCCAAGGCAAATGTACGCGGCCCCTTGCAATGAGACGCTTCTATGGGCTTCAACAAAAGTAGGAAGAAAGACGGGTTTATTCGGTACCAGGAGGCTCTCTCTAAGTTTCTAAAGAAGGGATGACTAAATACGATGTTTCAACCCGGAATTCGTCCTTTCTGTGACTAACCGATCCGAATTCCCCCAGCACCCGCCTATCTCAGGTACCTCCCGTGCATGCACATCAACCCAGCAGCCCAGCTCTTACCTCCTGCTCTAAACTGCCAGCCAGAGGGGTGATCAGAGACGTCTCCTGTCTCCTGCGACTGATGGAGCTGACTGGCACGTTGCACTTGTCACACGCCATCTGCGAGCAGCCGGTCCCTGATCTCATGCGAATATGCCCGTTTACCTCTGCTTGTAAGTCCCTGCAAGTAAAGCAGCTGAGCGATTGCGCTTGGGACTGAGCCTCAGGTAAGAGCTGGGCAGCTGACCCTTCCGGGTTGAAACATCGTATTTAGTCAGCCCTTACTGCACCACAAGCCTTATCAAACAAATAATTTATGCTTTCAAAGTTGGCTACAGGGGGTCACCATCTTGTAACTTTGTTAAACATCTTTGCAAGACTAAGACTAGCACATACTCAGTGTGGTCTGGGCTGCTTAGGTATCATCATAAACAAAGCTGCTTGAGTTCTGCATGTCTGGGAAGTAAGGCAGGGGCCCCCCCTGCTGTTCATAAGTATGATTGCTCAGCAGTTAGGGACCATCTGACAATTCCTATTCACAGCAGTAAATGAAGGGAGAATTTCACTGCATACAGTCAGGTTTCTTATAAAAACGGTACACATTTTTTAATTAAAGTATATTGGAGAGATAGGTGTTTTTTTTCATTAAAGAAAGTAAAAATGGGATTTTATGTTTTTGCCTTTACATGCCCTTTAATGTTTTAATGATTTTTAAGTAGTCTTAAAGTCGAAGTATTCAGATTTTTCATAATTTTATCGAGTTTTTTCCAGCATAAGAAATTTTTGGGAAAATGTATTGATAAATAGGGGGAAAATCCATGCGGATTGGGTCATTGAGGCATTTTCAGAAAATTGTAAGAACTTTTCAGATTTTGATAAATAACCCCCTGAAGAAAGAAAAGTCCCCAACATCAGCCGCCCCCAACCCTCCACTCTGTGACTACATCCCCCAGTTCTGCAATCCCTGTTCTATCTTCCCTGCCCAAATCTCTCTGGTCACAACTCCGCCACTTCCTGATGAAAGAGAAGGGCCAAACAGGGGTTAGAGGCTGCCCCAACCCCCCGCTCAGCAACTACATCGCCTAGTCCCTTCTATCTCTCTCTTCCATCCACAACAATTTCCCCACTCACACCTCTGCCAGTGCCTCTTCTATTTCTTACAATGCTTCTCAATGAAAAAGCATCTCCGAGGCTGAGGTTGAGGCAGAAGGGACAAGTGCCTTAGGGTCATAGTACCCCCTAAACATCGTTATAAACATCGAGTATAGAGGTATAGAGCAATAAACTACAGAACTGATCTGTTTATAAACTGACACAAGGTCCTATGTATTTAACATCTACTGCCGTTAAATTATTGGAGGAAAATAAATTCTTACTGTTGTGACATTTCCCATTTCAACTTTCTCATGCAATGAAAATGGGAACAAACTTCTGCGCAATAAGAAAGCTTGTACTATATAAAAGATACGTCTTTTGTAAAATAATTTGGCATTTGTACATTTATTCCATGTAAGATACCCATTTGAAGAAGAGAACATACTTACTAATAGTGGAGAAAAACATAATGATAGTGCCCCAAAACAGTGGTGCATCATATCCAGTTCTGTAGGGGAAAGAGTAAAGGCACATGAACATGAAGAAAGTAACTTCAAGTTGTTCGTTTTTCAGTATATTAGGGCATTTTCATCTTAACTTTTTTTATTTCAAAATGTAGCTATAGAAATTTTAATTAAATTACCTGTTAATAAGTTTACCCACTATTGGGTTTGTCAAAAGCTGCAGTATGGCTTTAATTGCTAGGAGAAGTCCCACTCGCATAACTGAAATAGGAACGCACAACCAAAAGAGTAATCCAAATGCTGGGTGCCAGGCCTGACGAAGATTCCTGTGCGGAATTGAAATGTTGGTCCACCAATAAACCTTTGAAAGATTTAATGTTTTGCTCAGTCTGATTGATTATGGAGTGCTGTCCACGATGGAGATGTTTATATATATATATATATATATATATATATATATATATATATATATATATATATATATATATATAATACACAATAGCCATGAATATCCTGTAAATTATATCCTTATAAACGGTGAGTTCTGATGTCATCAGTTATAAACGGTGAGTTCTGATGTCATTTCTGTCACATGACTCGCTGAAATTTGTGTATTATAACAAATAAAGTACCCCCAGTTGCAAAATATGAGGATATTAGAAGTTACCTCGGAGTTTCATGACCTTTATAAAAACACTCGGCCTTCGGCCTCGTGTTTTTATATGGTCATGAAACTCCTCGGTAACTTATAATACCCTTATAATTTACAAGAGGGGGTACTTTATTCACTATATATATATATATATATATATATATATATATATATATATATATATATATGTGTACATATATAGTATATCATGATCTGTTAGTTAATGATGTGTGGGTCTAAAAATAAAGTCGTAATCCTGCAGATTTGGAACGCATATTTGTTATTTTGTTCCCTCGTTTGAGATCTAATGAACTATATGTGCTATTTGAAACAATAACTAGAATGCACATGCGCAACGGTGAGTGGAGCGCATATGCATTCCATTCTAAGAAGTTGTGTGCGCACATTTCCATTTTCGCCTATAATTGGGCGTGAATGCGCTCCAAACAGAGATTTAGCTCGCACACTTCCTATTCTCGTCTGTAATTGGGCGGAAAAGACGTCACATGCCAAGCATCGTTTGTTTGGGAGCCTGTTTAACATGCCATAAGGTATTTAAACTGCATGTACATATACAATCTTCCTGCCTTTTTGATCTCTCTTATATTGAGGAGTTTTTTTCCCCTGATGAAGACCACTATGGTGGTCGAAACGCGTCGGGTTTTTCTGTGATGTCTGTAAGTTTTTAACAATATGATATAATGAATTTAGCTTTTTTTTATATAAGTCTGAGTGTGCAATCCATAGATATAGTTATTTCCACACATCACTACAGTCAGGGGCAGATTTACTAAGGGTCGAATATCGAGGGTTAATTAACCCTCGATATTCGACCAGGAACTAAAATCGTTCGACTTCGAATATCGAAGTCGAACAATTTAGCGCAAATCCTGCGATCGAACGATCAAAGGATTATTCGTTCGATCGAACGATTAAATCCTTCGAATCGAACGATTCGAAGGATTTTAATCCAACGATCGAAGGAATATCCTTCGATCAAAAAAACACAGCCAAGCCTATGGGGACCTTCCCCATAGGCTAACATTGAGTTCGGTAGCTTTTAGCTGCCGAACTAGGGGGTCGAAGTTTTTCTTAAAGAGACAGTACTTCGATTATCGAATGGTCGAATAGTCGAACGATTTCGATAGTCGAAGTCGTAGTCGAAGGTCGAAGTAGCCCATTCGATGGTCGAAGTAGCCAAAAAAACACTTCGAAATTCAAAGTTTTTTTAATTCGAATCCTTCACTCGAGCTTTGTAAATGTGCCCCCCAGTGTTTATAACCTCAGCATTGACCTGTTATATATTGATTGTTGTCCAGCACATTTCCCTCTTTTTCTTAAGTTATTTCTAATTCTTAGATTTCTCATTTATTCTAATTTCTCGTTTGTAATATACAGCTAATATACATGGATTGTCAGATTTGAGTTATCTGTAAACTACAGTAGTCACATCCAGTGACTACAAACAGGCACTGCACATGAGGGTTCGTTTAAGAACACAACTGCAAGTGTGGGAGCTCTAAAATCACTGCGATGGAGAGTGCATATTTATCCAACTGGTTAAGTTATTTACCTGGGGGTCTGGGGCTTGATTCAGCTGCATTGTGTGGCTGTTCCTGCACTTGGTGAAGAGAGATCATTGAAATAGGACTTTATGGGGGTTTAACAGAAAATCCCACTGAAAGGCACTTGGAGCCTCCAACATACTTAGTGGCCAACCATTTATATTGAGTCATTTGTGACAGATCTTTCTATAATGTATGACTCTACAAAGGTAATAAAGGAGTATCTATATCTTACAAAATGAAACTTGTATCATATTTGGAACTGAAGAAATGTGATTTATTATTTACAAATGCATCTCACAAGAGCTCAGTGAAGGATCTTTTAAAATAGGATATCATGTACTTGCATGACTATTCATTCTGGCTCTGCTTCTGTCTTATTGGTAAAATAGACTCTCAGGGGGTTATTTATCAAAATCCAAAAAGTTCTCACAATATCTGAAAACTACTCCAACCAAATCTGCACAGATTTTTCTCCCCTATTTATCAATAAATTTTCTTGAAAAATTCTTGTGCGGGAAAAAACGTTATATAATCATGAAAAAATCTTACTTTTTGGATTTGTTGCCCGAATACTGCAAGTTTTTCGGAGTTGATGCTCGAATACCGTGACTTTTTTGGAAACCCAGAGCAAATCAGGATATGTTCGGGACATCTGCCATGAACTCAGCAAGTCTGAGTTGAAGTAATTCTTTTTCATTCAGCTGCACTGGGGGGCCAGTCAGAAGCCGCTTCCGTGAAAGGACCGGGGTTTTTTTCCTGTCTGCCCAGTCCAACAATGAAGCCCAGTACTTACTGCAAAGTTATAGCACGGTAGGACACCCATATGCTTAAAGGAACAGTTCAGTGTAAAAAACAATGGTAAGTAGATAGGCAAAATAAAAAATGTTTCTAATATAGTTAGTTAGCCAAAAATTTAATGTATAAAGGCTGGAGTGACTGGATGTCTAACATAATAGCCAGAACACTATTTCCTGCTTTTCAGCTCTCTAACTCTGAGTTAGTCAGTGACTTGAAGGGGGACCACATGGGACATAACTGTTCAGTGAGTTTGCAATTGATCCTCAGTATTCAGCTCAGATTCAAAAGCAACAGTTATGGCCCACTCTCAAGTCACTGATACTGCTTGGTCACCAGGGTAACGAGTTAGCGGAAACCAAGAGAGATGCCAAGCTGGAAATAGTGTTCTGTTTGTTTCCGTAAGACATCCAGTCACTCCAGCTTTTATAGATTACATTTTTGCCTAACTATATTAGAAACATTTCTTATTTTGCACAGCCTAATCTATTTACCCAGTTTTTATTTTTATACTGAACAATTCCTGTACCCTTGGTTTAGTGCACAATATAAGGTGCAACTTGCACTACATTCAGGTATGGATAGAGGCTTTATGCCTGTTGGGTTACTGATTGCAACTCTATTTTAGAATTGCTCATTCTAACATCCATTTTGTGCCAATTAATAGTAAACAAACCCTATAAATCTGCACTTTATTTTGTTATTACAAGCCATGCCGACACCTGGAGCACATGTCACATACCGACAATTGAGAACAGAATGCAATCCACAAACATAACCACAGTTATCACAAAGAGGATCAGTCCGCGCGACTTGCATTTTTCCTTCAAACTCTGACATAGGGAACATCCTGCCATAGTGTTATGAAAATGGGAACTCCTAAAATAAACCTAAACATAAACTGCCATTCCTTAGGAGAAGGAAAGGCTAAAATTAAGTAAGCTTGCTCAGTTTGCTCCTCTCTCCCTCTCCCCGTCCCTCCTCCCCTCCCTGCTGTAATCTGGGCCCAGAGCTATGAATGAGCAGGGAGAGACTCAGGCAGGAAGTGCTATCACAACAAGCTAATATGGCAGCTGCTATCCTAAACAAACTGAGAAAGCTTCTAGAGTTGTTTACTTAGGTATGGTAAAGCATTCTGCAGAATAAATATAATGTTATATGCACTATTGTGGCTAACCTATTGGCAATAAACTGCTTCAGTAGCTTTCCTTCTCCTTTAATGAAGCGTTACTTCTCTTCAGTAAATTAAAGGAAGTTTTTGCCTTTAAATTACTAATAAGAATATTATATATATATATATATATATATATACATATATACATATATATATATATATATATATATATATATATATATATATATATATATATATATATATATATATATATATATATATATATATTGTTTAATATTTGAACTAGTGTGCTTGCTTGCTTATTTCAAATTTTCAACTTGGAACATTGTCTGGTTGACAGAGTCACGGTTTATAATTCAGCCACATCACAGTTAAAATTTCAAGACTAGTGGAAGTAAAAATTTTTTACACCCGTCACATCCCAGAAATATCTATCATAGCTAACAATTCCACTATCACCCCATCTCCACAGGCACAGTGCCTAAGGGTTATCCTAGATTCTGCCCTGTCCTTCACTCCTCGTATCCAGTCACTTATTAAATCATGTCAATTTTTCCTAAGGAACATATCCAATATACGATAATTTATCCCCCAAGATGCTGCCAAAATTCTTATTTACTCATCATATCACGTCTAGACTACTCTAATGCTCTATTAATTGGCCTTCCCCACCAGAGACTGTCACCACTCCAGTCCATAATAAGCACGGCTGCCAGGCTTATACACCTAAGCAACTGCTCCTCCTCTGCTATGCCACTCTTCCAATCCCTGCACTGGCTTCTGCTACCTTCAAGAATAAAATTCAAAATATTGACCCTGATATTGAAAGCACTTCATAACTCTGCCCCCCCCTACATCTCTGAACTCACCTCTAGATAGTCAACCCAACCGCTTACTATGCTCCTCTACTGACCTGCTCCTCAACTCTTCTCTAGTTACCTCCTCACATGCTAGCATTCAAGACTTTGGAAGGGCTGCACCCCTCTTCTGGAATTCTCTCCGTCAGGGGTATATTTATCAAAGAGTGAAGTTAGAGATCGTCAAAGTCCTCTAAATTCCACCACTCTCCATTGATTTCTATGGGTTTTCGAAAGGCGTATTTATCAATGGGTGAACTTTCAATTTTACCAATTGATAAATACTCTTTTAAAAATCTCATAGAAATGAATGGAGAGTGGTGGAATTTCACTCTAGAGGACGGTGGCAACCTCTAACTTTACTCTTTGATAAATATACCCCACAGTCTGTTCGACTTTCTCCCAACCTCCCTGCTTTCAAAAGATCTCTTAAAACACACTTATTTAGAGATGTCTATATGTCACGTTCAGCACTCTATATCCAGAACCCAAGATAAGCTCCCTGGTCCCTGGACGAGGAAAGGGGCACGATCGTCTCACCAGGATACTGGAAGGAAGAACACCACCAGGAACAGGCAGGCCGGGCCAGCACAAGCAGAAAATCGTCAGACAGGCCGGAAACAGGATTGGAGAATGTAGAATAGTCAGTGGAAAGGCAAAGGATCAGGATTGGAGAGGTCAGAATAGTCACAGACAGGCAGCATCAGGATTGGAGAGGTCAGAGAATTTAATCAGGAAGGCAAGGGTCAATACACTAAAGATCAATAGGATTCACAAGGAATATAACACCCAGGAACAAGCTAATTGAACCCATCAACAGGCAATCATATCAAACCAGACTTTCCCTTAAATAAGGTTTGAATTTGGCGCCATTGCGTGCTGACGTGACAAGTCAGTGTCACTGCACCTTAGAGAAGGCCGGCACTGGAGAGAAGGGAGTTGCGCAGTGGGCGTCCACGCCGAAGGAGCTGTGATGGACCCCGCTGCCCACTAGATCACCAGGGTAAGGTTCCCTTACACTACCCTTACCCTGTTTAGCTACCAAATACAATACCATATGCTACATCTCTCACCAACTTATTTCTGATCTTGCCCACTCCCACACTTTGTGTCCCATTCCCTTCCCCTTTAGATTGTAAGCTGTTTTTGCACAGGGCCTTTCTCACCTTTTGTACCGGTACTGGTTGTTATGTATATAACTCTGTGTTCTGTGTGTGTAATTCATGTGATTTCTTTGTATAAGCACATTTATTTTACATCGCTGCGCAATATGTTGGCACTCTAAAAATACATGTTAATAATAATAATAATAATAATAATAATAAAATTATAGTCCTAACCATTCTCAATGCATTTTGTTTCACTGGGAAAAAACACATTTTGGCTTAAAAAAAATAAACTTTATCCTTGTCGTGAGCTAAAACCTGAACCTCAAAATGTGACTTCAACCAGAAAACTACTCTTTTAACCATTTGTTTTATGGTATGGTATCTATATCTGATACACAGTAATAGGCTTTGCAATTTCTAAACACATTACTAGTTACAATAAGAAATAAAATGGTTCCCAATAGTTATATTTATATTTCTTTGCTTTGCTTTGTGTTTACCCACCTCTATTTACCAAGACTTAATTCTTTTTGTGAGAGTATACAGACTGCAATCGACAGTAAAAGCATTATTACAGATCTCAACAGGGCCAGAACTAGGGGTAGGCAGAGTAGGCACGTGCCTAGGGTGCAAAGCTTGGGGGGCACCAGGCACGTACCTAATGTGTAGCCTACCCCATGTCCGGTCCCGTCTCTGGATCCCAGCATTCTTATTTTGAAATACTGTGAAGTTCTTCCATACAAAAGGACTTCTCCATCTTTTATACTTTCTTAAATGGGACAGGAAAATAATAACAAAAACATCCTGAGTGCTAAAGTTGAAAAAAAGTCTTACCTCCTGTACACACGTTAGTGATGTTCTGTCTTAGTTGCAGTTGTCTGTGTCCTGCTCCTGTTTGTATGAGACTAGCAGCAAAATATACTTCATTTTAAAACCCTATGTCAAGTACCTATGCCACTAGAATAGATTTTTCATGTAAAACAATACAGTCTGTTGTCCCTCAAAATACTCCCAAAGTAGTTCAAATAAAGGGAATATAGACTGAAATAGCCAGTCAGTATAGCCTTCCCAATTACTGCAAAGAGTTTGATGCCTTCAGGCTAAAGCAGTCAGAAGGGAAAATGAGTGTTTGTGATGCACAGAGAACTTAAAAACAAACACTATATAAAGCTCACAGGTTAGCTACGTCAATGAAAATAATGGAAATTTAGCGGAATAATAGTAATGAATTGCAAAAAAAAAAAAAAAAAAGGTTTTCAAAAGAAGTCGATTTCAAGATATACTTCGATTTCCTTATGTGTATTTATTAGACATTTCTGTTTATTTTGCAAGTAATTGTAAGCAGAGATGGACAATTCTGGTAATGAATCTTCATAGATATATATTTTAAGACTGTAACTTCAGCTGTTTTTTGCTCCGCTTGTGGAGGAAGAAACCACCTGCATTGCTTATAGAAAGCTAGAATGTCAGCCACAGAGAACTGCTAGAATGTCAGCTACAGAAGGACAGAATTGCTGTTTTATGATAGATCATTTAATTATCTTCCCAATGTAAACATTTTTATTGGGGTCACCTCCTATTTATATACCCATCTCTCATTTGAAGCACTCCCTGGTTGCTAGGCTAAATAAGACCCTAGCAACCAAATAGTTGCTAAAAATCCAAATGGAGAAATGCTCAACAACAAGCTAAATGACAAATTGAAAAATGAAGACCAATTGAAAAAATGTCTAAGAATATCAAAGTCTACATCACATTAAGCGCCTTATTTATGAAAGTTCAAATTTATCTGATTATTTTCATCAAAAAAGTCTGACCAAACTAGAATCCATGATTGGACCTTATTTATTTAAAAAAAAAATTTTTTCAAAGTTTTTGACATTCGGACTTTAATAGATAACCGCCTAAAAGGAGTGGTTCAAGTTGTGTAGGTCATTATAACACTTTTACTTTATTTTATTAATGTTCGCTGGCCTTGTGTAGTGTAATGTATTTGCTGCAACATATACGTCCATTGTACTTTAACGCCGTATGCAAATTAGCCAATGTTAGAGTAATTTCGAACTGCTGATCGTATTATCGCTAGTGCAACTTCGCAAGTGTTCGGTACCCTGTGCGCAACTTCAGATCTTGGTGAATTAGGGTTGTCCAGGCGAATTACGCCTGGCGAAGTGTTGCGATGTGCGTGAAGCCAACGCTGGCGGATTTTCGGAGGTATGTATATTTGCCCCTAGTGCTGACCTACCCATGGCCCCTGAGTTATTGATGTAGTGCAAATTCAATATCCCAATGACTGCTAAAGGAGTTGTATTTAAAAAAAAAACAGATGAAGGGCTGTAGGTTGGACACTTCATACAATGTACAGTAAAAGTCTGTTTTTCCCCAGGACCCACCACTACTAAAGAAAACAATATTAAGTATATAACCATATGTAGGAGAGCTGTGTACACTTGTCTCTATTCTGTATTTATTCTGTGCAAGTAGGGGGAGGAGCCCCACCTTCTGTGAGCTGACAGGAAGAAAGAGGGAGAGAGAAAGTGCTGCTGGGAGAGAAAGGGCTGCGGGAAGAGAGAAGCAGAGAGTACAAGCAAAGTGTGCATGCTCCCCGAGTTTCTGTGTGGGAAAGTTAGTAAGGAACCTCAATGGCAGAAAAGTGCACGGAAGAAAAGGGGGTCCTTGTCAGGGCTCCGAAGAGCAAAGCGTGCTCTTCTCAGGGCACGGAAAACCAAAGGGAGTCCTTCTCAGGATTTTGAAGCAGTGCTTCTCCCCCTTCTCATGCTCGCAAGTGCACGGAGGTGCACATGCATGCGCGGAGGTGCAAACACGCACCAAGGACATAGTAGTTTCTGCCGGGTAGTGCAAGTACATGCACAGGTGTTCGAGCGTGCTCAGAAGAGAGCAGCCACGCGCTGAAGAAACAGGAGGAGCTGCCAAGATGAGAGACAGAAGGGTCTGAGCTAGGGGGAAAGCGGCAGAAGAGGTACCTGCCTGGTGCCCCTCCACTTTTGCGCCCTAGGCACATGCCTCTTCACCTACCCCTAGTTCCGGCCCTGCTTTGAAGCAACTGCCAAATAAGTGGGGATTCCCTTCAGCAGTTCAGACATCACTAGCTGTGTTATTTGAGTGAAGTTGCTCCTGGCTGGCAGGCTACCTGTATCACTGTAATTTAAAGGTATTATGTCCTCCCAAATAAATCCATCAACCGTTCCATTGTGTATGTGTATGTTGCGGATCAGAGAAGTTCCCAGGGAGGGGTATTACAGTTCAGCCTGTCCTGACCTTGGGTGGAGGCACGCCATATTAAAGTATACCTGCTCTCCCATGTAGCGGAGGTACAGGACTCCTGTAGCGCAACATGCAAATAAATAGCTAAATAGCTAGTGCTAGATCTCATGCAGTAGCAGAAGAGGGCTATATTTGAAGGAACTGCTGAGATCGGAGCAGAAATCACTGCGTATATGCCAATTATAACGGCAGACCAGGCCTATGCCTCAGCCCTAAAAGAAAAGTTGAACCCAAACCATGCATTTGCAATTGATCGTGTACCACCTGAAGTTACACTTGAAATGCTGGAGAGTGTCCTATTTAAATATAGATAAATAGAGTCTGCACACCTGATAGCATATGAGGGTCAGCCATGGATGGTTATGCAGTCCTGCTTTCCAAAGTGAGTGATACACTCAATACAAAGAGGGGGCCATATGTTGCGTTCCCCCAGGATGATCTATCAGTGAGATGCCCCCTGGTGTATCCACAGGCTGTCGTTGCCGCTTGTAAAGTTGAAGCACCCAGTTCATCTGCAAGCTATACCGGTAGAAAAAGGAGGTTACTGCCATCACTACCCGGTAATGTACTGCACACAGTAAAGCAAGAACCCCCTGTAACTGAGACCAGTGAAGTTAAGGATGTCAGCATTACAGAGCATTCTTTGAAAGATGCAATAACCCAAACAACAGAGGCAATGGCTCAGGGTCTGCAGCTAAACCACTATAAAAAGCTAAAGTCCTTTTCAGGCATAGAACTTGTCCCTACCAATGAGGAGGGATTTGAGACCTGGAAGGAAGCTGCTCTACAATTGTTAGATGAGTGGGCTTGCTCAGAGACAAGAGACAGCAAATTATGGAGCATGTATGTCCACCAGCAGTTAGTACTGTGTTAAATTTTAAAGCCAGTCACAGAGACTATACTGCTATTAACATAATTGATTTCCTCACTTCTGCATATAGGAAGCATGAGGGTTCTACATTCTGTTTATATAATATATATATCTGGAACGGTCCAAATCCTAAAACGGACGAATGGCTAGTGTCAGAGGGTTGATAGTTGTCACCCCCACCCTCTATGACGCCATAACGCTATATGGCCCAAGGCAGGATGGACTATTATGGCGAATGGTCTACTGTGGACAATGGTCAATCATATAGTTTATACTAGGCCATACAAACAAAAGATCATCACTCTGTTTCTTAAATTCCAGAGTATCAGCATAACGCCAGTCTGTCTGGTGTGGCCCCCTCCTGCAGACGTGCTGCTCGAATAACTTGAAATACCACAATGGCCTTGGTTAGCCGATAGCTGATTGCGAGGCTGTGGACTGTTGGAGCTAGGCACAGTATGTTACAACATTCCTTTGATAACATGTAAGACTAAGTAAATCATTTAGACATTAATTGTACAAGGAGGAGACAGACTATGTATGGTATTTCCGTGAAACCCTTGTCACACTTATTGTAAAAGCCTTCTGAAAGCTATATAATGCCTGGACCAAGAGGTGTGTCTTTGGTAAGTCCTTGGCTGACATTCTGTGTGTTACTCCAACAGCTTACCCAGACAAAACTGTTATGTGGTATTATGTAAGAATAAATTGCCTGACTATTTCTAAAGGTTTTCCTTTACTGAGTTTTGTCTTACACAAGGTCAAAAAATGGTACTACAAAAAATACCATCATATGGTGACCCGCCGACTGTGATCCAGTTTTTTCCAGTCAATTTTTTTTCAGGCAATGGAGGGCTCCAGGCTGGCTACTGGAGTGTACCCGAGGGGCTTTGTTCTCGGATGTCTGTAGATACCCGTGGATATTTTCTTTTCCAGGACGGTTTCCCCGTAAAGCTTTACTTTAACGGATGATGGATACACGCGCGTAAGTACCCTTGGGTGGGGTATATATGTTTTTCTAGCTTCTTCTTTTTGCCTATTGTTTTGTTAATTGTTGTGTTAATCAGCTGAAATTATCTGCCATTCATGATAAGAATCCGCAGTTTCCTTCCTGTTTTTGTATTTTGTATGTTTGTTATGGTATGTTTCCTTATCATGAAGTGTAGTCTAAAACATCTTGAAATAGAAATTACACGTGTACTGTATGTTGTTTGATGAATGCAAAAGGATCCATGAATGTTGAATGTTTGCCTAGCTGAGTGTGTGAATAACTTTAGTGTAACTGTCATATGTGTAATGGTGTGTGAGAGAATTTGTGGCTCTATCTCAGAGTCTGCTTGTTGTTTAGGAGTTTTTCTGCGGTTCCTGTTTATGGGGCGACCTAGCAGGCCAGAAATACGGAAAACTAGGTTTTCTGAAGGAAATTCTTTAGAGTGTGAAGTGTGAATCACTTTCCTGTCCGTTTGAATTGTCAGATGAAAAACGAGAGTCATACAAACATTTAGGTGTTGTCTGCAACTTCAAACCTATTTTCTCCCTTTCCACTCAATTGTAAGCCTATTCTAAATTACAGAGAAAAGTATAACATCATTTTTTCATGCAGGTGACTCCAGTTTATATGTATGTTTGTTTGCCCAGTTTGTTTTATAAACCAATGTTAATTGCTTGCTGCTAAGCTTTTTTGCATCCTACAGGTCTGTTAGAGCATATTTAGAATGTAATACTTGTGTGTATGTTAGAAAGAAAAGGACTTGACTTGACTTGACTTGACTTGACTTGACGGTTATATGACTTTGATGTGTCTGTAATGAATATGTTTACCTTACTGTTTTTGGTTCTCATTAATGTTTATAAGTTTTCATAGGTACCTCTTGTAATATAATATTTGTTCTATGTGTCTGTCACTACAATATTGTCATTTTTGTCTTTAACTATCATGTCACCATTCGTATCTTATCCTAACATTGTCTTCTTTGTTATTATTCTCGTAGTAACATTAGTTCTCTTGTGTATTTCTGTTTGTGAATGGGTTACTCGTGAATAAGGTTAATTCACTCCACTTGTCTTTCTATTTTAACAGAAATATTAGTGTTGTCTCTTTAAATGTTCTCTGTTGAAGTTTTTTGTCTCAAACAAACCTTTCTTCTCTTTTTTATCTTTATGTGTCAGATTGATAACTCTTTTCTAAGTGTATTATGTTTTACTTATGATCTGAAAGAAAAAAACATGTTCCATCAGTTTGGAATATCTAACAATCCTCCTAGATATGCTAGTTGAGTGCCCAAAACATTTTAAGTTTCAAAGCCTTTGTTAAGTGTCACAGTGGAGGGGACAAGACTGCGTTTTCCTGGCCAGAAGGCGATAGTATTCTTCCCTCACAACTTGAAATTCTACTGTGACAGATAAAGGATAATTGTAAGAGAAAATATTTTACTATACAAATTGCATGCCATTAGATCTAGCAGGCTTTTGCCAACAATAGAAAGTGATATTTCTCACATATACTTCAGCTGAGACATTACACCTATTCTCTGCTCCTTGCTCAGCAAACTTAGATCCAGTCCATTATATGGATATTAAGGAGCAATTAAATGCTATTTTGAATGTGCCTATTGGCAATTTTAGAGTGATACAGGGTTACACAGTCTCAGAACTTTTTGTTTCACGGTGCAGCCCCCAGTAATGAAGATTCTTATTGAGCTAATGGTTCAGAATGTTTTAAGCTTATTAACAGTAGTACTTCCCCTGAATATTCTGAAGACAAATGTCCTGACGACCAAATAAATCATGGTCCGTTGTTTCACACTGAAGTACTTAATGGTGCATTAGACTTACAGCACCCTTTAGAGGAAATCTAGTTCATAGTCTAATTAATAACAAGAAGGATTCTATTTGCTGATACTGTCATAAAAACTACACTTCCCAGAATCCTCCGTTGCACAATATTTCAGATGTTTAACTTCTCTCACTGTTTTGTAACTTTCTTTTTTGTCAGGCAGCTGGCTCAGGAACGTTAACCACAGCAAATATTTTTAACTTTACTGTTTTATACTCATCTGTATTTTTTTTTTCTGTATCTCCTGCATCTGGATCTTTTTCACTAACATGAAGGTAAACTTGACGCAGTTTGGATCCATACCCGATTCACTCATTGGTACAGGTTAAATTCCTTTCATTATTCTCTAGACAGATGTGAATCTATTATTTCATATTATTGTACTGCATTTGCAGTACAACAAGAGAGGAGTATTATATTGTGGGTTATGTTGTTGTGACTATTTTTTCTAATTAAATAAGTTTCAGTTAATAAAAATGCAGCTTATGTGCTTGTGCCGCTGCTACAGGAAAACTTCTCCCGTAATCTTTGCACTTGTGTATCTTGTATCACACGTCTGCAAGTGTAAGAAAATGCAGAAGTGACTTCGATTTATTGTTGATTTTGTCTGATAACCAGTAATTTCACTACCAAATTTGAAAAAAATAAATTATGCTACTAAAATGGGTCTATGTCATTTTCATTTAGGCTAAAAATATAAATATATATAAAGGTACAAGAGAGAACTTGTTAAATGGTTTTTCCTGGTTATGATTAATCAATATTATTTTGTTATAAGAAGGAAACAGTACAGGTTGTATTTGATAGTTTACATAATTAAATTTTCGATTCTGTTACAAATTTGCAAATATCACTGATATTAAGTGGAGTTGTGTCTTTGTACCATCCCACTTCCAACAACACAATTACTGGCAGCATTTGGTTGGATTTATTCCCAGCTGTCCTGTCAATTATCCGCAACAATCCTATCAGCTGTTGTGGACTTTCTTCATATGAGTTAACCACAAGAAAACAAAAGTCCTTCACTCATATCATAAATGTACAACCACTTCTCATTACTGACAGTTCATACAGTAGTTTCATTAGAGTTCTTAAGCTAGTACATTAGATAAGTCAGTATTACCAGAACACCAGATATTGTCACATTGTCTCTTTGTTTCCAGGTTGGTGATCTGAGCAAAATTCCATCAGTAGAGATGTCGCGAACTGTTCGCCGGCGAACTTGTTCGTGCGAACATCGGGTGTTCGCGCTCGCCGGAAGTTCGCGAACGTCGCGCGACGTTCGCCATTTTGGGTTCGCCATTGTTGGCGCTTTTTTTTGCCCTCTCACCCCAGACCAGCAGGTACATGGCAGCCAATCAGGAAGCTCTCCCCTGGACCACTCCCCTTCCCTATAAAAACCGAAGCCCTGCAGCGTTTTTTCACTCTGCCTGTGTGTGCTGAAGAGATAGTGTAGGGAGAGAGCTGCTGCCTGTTAGTGATTTCAGGGACAGTTGAAAGTTTGCTGGCTAGTAATCGTTTTGATACTGCTCTGTTATTGGAGGGACAGAAGTCTGCAGGGGTTTGAGGGACATTTTAGCTTAGGTAGCTTTGCTGGCTAGTAATCTACCTTCTACTGCAGTGCTCTGTATGTAGCTGCAGTGGGCAGCTGTCCTGCTTCTGATCTCATCTGCTGACTGCTGCAATAACAGTAGTCCTTGTAAGGACTGCTTTTATTTATTTTTTTGTTGTTTTACTACTACTACTACTACTACTACTATAAGAGCCCAGTGCTATTAGTCTAGCAGTGTTGGGGAGTGGGACTGGTGTGCTAATCTGCTGCTCCTAGTAGTTCAGCAGCACCAACTTTAATTTTTTTTTTTAATATTCATTTTTTTTTTATTTTACTTTTTTTATTTTACTACCGCTGTAGTAGTGTATAAGTTGACCTTTTAGGCATTATTTGCCCTGTAGGCATTATTTGCACACTGTTTTCTTCAACCCGCCATCGAGCTGTGTGACCTTGTTCCCATTCTGTCTAAATATCCATAATATTACCGTCTCCAGAAAAAACACCGGAGTCACTTTTTTCAAGCAGCATTCATATATTTTACGTAATCCGTATCCACCGCTGTAGTAGTGTATACGTTGGCCTTGTAGGCATTATTTGCACACTGTTTTCTTCAACCCGCCATCGAGCTGTGTGACCTTGTTCCCATTCTGTCTAAATATCCATAATATTACCGTCTCCAGAAAAAACACCGGAGTCACTTTTTTTGGCAAAAAATGACTATTTTCAGCATTTATGTGGCATATTTTTTCTGGCAACTGTGCTTCAGTGGCTGCAACCAAAAAAACTGGGCAAACAATGTCTACAAGGTCAACGTATGGCGAAAAATTACTATTTTCAGCATTTATATGGCATATTTTTTCTGGCAACTGTGCTTCAGTGGCTGCGTCCAAAAAAACTGGGCAAACAATGTCTACAAGGTCAACGTATGGCGAAAAATGACTATTTTCAGCATTTATATGGCATATTTTTTCTGGCAACTGTGCTTCAGTGGCTGCGTCCAAAAAAACTGGGCAAACAATGCCTACAAGGTCAACGTATGGCAGTTGTTTAAAGAGAACAGTAGATTACTAGCCAGCAAAGCTACCTAAGCTAAAATGTCCTCAAATCCCTGCAGACTTCTGTCCCTCCAATACAGAGCAGTATCAAGCAGATTACTAGCCAGCAAACTTACTATCATCTGTCCCTGAAATCACTAACAGCTCTCCCCCTACACTATCTCTTCCAAGCACACACAGGCAGATTTTTCAGATACATTTTTGCCCTTGATCCCCCTCTGGCATGCCACTGTCCAGGTCGTTGCACCCTTTAAACAACTTTAAAATCATTTTCTGGCCAGAAATGTCTTTTCTAGATGTTAAAGTTCGCCTTCCCATTGAAGTCTATGGGGTTCGCGAACCGTTCGCGAACCGCTCGCATTTTTGCGCAAGTTCGCGAATATGTTCGCGAACTTTTTTTCCGACGTTCGCTACATCCCTATCCATCAGTAGCTGTTGAGATTATTCCAATCCATTCCAAATAGAACAGCTATGATTGATCACACCACTCATTGAAAGAAACTCTACATACATACAAAGAGTCATTTCAAAGTTTGCCATTCATATCTGTGATGCCTTTACATTTTTGCCTATCCTAATATCGAAACCATGGACTGATTATGAACTCTTAAGAACTGTACAGAGACTGCTGCATTGACTGAATACAAGTGACTGTTGAATATTTCTTCATATGTCTATCCAAAGGCATGATGTCTCTCTGATTGGACTTTCCCCTATAATGAACTGATGGACTGATATTGAAATGAGTTAAATTTTAAGTTTTCAATTCATACAGTATTGAATGTGATATAGTTAAATTGTGTACAATTTATAAGAACAATGGGAATGTGATAATGTAATATTTTCTCTATATGTTTAATTTCAGATTAGTTATGAAAAACAACAAAGGTAAAATTGTATCTGTTTAAAAAGGTTTTAGAAGGAAAGTTTCCTGTAATTACTCATTATTGTATTATTGCCCCAGGTCCTCAGCTCTATATGTAGCCGGTTGTGTGTAAACAGCACTGACGTAGAAAAAAAAATGATAGACCCCATAATAATAGAACTCTGTCATGTGCTAATATTAGTATTGAATAGAGTCTAGATTCCAAGACCAGTCCTGCCCATAATGTTAAATCTATAAAAAAAAATAAAATAGAGTAGCTGACCAAAATAGTATGATTTTAGATTATCATGTGTTTTGATAGGAAAAAAAAGGTTGTACTCATATTGTTTCTGAAATGTTTGTTGAATGTCATATAGTCAAAGTTTTAGAGCTGCAACAATAAGTGTAATGTTTTTATAGAACAGTTCAGTTATTCCAAATGATTAGGTAAAATTTTATAGCTGGTTAAACAACTCCATTGGAAGTTTCATTAAGTCTATCCATGTCATCCTAGCATTAATACTTGGTCTATATTTCTCTGTTAGAATTTGTGCTATAAGTACCTTCCAACTTCTGCTCACATTTAATTTACATCTATAAGATAAAACTTTTCTCAGCCTTATGGGGGAGGTTTGACAAGAAAGAAAAAAAGCTCAGAGATAAGTTCTCTGAAAGTTATAGCTCAGATACAGACGAGCAGGCTGTCCCCAGCCCCACAGCTAAGCTCTACCCCGCCCGTACAATACAAAGTAGAGAAAAAGGGGGGCGATGGGGGATGCTGCAGAAGTGTGTCTGACTAAAAACACACAGATTAACTCATAAGGCATACATAGAGCCGTCAGCCTCCCCACTCTATGATGGGTTGTTTTCCCGTCATAGCTAAGAGAAAGAGAGAGGCAGCAAAAGAGGTAAAAGGTCAAGTATGTGCCCTAGAAAGTCAAAGTGCCTAAGAATCAAAGGAAGCTAGAAAGCAAAGAGAGGAACAAGAAAAGTTGATAGTAGAAGGGTTAAGTTAGATAATAGAGAAAAGAAAAAAGTTTGAATTTAGCATTTTTAGCCTCATTTCAGTATTTTTCATTTTTAGCTTCATTTTAGTATTTTTTCATTTTTATTAATCTTCATTTTTACATTTTTATCTTACTCAGGATGATTATTACTATGTCTCATTATCTCTATGCAATGATTTCCTTTTATTATCTCTCTGTAATGCTTTATTTTGCTTTATTTTGAAACCTAACTTCACTATAATCATATATTTGCTTAAATCTTAGGCTACATGTTATATTCAGACAGCTCTTGCTTCATTGTGCGGCTCCAGCGGTTCCTAGTCACGTTAGTTCCTCAAAAACAGGAAATACTTCTAGCCCCCTAGCTTCCTGTTTTCCTTGTTTTCATTCATTTCAGCTTTTTAGCTGCACTTCTGTATTGGTGCTGCCACGACAGTTGAACTGTAACTCACAGTAGTGCACACCACTGTCCCATTTATAATAGACCTCCCTTGTTCCTGGGGGTCCTCTCAGCACTCTTACTGTGCCTATAATTACTAATGTGAAACATATTTTTAAATGTTTCAAGAGAGGAATGTTTATATAATATATATATCTGGAACGGTCCAAATCCTAAAACGGACGAATGGCTAGTGTCAGAGGGTTGATAGTTGTCACCCCCACCCTCTATGACGCCATAACGCTATATGGCCCAAGGCAGGATGGACTATTATGGCGAATGGTCTACTGTGGACAATGGTCAATCATATAGTTTATACTAGGCCATACAAACAAAAGATCATCACTCTGTTTCTTAAATTCCAGAGTATCAGCATAACGCCAGTCTGTCTGGTGTGGCCCCCTCCTGCAGACGTGCTGCTCGAATAACTTGAAATACCACAATGGCCTTGGTTAGCCGATAGCTGATTGCGAGGCTGTGGACTGTTGGAGCTAGGCACAGTATGTTACAACATTCCTTTGATAACATGTAAGACTAAGTAAATCATTTAGACATTAATTGTACAAGGAGGAGACAGACTATGTATGGTATTTCCGTGAAACCCTTGTCACACTTATTGTAAAAGCCTTCTGAAAGCTATATAATGCCTGGACCAAGAGGTGTGTCTTTGGTAAGTCCTTGGCTGACATTCTGTGTGTTACTCCAACAGCTTACCCAGACAAAACTGTTATGTGGTATTATGTAAGAATAAATTGCCTGACTATTTCTAAAGGTTTTCCTTTACTGAGTTTTGTCTTACACAAGGTCAAAAAATGGTACTACAAAAAATACCATCAATTCACACTCTGGCTAGAGAACATGCTGCGGCATCTCTTGTCTAAGAAAGTCATTGCAGCAGAGGAAGTAGACAAACTACGCCTAAAACAATTATTAAAGGGTATGTCACCCTTTTTCTCCATGTATTCCACGTTGCAAATACTCCTGGGGGATAAAACAGATACAGGCTTTATTGACCTGATGAAAGTGATTAAGCAAGAGGAGGCTTAATCTGTACTAAAGAAGAGCCGTGCTTTACCTAATGTAAAGGATAACAGTTCACAGATTGCATGCAACAACTTTACAGTTACTTACAAGTATGGATTGTTATGCCATGTTGCTCACCAAACTGTTGAGCTCCCTCCGGGTTCCATTAGGACTGTGAGAGCGCTAACAGATGGATGGCAAGTTGTCCCGGAGAGAAAGGAGTGGGGAAAGAAAGTAGCCCTAGTTGCTCAGGTGACTGTTCAAATTCTTTCTCCGCATGCTGTGGTAATTAGGCCTAAACAGGAGTTGGCGTATTGCTGCCCCATGAGATTTCTGCCTTTGCTGATGTTCAGTCCACTCCAGTATCTGCTTCTGTGTCAAACTTGCTGTTTGATTTTGAGGATTCTCCTGTTTCTGAGTGTCAGGTATTGCTGGGATTCGAGCCGGGGACCTTTGGGTTTCTGGCTCGACACCTTAACCATTTGGCCAGGTGAGCAGCCTGTAGGGTTGCTCGCTATGTGTAACCTGGCCTCTGCAGTCCCAGCCCAGCTGCCGCCTGATTGGCCTCTCCAGCCCCAGCTCAGCTGCAGCCTGTTTGGCATCTACAGCCCCAACCCAGCTGCTGCCTAGTTTAATCAGCCAATCAGGGCTGACTCTTCCCTATTTAAGGGCAGCACTTAGACCACTCCTTGCCAGAGCATTGTATGGTTTTCCTAGTACTGCGGCAGCGCCCCTAACTAGGTAGTTCTAGCTCTTGCCCCTTTTCCCTTGTTAGTCCGCCTTGCCTTGCCTTGTCTGCCTGTCCTTGTCTTGCTTTATCTTATCTTGTACCTTCCCAGCCTTGACCTTGATCCGACCCTGCCTTGTACCTTGTACCCCTCATCTTGCTCCAGTCCTCCTCTTGCTATCTTGCTCCAGTCCTCCTCTTGCTATCTTGCTCCAGTCCTCCTCTTGCTATCTTGCTCCAGCCCTCCTCTTGCTATATCTTGCTCCAGCCCTCCTCTTGCTATATCTTGCTCCAGCCCTCCTCTTGCTATATCTTGCTCCAGCCCTCCTCTTGCTATATCTTGCTCCAGCCCTCCTCTTGCTATATCTTGCTCCAGCCCTCCTCTTGCTATATCTTGCTCCAGCCCTCCTCTTGCTATATCTTGCTCCAGCCCTCCTCTTGCTATATCTTGCTCCAGCCCTCCTCTTGCTATATCTTGCTCCAGCCCTCCTCTTGCTATATCTTGCTCCAGCCCTCCTCTTGCTATATCTTGCTCCAGCCCTCCTCTTGCTATATCTTGCTCCAGCCCTCCTCTTGCTATATCTTGCTCCAGCCCTCCTCTTGCTATATCTTGCTCCAGCCCTCCTCTTGCTATATCTTGCTCCAGCCCTCCTCTTGCTATATCTTGCTCCAGCCCTCCTCTTGCTATCCACTCTAGTCTCCCTCTGCACTCTATCCCCCATCCAAGCTGTTCCTGTTGAGTCGTCGCCCTCTTCTTCCTGCCTAGTCCACTCCTGATCTTCGCCCTCTCCGTCCTGTTCTGCACCTGATCCAGACTGACTTCGCCCTCATCAACCTGTTCCTGCTTTCCCTTCAAGTGTTCCCTAGGCACATACAGCTCCTGCCTCAAGGACTCGCCCTTTCCCTTCAGTCTCTACAGCGCCCCCTACCTAATCCTTGACACTGAGGAGTGGAAGCAGAGGCTGAGTAACGGTTTACTGGCATGCAGACAAGTCTTTTCAACAGACGAAATGGACGTAGAATGTGCTAAAAGTAAAAGCAAATCATCCGCTTATCCAACTCCACTCCATTAATGGAGAGGCCAAGGAGAGTCCCTCCTAAGGACCGAGAGGATCTTTGGTGCACTTTGCAGGAGATGAAGGGGCGAGGAATTATAGTTCATAGTTGGAGCCCCTACGCCTCCCCTATAGTCATTGTGAGGAAAAAAGATGGCTCAATACGTTTATGTGTGGACTATTTTACTACTTTAAATAGATGCACGGTTCTTGACCAGTATACCTCACCTCGAATTGAGGAGACTCTGGAAGCCCTTATGGTAGCAAATGGTTTACTGTAATGGACTTACGCTCTGGTTATTATCAGGTGCCTATGGCGTCTAAAGATCAGGACAAGACTGCATTTATATGCCCCTTAGGATTTTATCAGTTCACCAGAATGCCCCAAGGCATTTTGGGGCCCCAGCTACCTTTCAGAGACTTATAGAGAAGGTGGTGGGGGACATGTCGCCCGAGAGTGCCTGGTGTGTCTGGATGATATCATTGTGTTTGGAACTACCCTAGAGGAGCACGAGCAGCGATTGATGAATGTGATTGACCGTTAATAGCTGAAGGACTGAAACTGTCAATTGACAAATGTAAGTTTTGCCGCTTCTCAGTAACCTATGTATGCCATGTGGTCTCTGCAGAAGGGATAGGAACGGATCCCACCAAGATAGAAGCAGTGGCAACCTGGCTGAGGCACTGAGACACTAAGCTGACATCATTTTTTGGGTTTTGTGGTTACTACAGGCGGTTTGTAGAGGGGTATTCAAGAGTGGCTCACCCTTTAAATGAATTGCTGAGGCTTGCTAATGTGCATGGCAAAGAGACAAAAAGAGCTGCTAAAACCCCTTTTGCTGATAGGTGGGTCTCAGCCTGTGAGGAGGCCTTTGTTCTGTTAAAGAAAAGGCTGACAGAAGCTTCTTTTGTACCCTCCATGTTGATGCCAGTTATGAAGGATTAGGGGTATCCTTCACCAGAAATACCCAGAAGGGCTATGGCCAGTGGCCTATCTTAGTAGGAGTCTCACACCCAGTGAAAAGAATTATCCTGTGTATAAACTGGAATTCCTGGCTCTCAGGTGGGCCATTGCAGATAAGTTGCATGACTACTTGTATGGAGTAGAGTTTGAAGTAAGAACAGATAATCCTCTCACATATATATTGACTACTGCTAAACTTGATGCCACAGGGCACCAGTGGTTAGCTGCACTGTCAAACTACGCTTTCAACCTCAAGTACAAAGCAAGGCCTAGGAATATCGAAGCGGATGCCCTCTCTAGATGACCCTGCCTGCTTGTCCTGGAAGATTATGGGTAGTGGGAGGAGATGCCCAGGTATGAAGGCCTACTGTGCTACAGCTGCTGTAGTGTATGACATGGTGGCTTTTTCCAGGTTGAGAGTTGTGGATTCTGTTGGTGGAGGGCCAGATTCTATACTATCTATGTACTGTTATCCAATTGACCTAGTGGGTGGAGACTCCAACATCATTAGTCATAAGGAGATGGTTCACAGAAAGAAAACTAATCCTGTGATAGGCCCCCTGTGGAGAGCTGTTAATTCCAGAAATCCTACTTTGCTCAAGAAGAGTTTGCCAGGAGGGTATGATTTTTTTCAGCATGACTTGGGGAATTTCTGTGTGGAACAAGGACTGTTATACAGAGTAATACAATATCATAATCACCCTGGGAGGCGTCAATTAGTGTTGCCCCATATGTTCAGGAACATGGTGTTAAGGAATCTGCATGATTGTCGTGTTTGGTGCAAAATTCAAATATTTAAAGGGGCCACGGGTAATCACTCACTGCCCAACATATGTCTATTTTCAGTAGCTATTTAGTCTGTTTTGTCCGTTCCTGAACTAGCCTGTTCCTGACCATTCCTACTATGCTGTACTGACCTCTGCTTGTTCTTTGACCGTTCTCTCGGATCTTGTTATTGTACTGCTCTACTGTTTTGACCCCAGCCTGTGACCCCAACTATGTTCCTTTCTTCTGATTTGGTACTGCCCTGCCTGATTCATATTGACCCGGCCTGTCCCTCTATCACTTTCCTTGTTCTCCGTTCTTTCTGCACGCGTTTGGTTCTCTAGCATGCCCAAAACTCTCTCCTTGGTCCTCTCACTATAAGACCTGGTGGCATCCAAGTAGCGGAGGGATTCTCCCGAAGCAAAAGGTGGACGTTATAGGCAGAACTGTGAGCTGAGAAGTGTGAGCTGAGGCTGTTTGTGCTGTAAGAGATTAGGCAACCTTATTGTTTTGTGTATGACCACTTTTAAAATGGATGGTAGGTTATCTGCCAGCCACATGTTTCAGTATCTTACCAATCAACGGGTAAATTGTAGAATAACCATACAAATATTAATTAATCAGATGTTGGGTACACAGGTGGAGATGAGATGAGGGGCATCATTTTCAGTTCTTAAAGTCATTGTTTTTCTGTCTATTTAAAATAAAACTGTTGACAGAAGAGTAAACCTATAAGGAGTCTTTATTGAATGTAGTGTAGTCACATAAGATGTATCTAGAATTAAAAGTACATGAACAGGATCTGTTATACAGAATGCTCTGGGCCTTGGGTTCTCTAGATAACAGATTGTTCTGTAATTTGGATCTTCATACCACAAAACAAAAACTGTGGTACCGTGTTAGCCAGTAGCAAAAATAACAAATAAAAAACAAACAAATACAAAAAGTATTGTAGAAATGATTGGTATTTTTATTGTTAGCCAATATAGGTATCATTTCTGCAATACTTTTTGTATTTATTTTTTTATTTGTTATTTTTGATCTTCATACTAATATTAATAGTCTACTAGAAAATCATGTAAAAATTAAATATACAAAACAAGCTGGGTTTGCTTCCAATAAGGATTAATTATACCTTTGTTTGGATCAAGTACAATGCAGAGAAAAAGGCAATGATTTTTTTTTTTTTAAATTTGGATTGTTTTATTATAATGGAGTGTATAGGAGACAACCCTCAGTAATTTGAAGCTTTCTGGATAACAGATCCCATGCATGTATATGTATTACATTTAGCCTTCAAAATGTAGATAATTCTTATTATATTAGATGGATTAAAATGAGTTTACCCACTATGGGTATGGGTTGTTAGAAGCTGCAGAATGGCTTTAATTGGCAGGAGAAGTCCGAACATTCTGTTGATTTCAATATTCCGTCCCCTCATAGCCTTCATTTGATTTCCAGGGCTCTAGTACTATTAGTGATCTGGTCATGATACAGTTTTTTACTTGTGAGTTGTGAAAGAGTGAATGATTTGGAAAGAAGTCATAATTGGAAATTTTATAGTTCTGTTTCCCTTCCTATATTTCATGTCATAAAGAATAGCTAGGGCAAAAAAAGATTTATTTTGCGACTAAGTTTTTATCTTTCATTCTAATATTTACCCTAATTATCTCCTGTATAATATCATTTATGTAACTCTCCCAATATTAATGAGATCCATTCTATTTCCTCGCTCTTCTTAGCCATCTTCTCATTCTTTACTATCTCTTTTCTGTCTGTTTTTTATCCTCTGCTGGTTCAACTTGGTATCTACTTGTTTGTGATATGCCACTCCTCAGCAGTTTGAAGTTGAGTTTTTCTTGGTATAATATTGGCCTTGCACAAGCTGACATTTAGCTACACATAGATGGCCATAGATGCATAAGGACATCAATAATTTCTGTATTTTTCTTACAATATGCCAAAAACTCTAAAAATTCAAGTTTCTTTTTACTATAAAAACTGCATTTTTAGTGAAAAAAAACTTTAAAGATTTATTATAATAATAAAAAAGTCAGAATCCGGAAATCCGTCATCTCAGACCTGTAGAGGTTGTATATAAATCAATGTGAGAGGTCTCTATCCTATTTGGACGTTACTATGGTCTGCTCTGGAATTAGTCTGAAAATTTAACTATTTAAAAATTTTAATATTCGATTTTATTGAGTTTTTCCCTGATCCGATTAAAGTGTACTTTTTTAATAATAAATAAAGTCAAATCAGTTTGGTCAGACTTTATTAAATAAAATAATCAAAAGAAAACATTAGATTTTGGTAAATAACCCCTTTAATTTAATGTCATTTATTGTTTAGATAATTAATTTTTGATAGAACTAACTGATAGCTAATGTAGCAAACATACAAATGAAATGTGCATAGTGCAAAATATTGGCTGAATCCGTTTTTACATGACCATCGGACCTCAGTCGATAAAATGTAGCTTAAAAAGTTTAACAACAACATCTTATTTGTGGTACAAAAAGCCTCATGCGTTACACGCCCCTCCTGGGCACTTAATCATAAACTGAATCGGTTTTTACCCACAATGCTATGTTTTTCTCTGAATTCCAGTATAATTATAAGCAAACCTGCATAAAAGTTTGGACCCGAATGATCTGTATTTGGGTGGGTTCCATTCCTGCCCCGTCCAGTCTGTTCCTGTTGAGTCGTCGCCCTCTTCTTCCTGCCTAGTCCACTCCTGATCTTCGCCCTCTCCGTCCTGTTCTGCACCTAATCCAGACTGACTTCGCCCTCATCAACCTGTTCCTGCTTTCCCTTCAAGTGTTCCCTAGGCACATACAGCTCCTGCCTCAAGGACTCGCCCTTTCCCTTCAGTCTCTACAGCGCCCCCTACCTAATCCTTGACACTGAGGAGTGGAAGCAGAGGCTGAGTAACGGTTTACTGGCATGCAGACAAGTCTTTTCAACAGACGAAATGGACGTAGAATGTGCTAAAAGTAAAAGCAAATCATCCGCTTATCCAACTCCACTCCATTAATGGAGAGGCCAAGGAGAGTCCCTCCTAAGGACCGAGAGGATCTTTGGTGCACTTTGCAGGAGATGAAGGGGCGAGGAATTATAGTTCATAGTTGGAGCCCCTACGCCTCCCCTATAGTCATTGTGAGGAAAAAAGATGGCTCAATACGTTTATGTGTGGACTATTTTACTACTTTAAATAGATGCACGGTTCTTGACCAGTATACCTCACCTCGAATTGAGGAGACTCTGGAAGCCCTTATGGTAGCAAATGGTTTACGGTAATGGACTTACGCTCTGGTTATTATCAGGTGCCTATGGCGTCTAAAGATCAGGACAAGACTGCATTTATATGCCCCTTAGGATTTTATCAGTTCACCAGAATGCCCCAAGGCATTTTGGGGCCCCAGCTAGTGCTACCTTTCAGAGACTTATAGAGAAGGTGGTGGGGGACATGTCGCCCGAGAGTGCCTGGTGTGTCTGGATGATATCATTGTGTTTGGAACTACCCTAGAAGAGCACGAGCAGCGATTGATGAATGTGATTGACCGTTAATAGCTGAAGGACTGAAACTGTCAATTGACAAATGTAAGTTTTGCCGCTTCTCAGTAACCTATGTATGCCATGTGGTCTCTGCAGAAGGGATAGGAACGGATCCCACCAAGATAGAAGCAGTGGCAACCTGGCTGAGGCACTGAGACACTAAGCTGAGATCATTTTTCGGGTTTTGTGGTTACTACAGGCGGTTTGTAGAGGGGTATTCAAGAGTGGCTCACCCTTTAAATGAATTGCTGAGGCTTGCTAATGTGCATGGCAAAGAGACAAAAAGAGCTGCTAAAACCCCTTTTGCTGATAGGTGGGTCTCAGCCTGTGAGGAGGCCTTTGTTCTGTTAAAGAAAAGGCTGACAGAAGCTTCTTTTGTACCCTCCATGTTGATGCCAGTTATGAAGGATTAGGGGTATCCTTCACCAGAAATACCCAGAAGGGCTATGGCCAGTGGCCTATCTTAGTAGGAGTCTCACACCCAGTGAAAAGAATTATCCTGTGTATAAACTGGAATTCCTGGCTCTCAGGTGGGCCATTGCAGATAAGTTGCATGACTACTTGTATGGAGTAGAGTTTGAAGTAAGAACAGATAATCCTCTCACATATATATTGACTACTGCTAAACTTGATGCCACAGGGCACCAGTGGTTAGCTGCACTGTCAAACTACGCTTTCAACCTCAAGTACAAAGCAAGGCCTAGGAATATCGAAGCGGATGTAAATAAAATGTAGCTTAAAAAGTTTAACAACAACATCTTATTTGTGGTACAAAAAGCCTCATGCGTTACACGCCCCTCCTGGGCACTTAATCATAAACTGAATCGGTTTTTACCCACAATGCTATGTTTTTCTCTGAATTCCAGTATAATTATAAGCAAACCTGCATAAAAGTTTGGACCCGAATGATCTGTATTTGGGTGCATGTTTCCTCTACAATGTAAGGTGAAGCCGAATGAGAGCACACCTCTTTTTTTTTATTGCATTTAAATGCATTCAAATTTGCCAGCATTTAAATGCATTCAAATTTGCATGTACACAAAGTACATGAATCCAGGTACTTACTACTCAGTCAAGACTGATGCAAGGTACAAGGCTCAGTTGTGTTTCAGTACTCACCTTGTACACTATAAGCAAAACTGACATATAGGTATCAACTGCAAGTCTGAGTCAAGCATTATGATTTAAAGGAAAACTATACCCCCAAAATGAAAACTTAAGCAACATATAGTTTATATCAAATGAAGTGGCCTATTAAAGAATCTTACCAAACTAGTATATATATATTTAAGTAAATATTACCCTTTTACATCTCTTGCCTTGAACCATGGTCTCTGTGCTGCCCCAGAGATCACCTGACCAGAAATACTGCAGCTCTAACTGTAACAGGAAGAAGTGAGATTAAAAGACAAAACTCTCTCTGTTAATTGGTTACCTAAAAAGTATAATTTGTTTGGTTTGTTTGTGTGCACTGTGAATCATATGATTCCAGGGGACTGCCCTTATTTTTTAAAATGGCAGATTTCTATTTAGGATTACCCAATGGCACATACTACAAAAAAAAAAGTATATTATTATGAAAATGGTAAATTTACATGAAGCAGGGTTTTACATATGTACTGTTTTCCTTGCCGCTAAATGCACTGCGCCACTTCAAAGATACCCTTTGAAGCTACACAACCAGGGTGTGAGTACATGAGATAACTACTCAGAGGCCTTTACATCTGGCGACAAGTAGAACCTTTCCCCAGCTATTCCTGACCATATTAACTAGGTGATGTTTGTTAATCATGATAAGCCTGATGAAAGTTTGGGGACTTTCTACTCATGTCATGCTGACCTAGAATATTATAGAATATTATTCAAGAAAGAGACTTAGCTTAAAGTGGTATACAGGCATATATTAGATATAGTATATATGTGACTAAAAATAAAGGCTACCTTACCAAAGGCGGTCGTCTTGCTACGTGCATTCCTACAGAGGAAAACAGGCTGTTAATCACCATTTGCAGACTGTCATTGCACTATACGCTACAATGACGGGGGGGGGGGGCAAGGGTAGAGCGAGTTCTGACGATCAAGGTGCAGACTTCTTTAAAAGCAGATCAGCGGCTAAAAAAACAGCTCACGGGATCCCAAGGTGCAGACTCAACAGATCAAGAATCATCCAGTGCCCCTTGCACAAAGAAAGATATTCAAGAACTAAAACAGTTTTTATGTGGATTTAAAGAGGATATCCAATCAGAACTCAGAAACTCCTTGGCAGAGATCACCTCTGAACTTTCTTCTGTGGATCAAAAACTCCAGACAGTTAATCAGGACCAAGGAGAGGCTTAGCAATTCAGAACCACAGATTCAAGACTTGCAATTGCAACTAAAAGAGCTCCAAGACTCACAAGAAGACCTAGAAAATCGTTCCAGACGGAACAATCTACACATTAGAAGTGTTCCTGAAATGGTGCAACTGGAGTCTTTTCTGAAAAGATATTTTAAACAACTACTGCTGAACATGCAAGGGAGTGACCTACTGATGGACAGAGCCCACAGAGCACTCAGAGCGAGACCAAAGAGTGATGCACCCCCTAGAGACATCATCGTATGCTTCCATTACTTCCGCACAAAAGAAGCAATACTAAATGCGGCTCGAGAAAATCCGATAGAAATTGATGGAATTAAACCAGCATACATCACAGAGGCTCTTAAACACCTGGAAGGCCAACAAGAGACAATAGCGGACGAGGAGCAATAGTCATCTTCATCTGGATTACCATTGGGAATAGGTTAAAAGCTGAGATGGACAAAGACTGATCTTGACTTTCAACCTGTGCAGTTCCTTTGGTACACAAAATGGAATAACCAGTTATAGACTTGTTTACAAGACCTTCAAGCAAGAATTCTACTTGTTCCTGAATAACGTTGTTTGGGAGGAAGTGGGATGACAGACATTTATCCAGAGATGAGACCCAAAAGCCAGACAAGATCCTCTAAATCCAGATGGCGGACCTCCAGGTGTCTCACTTCAATAGATCGAGAATAATCCAACAGCTGAGATGGACAAGGACTATTTTTGACCTCTAACCCATGTAGTATTCTTGGAACATAGAAAGGAGGTACCAGCTACAAGATCTGTCTATGAGACTCTCAGGAAAGGACTCTATCTGCTCTTTAAAGGGCATGTAAAGTCTAAAGTAGAATAAGGCTAGAAATGCTGTATTTTGTATACTAAATATAAACATGAATTTACTGCACCACAAGCCTAATCAAACAATAATAATTATTTATTATTTAGTTGGCTACAGGTCACCATCTTGTAACTTTGTTAAACTTCTTTGCAAGACTAAGACTGTGCACATGCTCAGTGTGGTCTGGGCTGCTTAGGGATCCTCATAAACAAAGCTGCTTGAGTTCTGCATGGCTGGGAAGTAAGGTGGGGGCTCCCCCTGCTGTTCATAAGTATGGTTGTTTCCCTGCTCAGCAGTTAGGGACCATCTTACAATTCCTATCCACAGCAGTAAATGAAGGGAGAATTTCACTGCATACAGTCTGGTTTCTTATAAAAAAACGGTACACATTTTTTAATTAAAGTTTATTGGAGATAGGTTTCTTTTTCATTAAAGAAAGTTAAAATGGGATTTTATTTTTTTGCCTTTACATGCCCTTTAATGACATTATCTGGGGAGAAATAGACTGATACCCTTCCGTCCGGAGATGAGATCCAGATGCCAGGCAAGATTTTCTAACCTCAGATGGCAGACCTCCAGGTTTTTCATTTCAATCGTTTGTGTTTATTACTTGTTTAAATTTCTTTATCTTAAATAGTTTATTTGATGCATAGTTGAATGATTATGTATTTTATATGTTTGCATACACCAGGGGCTGGGGGAGGGCATACCCAACTGATAACCTACTAGTCTCACTCCTACTATGGGTAACCCCAGTGGATACAACCTACTTTGTAACCCGATAGTGGACCCCAAGATACCCTGGGATACTGCTTGCCCAGGGCCCCCTCCCCCTATCTAAGTTGAAACTTTCCCAGTTCTCCCCTTACCCACACTCACAATGTTAGAGGGCTCAACTCCCCAAACAAAAGGAAGATGTCACTAACTGATTATACTAAAATGAGAGCAGATGTGGTCCTATTACAAGAGACTCACTTTTCACGCACTTCATTTCCAAAGTACATGAGCAAAGCATATCCAACTTGCTTTTATCCAGTGGAAACACGAAATCGAAAGGGGTGGCTATCCTAATCCATAGACATGTGAAATTACAATTACAAAAAAAATTTATAGATCAGGTGGGCCGCTATGTGTTACTGGTCTGTTGCAAAACCAAATGGTCACGAAGGCCTCAGTTTATGCACCGAATACAAGAAAGGCAAAGTTTTTTTTTTGACATTTTTTGAGAAATTAGCAGAGGTAAAAGAGGACAGATTGATAGTAGGGGGAGACTTTAATACAATCTTAAACAACAACTTGGACAGAACCAGAGATACCCTGACAGCCATACAGCCCCTAGAACTCTCATGGGATACCAAACGTCTAACAAAACATCTGAGAAACTTGGCTATGGTAGACATATGGGGGTATGTTTATCAAAGAGTGAAGTTAATAGTGAAGTTCCGCTACTAGAGTGAAATTCCGCAGCTCTCCATTCATTTCTATGGGATTTTTATAGGCGTATTTATTAAAGGGTGAACTTTCACTTTCACCCATTGATAAATACGCCCTTCAAAATCCCATAGAAATGAATTGAGAGCTGCGGAATTTCACTCTAGTGGTGGAACTTCACTGTTTGATAAATTTACCCCATGGAGAGAGAGGCACCCCCCTGACAGGGACTACACGTACTTCTCCTCAGTACACAATTCATATTCACGTATCGATTTCCTATTCACCAACACAGGTTGCTGTAGTGGGGAGAGCCAATATACATGCTATAACATGGTCAGATCATGGGATGGTAGAGGCTATCTTTGATCGGTGGGATGCCATAAGAGGTAGAAGTACCTGGAAACTAAATGATTCACTGCTTATAGATCAGGAGACTTGTACAACTGTGAGAAAGACCCTGACAGATTACTTTAAAGAAAACAATCTCTTCTATAGCAGAGGAGTTACATGGATTGTCAATACAACACAAACAAAATCCCACCCCAGCAGCCCTACAACGAATTAACCTACTGAGAATGCAACTCCTGGCAGACAAGGCAGCATTTGCCTTAAACAGAACTAAACAGAAATACTTTGAATATGCCAATAAACCCCACACCATGCTGGCACGCAAGTTAAGAGACTACAATGCAACACACACCATTCATGCCATGCGGGACTCAAAGGGACATATTACACAAGACACGCTCAAGATAGCAGATTCGCAAATTTTATGCGGAGCTGTATTCAGACGATAAAGGCAACACAATCAAGGCAGTCCCACTTTATATCAGACTGGATCAAACCCTCCCTTTTACCTATGCATCAAGAACAACTACAGGCTCCCATCACACAAGAAGAAATTCAAGAAGCTATCAAAAATGCCAAATCAGGCAAATCTCCAGGCCCTGATGGCTACTCGCCCAGATACTATAAACAATTTTCTGAAATTCTATCTCCTCAGCTGGTCACACTCTACCAATCTTTCCTAGAAGGTCGTCCCCCTACACCTCACATGCAAGCAGCAACTATCTGTATGATCCACAAAGAGGGAAAAGACCCACTAAACTGTGAAAGCAATCACCCAATATCCTTGATAAATGTACTGTAGACATGAAACTGTTTGCAAAAATCCTGGCCACCAGACTAGCCCTTCACTTACCCTTGCTAGTACACCCTGATCAAGTGGGATTTATCCCAGGCAGGCAGGCGGCAGACAATGTCAGGAAAGCCATCACCTTAACCTATCTAGCACAGAAGCAGTCAACCTCCACTATGTTGCTGTCACTGGATGCTCAAAAGGCTTTCGATAGGCTGAACTGGAAATATATGATGACAATACTAGATAGATTTGCCGCTTCCCTTCCTGCGCGGAGTACAACAGCTTTACAAAGCCCCCTCAGCCAGAGTCACAATGATGGGATCTCTCTCGGAGGAGATCAGAATAAGAGGGGGAACGAGACAAGGTTGCCCACTCTCCCCTCTCCTGTTTGCACGCTCATTGGAGCAACTAGCCAACGCCATAAGAAACCATTCACAAATAATGGGCATCGGGGTAGGTGAGACAGATCATAAAATCAGTTTATATGCAGATGACATTCTTCTTACCGTAAGCTCACCTCAAACCTCATTACCACATCTGAAAAAATTGCTAGACCAATTTTGCCTCATTTCTGGGTTCAAGATTAACCACTCCAAATCACAAGCAATCTCAATTAAAATGCATCCTATGGAGAAAAAACTATTACAACTCAATTTTGATTTCCATTGGCAAGAACAGGCAATCAAATATCTCGGAATACAACTACCCTATCAAATATGAACTCCTGTACGACAACAACCATGCTCCACTACTGACCTCCTTAAAAACATAAAAAAAGCTTAAAACTTGGAGCAAATATGGACTCTCTTGGTTTGGCCATATTTCGGCAGTACTTCGCAAGATATTATATCTATTTAGAGTCCTCCCAGTATACTTCTCAGAAAGAACAGCTAACTCCCTGCAAAAGGCCATCACGAATTTCGTCTGGGATAATAAATGACCTAGAATAAAACTGGACATAATGACAAAGCCAAAAAAAATAGGAGGAATAGGGGTGCCACACATATTTAGATACTATATGACAGCGAGACTTTCTGAAGTAGTATCAGTGCATAAAACTCCTAGCATGCTGTGGTTAGAAATTGAAAACACGAGCCTGACCCCTATGACATTGGATCAGATCATATGGATACCAGGAAAAGATAGAGACATACCTAACCACCTCCCCCCCCCACAACAATGCACTCACTACAAGTCTGGGATAGATATAGAGAAAAGCTACATCTATCCTCACGCAACTCATTATTCTGTACATTCTTGAGAAATAAAAAATTCCTCCCAGGGATAGAAACAAAAGACTTTCTCCCCTGGATAGATAACAAAGCACATCTCTGTTCAACCTTAGTAACAGGGCGAGAGATACGTACCTTTCCAGACCTTAAAGACAACCTCCAAATTCCAAACGGCCAGTTCTTCAGATACGTCATTTTGTAACACAAACTTTCTTACAGAGCAACACCCCGATACCAGCCTCCACACGATTCGAACTTTTGTGCAATAACTCAGATCAGACTGTTCACTTGATATCACTAATATACGACAGGCTTGCGGAAGATAATACCACTTTAGCACAACCGTATATAAATAAATGAGAAGGAGATCTACCAGAGTCAATTGACAAGGAACAGTGGCAAACAATTTGGGATAAAGCAGGTAAAACATCGGTGTGCACCATAATATTGGAGAAGGCCTATAAATTGATATTTAGATGGTACTGCACTCCCTCAAAGCTGGCCCACCTCTCAAGTAACAGCCTTCCCTCGCAATGTTTTCGAGGATGTGGAGAGCGGGGTACATTTTACCACATGTGGTGGACCTGCAAGATTGTTCGAGAATTCTGGAAAATGGTGGCCCACACTTTATCTGCCATTTTTAAACTTTCCATAGAGCCCGACCCTTTATCATTCCTCTTGGCTCTACCTCTCACAGCACTGAAGACTTCAGATTCTAATAAACTAGCGACACATATACTCACGGCAGCGAAGACGATAAGAGCTGCTAAGTGGAAGAGCACTTACTTACCAAATCAACAGGCCCTTATCACTGAAGTGAAATGGATAAGAAACATGGAAACCATTAGAGCATATCTACAAGGTACAGGATACAAAACTGCACTGTTATGGCTCCCATGGGCTGAATTCGAGACAGCCCAAACTGACTCAATGGTTTGGCTCCTCTGCTCTCATCCTCTGACCCTCCTTCCTCACTTTCTCTCCCCTCCTTCCCCTCACTATTACTTTTATTGTTTACTTTTTTCCTTCCCTCTTGGACCTATGCGAAGCATTGATAGGTTGAGCACATGACGACAGCACTAATAAAGACAATGATACGCTTATATGCTCAATACAAAGGTTTATTGGTAACACAAAGATATGTCTATAGCAGTGCTTGCAAGTTTTGTTATACCAATCTAAGATAATGTAACTGAACTAATCGTACATGTGCTAATATTATGCTTGTAAGAGTAATTTCTTTTTTCTATGAAAATAAAATCTTCAAATAATAAAAAAATTGTTTTATGCAATATATTTTTATAGAAACCTACATTGTTTAGGGGTATAGTTTTCCATTAATGAGCAAAATTCTACTCACATTGCATCATTTAGTGCTAGGCCAGTAGTTAATAAATACAACTCCTATTGGTATGTGCTTACAGATGCATGTAGATAGCAAAACATCAGAGGTGGTAACAGCAGCAGTAATGATGGAATGCAGTGGATGGAGATGAGATTTTGGGAGATTAGCTAGTAATATGTTTATTACAGGATATAACTTAACCAACCGGTTGTACAACACTGAATACAAATTGTACACTTCACCTCTGTCTTTAAATATATGCCTATATATTCTACCCCCATCCTGATAGAAGGTGATATGGATCAACCAATAAACTGACTGAACTAATGCTATTTAGATTTTTTTTAGACTCAAGTGCGCTGAACCAATTGAAGTGTTTCTGAGGGAACCCTGGAGCTACCACCTGGTCTGAAGGTGGCTGTAACTACAGGATTCCTCTGCTTCATAGGTGCAGCCAGTGGTGGAACTACCGGGGGGGGGGTGACTACACCAGGGGAAAGATTTACTTGAGGGCGAAATGGCTAATACTAGCGTCAATTCGCTAGCGTTACCGCCCGCAGGGACATCGCCAATTTACTAACAGGCGCAGGCATCACTTCGCTAGCGAAAGAGATAGATGCTAGTGGTCATTCGCACTCTATCGCCAGGCGACAATTCATTCTGGCAAATGGACGTTACTCCACAAATTCAATAAAATGGGGATTTTACTGAATATTACCTCTTTTGCCAGACTTGCCTTCGCCAGCTCAGACCAGGCGAAGTGCACTGGAGTGCATAGATCTTCCTCAACCTACTGTTACTTACATCATATTTTTTTAGTGGAAAAAGCTTCTAAGTCCAAAAAATGCTGGCATGATAGCCTGCAAAAGTCCTTAAAAATATTTTGGGGTTACCGGGTTCCCCCATAAATTTTCTAACATATGGAACATTAACTATACAGTGGGCTCATGTGGAGGGCATTATAACAACGCTATTTTCTTTATTAAAGTTCCCTGGACTTGTGTAATGTAATGTATTTGTTGCAAAATTCAACTTTAAATTTCCCGCTGTATGCAAATGAACCTGAGCACAAGACCTCTAGCGAATTTGCTCTAGGCAGAAATGAGCGCTAGCGAATCTTCGCTTTCAATTGCTCACATTGCCAAAGTAACACTTGCGAAACGTCGCCAGGGTTTGGCGTCCACAATCTAAACTCCACATTCCAGTGAATTTGCGTTTTCTGGGTGAATTTTCACCTGGTGAAGCGGTCGCTGACGAATTTCTGTCCTCTGTTGCTTGCACAAGCCCATTGAAGCTTGCCGTTGGTTAAATAAGGCACAATCCTTTCATTCTGCTTAAAGAAGAATGAGTGCTCTTGTTGTTGGCCAGTAGGTTGTGCCCTTGTTAGAGGCCATCTCCTCATCAATAGTGTCACATATTTGGAAAGATGTCACAAGTCTTCCTCCTCTTGTTTCTCCTCTTGGTTTAGCACAGGCTGAAAGACACAATGAAATTTAATTTGTCTCATATTATCTGAAAAAAAATACCATGCTGTTTATTCAAAAACACCAATCATCACATACAAATGTTTTAATTATATTGCTTTTGAGCAATCACATTAATTTCAAGTGTAAGAAACAGCTGCCACTTGTAAATGATGTGATGGTACATTATACCCCATTTAATTCAGTTTTTTTTACCCTGGAATTTATCTGCCATCTGAATTTTTTCTATAGGTGTTAATGGCTTATGCAAGGACGGAAGTGCTTTTATACCACTTTTTTTTATGCTTTTTACATGGTTTTTGAAATATAAATCATTGCATAAAACTTGATAAATAGACCTGTAAGTACAAAGTAACCTAGTTGTCTTACCATTGTCTCTTCTTTGCCAGGTGGGTTGCGCAGTAAAAAGAGTAGAGGGGCATAAGCAATGTTTAATATACCCAATATTATCGCTAGCCAGGTGAATCCAAGGGTCTTGGCAATGGCTCATCCACACGACGGCCCTAAAAGTTCAGAAAGTTAAATTTTAACCCGAGTAAGCCCAACATTTTGCCTGTTTTTTGACTTAACCTTTTCACATTGCAAAATGAAAGTGCCACAGTATCTTTCTCTACTGAGCCCATGTCATTATTGAAACTGTATCTGTATATGAATCAAAGGTTAGCCTGGTTAAATGTGGCAGTTTGCCATTTTACTTGCCATTTCTTAGGAAAAACATAGTACTGTTCTTTTCATTCATCCCATCTCCCATTTGTCTTCCCAATGTGTTCTACATATTTGAGCCATTTTCACTCATGGGCCAAAAATAAAAACAGGTATCCAAGATGAAGGGTTTTTGAAAATGCAGGAAATGTATCAAATTGCTAGTCTTTGGAAAAGTCCTGAGTTTATTTTTGCCCCGCAAATGTTATTTAATATCTTTTATTACACTATGTTATATTTGGGTCTTACAGGATATTGAAATGTATTGTACAGGGGATATGATCTATTGCCATGTATGGCTGTACTGCTGACAGCATTACCAATACTCCGGTGTAAGAACCAATATTGATGGTTCCATCTGTAAGTCAGAAGAAGTAGTCCAATACAATAAATTATACCTATGAAATAATTTTTTGAATACAGTCCCCTAATTTAAAAGGAAATTTATACATGTTTTATGAACCTTGAGTACGGCTGTAGATCTACATGGTTACATACCCAGTGCATAACCAATACAAAGAGCGATATCAGAGATGACATAGATGCCTCCATAGTCGGAAGTGTGCCGTAAATCTACCAGCTGTGCCAAGTGGCATAACTGATGTCTCCATCAATCCAAAACCAAATCCAAGCGCAGCAGTAGGTCCAATGAGTCCGTAAATATTAACTGCTAAAGGCATCTAAAAAAGAAAACATGAAAAAACAAGGAAGCAGCATTATATAAACAACAAAATACTCCATGTGGCTATTGTACTAGATTAAGATTAGGATAAACTGCTCAGATGCAAGCTTCTATAGAAGTCACTGGGAAATGTATTTTCAATATTCTAGCTATTTTATTGTTTTATTTTTTTTAACAATTGAATTTGTAAGAATGCATGAAAAAATAAGATTTTTCATGCAGCCAAGTTTCTATCTATGATGAAATATGATTCAAGTTATTTGCAAATATGCTAGCAATTAAGAAGAAAAATTGAGATTGAATATAATTATAATCTTTTTTATTTGCAAGCACAGCTAGAAAAACCTTGAATTTAAAAATGAATAAATAGGGATGCACCGAATCCACTATGGGATTTGTCCGAAACCTTGAATCATTCATGAAAGTTGTGGGCGAATACCAAACGGAATCCAAATCCTAATTAGCATATGCAAATTAGGGACAGGAAGCGAAAAAAGTGGAAAAAACATGTTTTACTTCCTTGTTTTGTGACAAAATGCTAATTATTTCCCTTTCAGACTCTAATTTGCATATGCAAATTAGGATTGGATTAGGTTCGGCAAGGCACAAGGATCTGACTGATCTGAATCGTGCTGAAAAAGGCTGAATCCTGGCTGAATTCCAAACCAAATCCAGGGTTCAGTGCATCCCTATTAATAAACCAACCTCTTTATGTCTAAAATAGACATGGAATGCTTGGGTCGGTGACCCCTATTTTTGGCGGAAAAGGAGGGAGTTTGGTACTTACAAACAGGGTACTGATTCCTATTATTATCAATCCAAGCATAATGCATAGCCACCTGTAATATGGAAGAAAATCAGGTCACTAATTGGCTAATAAGACGATAAGGTATAGTAGGCTGCTTTTAGTTTTTACTAGTTTTTACCTTACCTCCCAATTTTTTGTGCAAGCCCCCCAAAAACATTCAGACCAATGAAATATGTGATCACAGAAGGAAGGAAAGCAAGCCCTGTTGAAAAATAGGAATATACAAATTAAGTTCATATGTTCAAGGGAAAACAGGCTTTGTTAATAAGATGATTCCTGTCTCAGCAAAGAAACACGTTGCAACTTTGGTCTGCATTACTTTCTATTGTTCCTGGCCTTACTTTTGTTTATTTATTTATTTTTCCCATAAACAAAAAGTACAGTGATCCGTTGATCGTTAATGTCATGCCAGTCAGAATTACCGTGTTTTCAATTTTGGGATAGGTCATGTGAGTATGGGGAGTCACAAAATAAGAGCAGAAAAATGCTGGTACATTTTCCTGTTGTTCCTAGCCTCACTTTTTTATTCCTTACCACTACAATTATGTTAGTGTAATATGTATGCCGTAGCTTGTCCATGAACTCTCACGATTTGAGAATAAGAAATATGCTAGCGATCAAGGAAAAATGTGTTAAAGTATAATTGGGGTTGAATTTAGAGAATTTCAAATTTGAAAATTTGTAAAGCAAACACTTAAAGGATGACAACTTTCATATTCTAAGACTATATGCAGTTGGTTTTAGATTTTTATTTTTTATGTTTTTTTAATTATTTGTCTTTCTGTTCAGCAGCTCTACAGCAGATGTCTGGTTGCTAGGGTACTGTTTACCCTAGCAACCCACAAGAATGCAAGAAATGGGTAATAACCTTGCAAAAATAACAATTAACATGCATCTGAATGCAAATCTGCAACTGGAAGGAATTTCCACAGTAATTAACTGTAACTAAACAGATGAGAACATACCAAGTTGATAGCGGGGGGCGCACATGATTTCCATCATTCTAATGGGTATAGTTGGTTCCAGCATTCCAAAGGTAAGATTAGCAATACAGAGACCCACTAGTGAAGAAAAACAAGTGAGGCTCAGCACAAATTACACAAAATATCAATTAAAGACATTTAGGGGCCGATTCACTAACTTCGAGTGAAGGATTCAAAGTAAAAAAACTTCGAATTTCAGTGTTTTTTGGGCTACTTCGACCATCGAATGGGCTACTACGACCTTCGACTACGACTTTGAATCAAACTATTTGAACTAAAAATCTTTCGACTATTCGACCATTCGATAGTCGAAGTACTGTCTCTTTAAGAAAAAACTTTGACCCCCTAGTCGCCATCTAAAAGCTGCCGAACTCAATGTTAGCCTATGGGGAAGGTCGACGGATATTCCTTCAATCGTTGGATTAAAATCCTTCGAATCAAAGGATTTTATCGTTTGATCGAAGGAATACTCCTTCGATCGGTCGATCGCAAGATTTGTGCTAAAATCCTTCGACTTCGATATTTGAAGTCGAAGGATTTTAATTCCCAGTCGAATATCGAGGGTTAATTAACCCTCGATATTCGACCCTTTGTGAATCGGCCCCTTAATATTGAGCAAGAGTTTTGAGAGTTACTAGTAAAAGAAGGAAATATATAATCAATATATTACTGACAGATTGCTTATTATCCCCTTCCCACTCCCACCAATTCTGCCTTTTCCTTTGGAATGTTTAAATGAACAGTATTTACCTACAGTATATACACCTTTTTTTACCATGAGCAAAATGAACAGATCATTGTTTTGTTGTTACACTCACTACAACTCTGTAATCAGCTGAGTTAGTTTAAATTCGCAAAATATTTATATATTGAAGCCCCTCAGATCAGCAGAAGCCTAGTATGCAGGAGGTTTTATCGTTGCAGTGGTAACATAGGAGGAGGAAATTTTATTTGGGAAGGCTACCAGCATTTCATTGACAAATTCATAATTATATATGTATATATAGCAATTGATCTCTTTGTGGGGAGGCAAAACTTATTCTCAGTCTATGGCTGGTAATCTTCCACCCGCATCTGCTTGCAAGAACCAGGATGTTGGAAACTAAAACCAGTCTCAGTTTTTCTATTTGCCTTGTTTAAGGGATCCTGTCATCGGAAAACATGTTTTTTTCAAAACACATTCTGTACTGAAATCCATTTCTCAAAAGAGCAAACAGATTTTTTTATATTCAATTTTGAAATCTGACATGGGGCTAGACATTTTGTCAATTTCCCAGCTGCCCCTGGTCGTGTGACTTGTGCCTGCACTTTAGGAGAGAAATGCTTTCTGGCAGGCTGCTGTTTTTCCTTCTCAATGTAAATGAATGTGTCTCAGTGAGACATGGGTTTTTACTATTGAGTGCTGTTCTTAGATCTACCAGGCAGCTGTTATCTTGTGTTAGGGAGCTGTTATCTGGTTACCTTCCCATTGTTCTTTTGTTTGGCTGCTGGGGGGGGAGGGGTGATATCACTCCAACTTGCAGTACAGCAGTAAAGAGTGATTGAAGTTTATCAGAGCACAAGTCACAGGACTTGGGGCAGCTGGGAAATTGACAATATGTCTAGCCGCATGTCAGATTTCAAAATTGAATATAAAAAAATCAGTTTGCTCTTTTGAGAAATGGATTTCAGTGCAGAATTCTGCTGGAGCAGCACTATTATTTGATTCATTTTGTAAAATGTTTTCTTCCCATGACAGTATCCCTTTAGCTCAAGAAATAACAAAACAGAAATTTGTCTTAATTAACAATAGGCAAAAAGTATGTTCAGCAAAAGCTCTATTGGGTAAAATTGCCCCGTTCTCACCTGCAGTCACCATAATGTAAGGGTCCAAGAGAAGATTTTTGTAGGGTGTGGGAGGAATAGCCTATGTAAAAAAGAAAGTGTGTTTAAAAACTGGTCTAATCTATTTCTTTTGTTCCTTTAGAACCTACTGATAGGTAATCATAATTGCAGATACTTACTGTTGGGGATAACTTTGTAGGCCGAAGTACACAAAGCTGGAGTGCTAGGGACAAAGAGACAAGGTAATGCCATTTGGGTTATTAGATACCCATCACATATATAGTAGTATTAGATAGCTAATACTATTTCAAAACATATAGTTTGTAGTAATCACTGCCCTAGGAAGTTGCTAGAGGGTTAATAGAATAATAGCAGTAATCAATTGGATTCTGTCATGATTTTCATGGTGTAGCTTTTATTTCTAAATTATACTCTTTACTTTACATGTTACTCACTCTACCATATAACATTTTATTCCTGAAAAAAAACTGTGTAATTTTTTATCTAAAATATATATGTGTGTAGGCAGCCATCTCAGGTCATCAGTTTATCAGAGCACAAGTGACATGGCTGAGGGCACCTGAGAAACTGACATGTCTAGTCCTATGTCAGATTTAAAAATTATATATAAAAACATCTGTTTGTTCTTTTTAGTTCAGAATTCTGCTGAAGCACACTAAGGGGCAGAGTTATCAAGGGCCGAATTTCGAAGTTAAAAATACTTCGAAATTCGACCATCGAATTGAAATACTTTGACTTCGAATATTGAAGTCGAAGTTTTTTTCAGCGAATTTGGGTATCCTGCGGTCGAAGTAAAATTGTTCGATCGAACGATGAAATCCTTAGTAGTAATCACTACTATATTTGGGGTTCAAAATTAAATAAACCGCAACATTTTTTCTCACATGAAACATGGGGACAATTTTCCCTTATTAATGTCACTGGGAATTACATAATAGTGCTGTCTTTTCGATATTCAAGCCATGTTCACTTGGGAAGGCATGGTATGGAGCCATGACCATCAACTATCCTGGCATTGTATCACTTATTTTCCTATCTCTTCTTACCTCCATTTAGAAGAGCCATGGCTGCAATAACCAGAAATGGAGAAGACTTTCCAACAAACTCATACATGGCAGAACCGAAGGGAGCCCCCGCTGCAGAGATAGACAATGTGTAAGACCTACAAATGATTGAGACTAAATATTGCAGAGATATAGTAGTTGAACAAAACTCTCTGTAATTTGTTGCACTCACTCACTCAAAAAATAATGCTTTACCAATTTATTTAGTGCTTTTAGATACAAATGTAAATATATTATATTTATATGATAGAAGAACATACTTCAAACAACTTAGAAAGGAAATGGCAAGGGCAGTCGAGGAGGTTTCATTCTTACAGTAGAGATTTGTAGCACTTGATGTACCAGCCAGGCAATGACTATCTTTTTGGTAAAGACTAGAATTAGTGATGCACTGAATCCAAGATTTGGTTAAGGATTTGGTTGAATCTGAGCCGTTTTCATCAGGATTTAGATTTAGTCAAATCCAAGTACCCAACTGAACCAAATCTGAACCCTTAAAATCACAGGACTTTAGTTTTCTTGACTACAGAAATTGGTGGGGAGGTTATCACACTTTTCTTGGATTAGGTAAGAATTAGAATTTTCTCTGATATTTTTTTATTTACAGAACTTACCAAGTAGTCCAATGGCAACACCACTCATGGCTATACCCATTGCTCTCCCTCGTTCAGCATCATCTGGATACACTTGTGCCAGCATGCCCAAAGCTAAGGGGACAGTTATATTCAATTACACCACAAAGCAGAAATATTATAATGTTCTAGAATGAATTATAAACATTTTATTTCTTGATCCTTGGAGTCCTTCTAATGAGCTTGGTCTAATTCTGCAGTCCAATACTCAACTTTTCTTTTTATTAACCAGGTCCAATAATTATCATACTATAAACTACCTTCACTATTACAGTTATTTTGCAAACTTTTATGTTGTATATATTATTACAAATAAAACAATCCCCCACAACACTTCCCCCCAGGAATAAGCTGTATCTTGGGACTCACCAGCTTTTCAAGTGAGCCTTTACAGAATCATTGGCATAGAATATATTTTTTTAAGGAGTATTTCATCCTAAGGCAATGTCACATTGTTGTTTTTAATCTGTGATGACCAACAAGGTATATCTGATGAAAAGCTTGCTAGCTAATTTGTAGATTTTATTGTCAGGTTCATGGCCCACATATGAAATGATTAGAATCTGAAAGATCTGATCATGACCCTCTTCTTTGGCCAATGTCATCAGATGTAAAAATAAGTGGGAGAGAAGTGCAGCCTCTGTCAGGTTTTAAAGATATCCCAATGTGGCATTGTTAGAATAGAATTTTCTATTCATATTGCAATTCATTTGGTTGGAAAGGTTTGTCCAAAGTTTTCCCAAGATCCTCAGTATGTGAAACTTTTTGGTTAGTAAGATACACTTCATTCAACTAACTGTATAGTTTTGTGCATGTCATAAATACTGTAGGTGAATTGTCTTAAAATCATATGTTAGAAATATTTTACCAGGCACTGTAGTGAAGGATGATCCAATGCCCTGTATCCCCCTGGCCACACAAAGGATGGCATATGAATTGGAAAAGGCAAACACTGCAAAATACAAAGATGCATCACTTTGAAATATAGAATATGAATGAAAGTGAAATTATTGGCAAGTGTAATTACAGGTCAGCATATGGAGGAGTGATTTAAAAGCTGTCGTGGTTATTATTTTTTTTTTTTTCTGAATATACACTTTCACTCATCCGTGGAAACTTCAACATCTGGGATCAGTTTTATTGGGATATGTGGGGTTAAAAGGTGAAGATGACAAAATACTTACTAAGAGAGGATAAGAACACAATAATAAAGCCCCAAAACAATGGGGCCTCATATCCAGTTCTAAGGGGAAAAGAGTAGCGGTAAATGAAGAAAGTAACTTTAAGTTTTTTCTTTTTTCAGTACAACTTGTTATCTCAATCAAAAGTAGTGTAGTCCCCAATTATGCATTTAGAATAAAGAGTATGCATTACAAAACTCAGCTAATTATTATTACATGTATTTACCTGTTAATGAGTTTACCCACTATGGGGTTTGTCAGAAGCTGCATTATGGCTTTAATTGCCAGGAGAAGTCCCACTCTCACGTTTTCATCATGTATATATTCCTTCCCCTTATAGCACTCCCCTTTATTTCCAGGACTCTCTGTAGTGTTAATGATCTGGTCAAGGTAAGGTTTTCTACTTGAGCTTTCTGGAAGGAGGGCATAGCTGGAAACAACATAAGAAGTGGATGAGTTCTCAAATGTTGTGTTTCTTTTCCCATACTCAGTGTCGTAGAGAATAGCTGGGGCGATTGGAGCTGCAAAAGAAACAAGTATTATTCTGTAATTATTATATATGTTTTTCTTTTATTCTAACATTGACTGAGAGGCTCTCCACTATCATTAGTTTTATTTATCTATTTTTTTCTCAGCTTTTCTATATCATTCTTTTATTGTGATTTTTTTCTTTTGGATCAAGGTGCTCTGGGCTCTTATGGTCTGGTTGCTCAAGATCTAGGGGGGGGTGGCCATTAAACTCCTACCCCACCCCCGAACCTTGATCCCCTTGTGGGTGCAATTGTTGGAACCTTTGGGTTCATAGATGGTGCCATTACCCTTGAAGTGCCTTTTGGCGGCAGGGATTGGGACAATGGGGTCTTCTAATCCTTGCGGGGAAGATGACCCTCAGACCAGAGGGGTATCCCTAAGCCTTTTAGTGAAGAGAGATCCAGACCCTTGCCCACCTTGACCCTTGCTCACTTCCTAGTCAAGACTGATGGTGAGTACAGTGCTCTAGTTTGCTTCAATGCTCACATTGGACACTATAAACATATTAGGCACATGCGTATCAGGTGCAAGTATAACTAAGGGCAAGCGTCATGTCTTAAATAGGGGGAAATTATACCCACATTTTATCATTTAGCTCTAGGCCAGTAAGAAATAAATGACTACCTACAAAAAGGTGCTTTATGCAGAGTTATTACAAGCTGTCTACATACCTAAAACACATGTAAACATACCTACAACAGTGAACAGAATGCAATCCACAATCATAGCCACTGCAATCACAAACAAGATCAACCACCGGGGGTCACACTTTTCCTTCAGACACTGACATGAAGAACATCCTCCCATAATGTTATGGAAATGGATACTCCTGAAACAAACATAGATATCTCTCATCACAAAGATGTTAAAATAAAACTGTTGGACCAATTGCAGCTTTTTCAAAATGTTATTTAAAAGATTTCCTGTTTTAATGAATAATTTAATATTTCACTATATTTCCAGTGCAGTTCAATTTTGACTCTTGTATACAAAAACATCCTTTTTTTTTTCTTTTAACAAAATGAGACTTAAAAACCAACAAGTCCAAACAGTTATTGAAATGCATTATCTGGTTGCTTGCTATCAATGGCTGACCCTTCCATTATCTACATTTTAGTTAAATATCACGTATGTTTGCTAAACAGTTATTTGTTGTAAGACCCGTAATATATGCATATGCATAAATTCATGGTTCATATTCGAGATAGACCAATGGTATCAGCCAGGGGCTTATTAACTGAATTTATAGGCAAACATAAACATGGTGCTACAGCCTAGGTTAACTAATGCAGTACATGTCAACAGGTTACTTACAACTTTCTACAGGTGATTAAAAGCATTCATATTAAAAATGTGAATTTCTGGTAACTATAGATGTGCAAAGTCTCTATACATGGATTCCACTTAAAGGAGAAGGAAACCCCCAGGGCGCTAAACCCCTCCCCCCCTCCCCTGTGCTGCCCCCCCTCCCTCCTCCCCCTGGCCTACCTGTCCCCCTGGGCAAATGCCCCTAACTTTTTACTCACCCCTCTGCGCAGGTCCTGTCCACGGAGTACGCAGTCGCCATCTTCTCCCACGCGCGTCTTCTTCCTGCTCTGATCGGCGTTTTCTGGCGCATGCGCAGTAGGAACAGGTACCGGTACGGCTCTACTGCGCATGCGCCGAATGTCACGAAGTTTTCCGATTTCACTTCGTGACATTCGGCGCATGCGCAGTAGAGCCGTACCGGTACCTGTTCCTACTGCGCATGCGCCAGAAAACGCCGATCAGAGCAGGAAGAAGACGCGCGTGGGAGAAGATGGCGACTGCGTACTCCGTGGACAGGACCTGCGCAGAGGGGTGAGTAAAAAGTTAGGGGCATTTGCCCAGGGGGACAGGTAGGCCAGGGGGGAGGAGGGAGGGGGGGCAGCACAGGGGAGGGGGGGAGGGGTTTAGCGCCCTGGGGGTTTCCTTCTCCTTTAAAGGAGAACTTAACCCTAAAAATTAATGTGACTAAAAATGCCATATTTTATATACTGAACTTATTGCACCAGCCTAAAGTTTCGGCTTCTCAATAGCAGCAATGATTCAAGACTTCAAACTTTCCACAGGGAGTCCCCATCTTGCAAAGTGTCTGCAACACTCACATGCTCAGTGGGCTCTGAGCAGCTGTTGAGAAGCTAAGCTTAGGGCTCGTCACTAATTATCCAGCAGAAAATTAGGTTGGCCTGTTATATAAGCTGATGCTACAGGGCTGATTATTAAATTATGATGCTAATTGCACTGGTTTCTGTGATGCCATGTAGTAATTATGTATAACGTTATTTGTAAAGCGCTGTTAAGGAGCCGCAGCACTGTACAGTGCATAAAAGTACTATATATATATATATATATATATATATATATATATATATATATATATATATATATATATATACACATATATATATATATATATATATATATATATATATATATATATTATATATATATATATATATATATATATATATATATATATATATATATATATAAAAGTATACATGGGGGAGACAAATCACAAATCACATATATATATATATATATATATACAGAATCATAGGACAAAACGCTTAAGAGCTATGTGGTACCAGACATAGTGGGAAGGAGGTCCCTGCCCTGTAGAGCTTACAGTCTAAGTGGGTGGGAGGCTAACATACAGATACAAATTGGAGATGAAAAAGTGCACAAGGTAAGGCATAGTCGGTAGGGACAGGACTAGGCTAATTATCTATTACTAATGAGCCTTATATTGTGACATTTATATTTTATGTGTACTGTATATTGTGAGTGGGTCCCTAAGCTCAGTAAGTGACAGCAGCACAGAGCATGTGCAGTGAATCAGCAGAAAAGAAGATGGGGAGCTACTGGGGCATCTTTGGAGACACATATCTTCACTGCTAAAGGGCTGTGGTTGCCTTGGGCAAATTTGAGAACAGACTTTTTTTCAGTTGTTTAGAACAACCATAAAGAGACATCTAAATGAGTATAATGCACTGGTACATTCTTATTTTTTACACAAAATGTCTCCTTTAATTTGCTAATGCCCTTAATATATTTCATACAAATGTCAAGCTCCCTTTGCCTTACAATAAGAACTGCATCCATTTTCTTGGTGTTACACTATACTAAGACTAAATTTAGAAAAATGTACAAACCAAAATTTACCAAATGTATACATCTTATATGTTACTGTAGGAGAAATCATCTAAGACACCATTTATATTCACTTCCAAACAAATGACTAGAATTACCATTAGGTAAATAAACGAAATAAGAAGCATTAGGTTATGAATACATTTTTGTTTCAAAGGGATTACCCAACTGATTCTATATAGTAGGGATGCACCGAATCCAGGATTCGGTTCTGGATTTGGCCAGGATCCGGCCTTTTCAGCAGGATTAGGATTCGGCCGAATCCTTCTGCCCGGCTGAACCAAATCCCAATTTGCATATGCAAATTAGGGCCGGGAAGGAAATCATGTGACTTTTTGTCACAAAACAAGGAAGTAAAAAATGTTTTCCCCTTCCAATGATTCGGTTTGTTATTCGGCAGAATCTTTTGCAAAGGATTCAGGGGGTTCGGCCGAATCCAAAATAGTGGATTCGGTGCATCCCTACTATATAGCAAATCAAGTGATGGGTCTTTGGATATACTGTCTCTATTGAGAGTCTAGAGTACAATCTGCAACTAACCAGAACAGGTTTTGGGTATAAATACTGTATATTGGGTCCCAGTTCTCGATTAATACCACAATGGTCAACTGTACATAAACATGGTGAATTATCAAAGATGGGAAATAGGAAGCTACAGATATAGAAGGAATGCAAGTTTGGAGGAACTATTACCCCTGCATATTCATTGGGCATATACGTATTGTCAGCAAGACATGATACCCAGAAAACAGACATGTTTGTACACAGTGCTTTATAAGGTGTAAACACAAAAGTGGAATTGTTATTATAAATACTCAAGTTCATCATTTCAATTTACAGTTGGGGCTAGGTTCCTGCATCAAAGGGCTTAAAATCTATAAGAAGAGACAGACTAAAACAGAAAGGGCTCGGGAAGAAGTGCTAAGGTCAAGGGTGTGTTGCTGCAGAGGAAGACTAGTTAAATGCTTTCTCTAGAAGGTGATATTTGATGAGCTTTGAGAAAAGTGTTAGTATGGGAACTTTTCCTAATGGTGGTAGAGCATCTGGAGTTGTGGTGCAATGAGCAAGAAACTTTTTATGCTTGACTACACTGGTGAACTATATGTTTAGTAGATTGTCCTAAGCTGAGTGAAGGACCTGGTAGGGAATGTATGGACAGATGAAAGTAGATACTGTATATACAGAAGAATATAGGGCTCTGAAGGCCAGAATAAGAATGTTATACTTACGTACCACTTGACCACGAGCCAGGAGAGATACTTTAGCAGTGAGGTGGTGGAGACTGATTTAGATGCAGGTGAGACAATGTGGGCAGCAGCATTGAGGATGGAATGCAGTGGGTGGAGATACAATTCTAGGAGATTAGTCAGTGATATGTTGCTTACAGTCAAAAAGAGGCAAAACAGGATATATTTAATCGACTTGTTGTACAACATTGACTACAAGCAACACACTTTGCCTCTGCAATTGTTTGGCCATTCATTCTACCCCCGTCCTGAGAGGAGGCAGGGGCGTAACTACAGAGGAAGCAGACCCTGCAGTTGCTGGGGGGCCAGGAGTGTAGGGGCCCCAGTGAAGCACTAATTAATAGAAATTTTAATTTATCTTGGTTGGCTAGGCAAACTTTTCAATATTTTGGGGTCTGAAATGTAATTTTCTGTGGGGCCCCGTAGCATCTAGTTACACCACTGAGAGGAGGGAAGTCTTTTTGGACTTCTGACTTGGACTCAGAAGTGTGTGAATTAGTAATACAGGTATGGGACCTGTTGTACAGAATGCTCAGAATTCTTGATAATGGATCTTCAAACCTTAAGTCTACTAGACAATTTGCTTCCAATAAGGATTAATTATATCTTAGTTTGGAACAAGTACAAGGTCCTGTTTTATTATTACAGAGAAAAAGGAAATACATTTTAAAAAATTGGATTATTTATATAAAATGGCGTCTATGGGAGACAGGTATTCAGTAATTCTGAGCTTTGTGGAGAATGAGCTTCAGGATAACGGATCCTATACCTGTAGTTTGTTACAAATGAATTGCTTTTTGTTATTAGACAAAATTTTATGCTATATAATAATAATAATACTCATGTTTCATATAATTTACTGATAAATTGTTATGCAATTGTATACATATTTTAAGGATTCTATTTAATGCGAATGGACACAACAAGGATTATTTATGGATAGGCAGATGTAGGAGACAGATATGAAAGATAGTTTAGGAGCCAAGAAAATGAATTTCATTTGGTATGGTTGCACTTTGGAATATACATGACTTATGGAAATATTGGTTTTAATATATATTTACTATATTAGATCTATTATCCAGAATGCTCAGACAATGCTGGGGTTTTATAGATTAAGTAATCTGTGATTTTCATCACCATACCTTAAATCAATAGCATTGTTTTGCCTTCAATATGGATTTATGCAGTTTAGTTACCAACAATTACAAGGAAATGGAAATCATTTTTAGACATTAGAATTTATAGACTTAAAATAGACTCTATGGGGCAAATTCACTAACCAGCGAAAATTCGCCAGCGCTGGCTTCGTGCACATCGCAACGCTTCGCCAGGCGTAAATTCACCTGGACAATGCTAATTCACGAAGACCTGAAATTGCGCACGGGGGGGAAATTTACTAAAGGGGAATGACGTCATTTTGGCACTTCGTTGGCGTAAATTCGCCAAGGAGATAGATTCTGGCGCAACTTCGCTCTCTAACACCAGGCAAATTTTCGGTCTGGCGAAAGAGCGTTACTACGCAAATTCACAACGTTTTTGATTTTACTGACTGTTACCTCTGTGCTGTCGTAGTAATTATCTGCATTAATTACTAATCATCCTTATATTGTGACCTTTCTATTCAATGTGTACTGTATATTTTGAGTGGGTCCCTAAGCTCAGTAAGTGACAGCAGCACAGAGCATGTTGTAACGTTCAGTATCCCACAACCCAGAGTAAACCCCAATGTCCCAGGCTCGGCTCACGCTTCGGCCTATAACCGCCGCCTTTCACATCGGGTGGGGCCCTCCGCTACTCGGATGCCGCCAGGACTTAATAGTGAGGAGACTGAGGGAAGAACTCTGGGCGAGCAAGGGAACGTAACGTAAAGGTTATCAAAGTCCAGGAACGGGCCAAGTCTAAACCAATCGGGAATGCAGTACAAAATCGGTAAGCAGCAGAGTAATCGAGGTCACAGGCCAGGTCAGCAACTAACAGGGTTGAAGTACAGAACGGAATCCAAAGAGTAGTCAGGGACAAGCCAAAGGGTCAGGGCAGGCAGAAGTCAAACAGGAATCAGGGATAGCCAAGGTCACAACAAGAATCACAGAAATAATCGCACCCAGGAACCATATACAGAACCTACGTTGGGCAAGGCACAAAAGGACTGATGGCCCTTTAAACACTTGAATTTGGCGCCATTGGACGCTGGCGAATCAGCGCCAGCGCCTGCGCAAACACGCCAGTGCAATTGCGCCAGCGTGCCTGCGTCTTTAATTCTAGCGCATGCGCGCCGCGCGCTCCATAGGAGCCGGCGCCTGGGGCCTAGCCGCATCGGCGGAGGAGGTGCGAGACGGGCGTCCCCGTCGAGGGGGCGGCAGGCGTCCCTGCCGTCCCCTGGGTAAGTACCTTACATTACCCCCCCCTCCAGAGGGGGCCACTGGACCCTTAGGTTTGTTGGGAAATTTAGAATGAAACTGTCTCACCAACCTATCCGCCTTAACATCAGAGGCGAAAACCCAGGATCTCTCCTCAGGACCATAACCCTTCCAATGAACCAGATATTGGAGTTTACCCCTAGAGATACGAGAGTCAATCAACCTGTGAACCAAGAATTCAGATTGGCCCTCAACAGAAATAGGAGGAGGAGGAGAATTCTGATGTACCACTCTAGCGGGTCTCAACAGAGATACATGGAAGGAATTAAAAATCTTGAGTTCGGGAGGAAGATTTAACCTGAAAGTACATGGGTTGATAACATCAGATATAGAGAAAGGACCAATAAATTTGGGACCCAGTTTGGCTGAAGGGACTTTCAGAGAAATGTTTTTGGAGGAGAGCCAAACCTTGTCACCAACCTGATACACAGGAGAATCTCTCCGATGTTTGTCTGAAGCCTTCTTCTGAGCAGCTACTGCAGAAGATAATGACTTCTGAACCTCCTGCCAAGTCTTAGAAAACTCTTCCACAAAGGAATTAACAGCAGGAAGATCACATGAACCTGAGAATGAAAAAACTCTGGGATGAAGACCAAACACCGTGAAAAAAGGAGACTTGCCAGTGGAGGAATGAATGGCATTGTTATAGGCAAATTCAGCCCACGGAAGAAAATTAACCCAAAGTGCCTGATTGCAGGAGACATAACATCTAAGATATTGTTCCAGAGTCGGATTTGTCCTCTCAGTCTGACCATTGGTCTGGGGATGATATGCGGAAGAAAAAGACAAATCAGTACCCATTAATGAACAAAAAGCCCGCCAGAATCTGGACACAAATTGAACCCCCCTATCAGACACAATATTGAGAGGAGCCCCGTGAAACTTAAATATATGGACAATGAAAAGTTCAGCTAGAGTCTTGACAGAGGAAAGGGTAGAAAGAGGAATAAAATGAGACATTTTACTAAAACGGTCCACCACTACCCAGATAACAGTATGCCCATTCGATGGAGGTAATTCTACAATGAAATCCATGGATATATGAGTCCAAGGTTTCTCAGGAATAGGAAGTGACTGCAGCAACCCTTGAGGTAAAGATCTAGATGGCTTAGATCGTTGGCAGACTGGGCATGACTCAATATATTTGGCAACGTCTTGTCTTAAAGTCGGCCACCAGAGAGTACAAGACAACAAATCGCAAGTCTTCGCACGACCCGGATGACCAGCCACTTTAGAATCATGAGTCTCGTGAAAGACTGCTTCACGTTAATTACTAGGAACAAATAACTTGCCCACTGGAATATCAGGAGGGGAATCTACCTGGGCATTCGACAAGGAGGTAGAGAGATCCGGACTCAAGGCTGCCACAATCATCTCCTTAGGAACAATAGGGACTGGTTCCAAATCCTCCCTAGGCTTGGAGACAAAGCTTCTAGAAAGGGCATCTGCTTTCAGATTCCTTTCTGCAGGCCTGTAGGTGATGAGAAAATTAAAAAGTGAGAAAAACAATGACCACCTGGCTTGACGAGGATTTAAGCGTTTAGCAGATTTTTATGATCTGTGAACACAGAAACCGTATGCTTGGCACCCTCAAGGAGATGTCTCCATTCCTCAAATGCCCATTTAATGGCCAATAATTCCCTATTGCCAATATCGTAGTTGACCTCAGCAGAGGAAATTTTTTTTGAGAAAAAGGCACATGGGTGAATTTTACCGGAGACAGGATGTCGTTGAGATAATACTGCTCCGGCACCGATCTCAGACGCATCAACCTCAACAATAAAAGGCAAAGATGAGTCTGGATGCCAATATTGTAGTTGACCTCAGCAGAGGAATTTTTTTTGAGAAAAAGGAACATGGGTGAATTTTACCGGAGACAGGATGTCATTGAGATAATACTGCTCCGGCACCGATCTCAGATGCATCAACCTCAACAATAAAAGGCAAAGATGAGTCTGGATTGTCCTTGTCAAACAGGAATCCCTGTAGTCCTTCGGCATGTTCAAGTCAGCACACATGCATATGTTAATGTGTTTTTTAGACCAAATCCATGGACTGTAGCCTTGTGAAAAAAGTTCCAGTAAGTGGCCTAAATGTGGTAAAATGAAATAGATTTGCAACCTAACGAAAATGTTAAAATATTTCAAAGATGTGATTACTTGTTCTTTTTCCAATCCCACCTTTTCAATAAATGTGTGAAACAGCGTTTACTATTAAACAAATAAGGTTCCAACTCTCCATTAAGGGGCAGATTTATCGAGGGTCGAATTGAAAATTCGAAATTCAAACTTTCTAGTTTTTTTAGGGTCAAAAAACTGTCAAATTCGACTAGGGAGTTATTTAAATTTGATTAGAGTTTTTAAAAAAAATCTATTTGATTTTTGAGATTTATCATACTCTGACCCTTTAAGAAATCAAACTCAACTCGCCAAACCTGATGAATTGCTGTTTAAGTCAATGGGAGAGGTCCAGGGATCCAGGGATTTGGAGATGTTTGCAGCCTTCCTGACATTCGAGTTTTTTTTCAGAGAAAACAATTTGAATCAAGTTTTTTAGATTCGACTAGAAATCGAGTTTTAAAAAATTAGATTTTATTATTAAATTTCGATTGGTTGAATTTCGAGTTCATGGGAGTTTATGGGAGTTTTAAAAGCCAATATATTTTTTTCACAGGGACTGATTGGAAAATTTTTGGCGTTTGATTCCATTTCTATAAGAATTTGGATTTGAAAAAAGTCTCACTGGAAGGACTAAATCAGGCCGTTTTTTGGACTTTTTCATGAGGACACAAAATACCCACTAATTATTGAAGGATTTGAAAATATCTCAACTAGTATAAGTGAAATGTTTCGCCAGGCATGGACTTGTGGTGAGATTCCACATTTTGGCAGGTATTCGTTTTTTGTGGTGCACTTGTTTCTTCCTGATTCAATAGTTAAGAGAAGTTTTTTGTGACATGTTGGTCATATGGTCAGATGCTGCAAAGACCTGGATTTTACAAAGGCTAAACTGCTTTTGGAATTTTTTTCTTTCTCCGTTGTGAATTTTTTCACTCCAAAGTGATAAAAATTAAAGCAAGCAAACAGGTTTTTCTCATATACGCATGTTTGGGTGCTTTGGCTTTTTTTTTAAGTGGAATTCCGGCAGGCATTTTAGCCTCTTGAATTTGGTTGCCAGCATTATCCATTTTTGTATCATTCCACCTATATACAATATTTTCGAATTTGTAATTCTAGCATCTCAAACAAGAACTGTGATTTAATTTAAGATGGAAAAACTCTGTCCTGATATCAGAGAATTAAATACAAGATGTACCTGCATGCTGCCCATTGTCACATTATTCTAGTTATCAACAGTGTAATAATGTATAAATGGTGAATGTAGATCACTGAATGGGCCATTGGGCTGGAACATTGTTCAGCCCAAGCCTCATTTGAACAAAGAAATCCAGGAGTCCACATGCAGAATATAAAAATCCTTATTTGAATATAAATATAGGCATGGGATTCCTCATCTGGAAACTTGTTTTCCAGATAGCTCCGAATGATAGAAAGGCCATCCTTATTGGAGGCAATATATTCCTATTTGGTATAATGAATTCATGTAAAATGCTTTTTTACAAGTCTTAGGGCCCATTAATGACTCTCTGAGTTTTGTGTTCAGGCAATCATAAAAGAAACCCTGCATCAAGCTACTTATCATGCATGGGGTTTCATGCTGAAAAATGCTCAGCAATCTCTATTAGTTTTCCCTGAACAAAGAAAACACCTGTATACATACATAATGTATATAAAGTAATACAGGTACGAGGTGTAACATATGAGAGTTTGCAAATATGGGACCTGTTATCCAGAATGCTTGGGACCTGGGGTTTTCTGGATGAGGGATCTTTCTGTAATTTCGATCGTCATAATTTAAATCTAATGGAAAATCATGTAAACATTAAATAAACCCAATTGGCTGGTTTTGCTTCCAATAAGGATTAATTATATCTTAGTTGGGATCAATGTACAATGTACTGTTTTATTAATATAGAGAAAAGGGAAATAATTTTTCAAAATTTGGATTATTTGAATAAAATTGAGTCTATGGCCGTAATTCGTATCTTTCTAGATCACGGGTCTCCAGATACTGGATCCCATACCTGTATTACAAGACATTGTTTCCTTCAGAACAATAGCTACTCTATTTTTTGCAGCAGTGGCACTACTGGTTTGCCAGAAGGGGGCTTTAAATATACACCGACTAGACTACACATATATTACAGGATGTTTGTGGACTGAAGCTGAAATAATTCCATCAAATTTAGAATTTTTTTTGTATTTGAATATATGCGCATCAAAATATGGTACATGCCAGCACCTACACAGACTAAGGTGCTGGCATTTAAATAAATCTCTGGCATATGATAAGGGGCTCACTAAACTGCACTCTTTATTGCCAACAGTTTAATTTATACCCTGCTGGGTTGATTCACAAGAAGGTCACTTAATGCATAGTTTTGTGTTTTAAAAATGGATGTAATTCTTGTCTGTCTCCCTTGCAGATTGGTAAAACACGTAAAAGACAACAAACAGGTTTTCCTTGTATAAAAAAATGCTTGGGTGCATTTTTTAAGTTGAATTCCCCCAGGCATTTAAACCTTTGGAGTTTTGGGGTGAGAATTATCATTCCATCTATTTACAGTCCTTTGTAGATTATAATTCTAACATTTCACTCCAAAACTCTCCCAATATTAGTGAATTACCTATGAGAAAACTGACTCCCATTGTCACATTATTTTTGAATGAATAGCGGTGCAGCCCGAGCCTTGTTTTTTTTAATAGGTAACTTTTTATTAACATTTCCAAAAGAAAACAAAAAAGTGGGATACAGAAAGAAAAAAGGGGGGGGGAGGTACAGCAAGTCCATAGAAACGTAACATCATTTACATTCCATAAGCACACAAAATAATATCATGCATAATTCAAGGCAACGTTGGCAGGTGCACATCGGTCCAAGGGTCCCAAATATTCCCAAACTTTCCAGGACAACCTCTGGCTTCATAGGTCAGTTTGATCAAAGGGAGCATTTTGTTAACATATTGTACCCAGTCACCCTGAATTGGAGGTAAAGGAGCCATCCACTTCATAATCATGACTTTCCTAGCATAGTAGAGGAGGGACCTAACTAGAACTCTTGTTCTGGTTGCATTAAGAAAGTCATCAACTAGGCCCAACAAACAAATCTCTGGGGAACAGATAGAAGGATAGAAGGAAGGTCAAGAAGTTCCTGTATATGATGTGTTACCGCTGCCCAATATCTAGAGATGACTGCACACGTCCAAATCATGTGCCAGTAGGACCCATCCGGATCCCCACACCGCTTGCATAGTGGTGCTGGGAGTTTCCCCATGCGGTATAACCTGTTAGGAGTGAGGTAAGTTCTTAGAATAAATTTGTGCTGAATAAGCTTGTCCCTGGCACTAATTAGAAAGTTATAAAGGTTCCCTGTTACTTCATCCCACTGATCAATACTGAGATTTGGAATATCGCTTTTCCACACTGCTAAAGCTTTATCAAAGGGTTTGGGACCAGTGTCCACAATTATGGCATATAGTTTAGAGATCATTTTGGAGGTGTCCTCCCGTCTGAGCTGGCTGAGCACCCGGGGCTCCTCTAGAACTATAACTCCTGTCCCAAACTGAGCCTGAAACACGTGGCGGAGTTGGAGATACCTATACATGGGCATATTTGGGGTCCCAGTTTTGTCCCTCAATGGGTTCATATCGATGAAGTTAGAACCATCCACCAAGTCCGCCAGATACTTGATTGCTTTGGGTGCCCAATATCTAGTGATCTCTGTATCTAGAAAATGGTGTAAATGGGAATTTCCCCATAAGGGAAGTGCTGTGGATACGATTGGGGGTTTGGTTCGGGTTAGTTTCATTACTGTCACCCACACTAACCAGGGAGCTTTCATGCAAGGTGGAAAGTGTGGAATATCCCTCTCCTTTCTAAAGACACAGTTCCGCAGAGCCTCCAGAGAGCCCACATATTTGGCTTGCAGAATTACATTGGGATTTTCCAGGTCCTGTGTTAGCCACCAATTAATGTAGGCCAGCTGGGCTGCCAGATAGTAAGCATATAAATTGGGCAATCCCAATCCCCCACTATCATACGGTGTCATTAACGTGCTCTGAGACACTCTGGGGACTTTATTACCCCACAGAAAGGGTCTAATCAGGGCTTGTATAGAGTCTAAGGTATCTTTAGCTATGCTCAGCGGTGAATTATGCAGTACATATAGGTACTTTGGTAGAAAGATCATTTTGATTACGTTAGTTCTGCCCCAGAGGGTAAGGGGGAGTGAACTCCAGGATATCAACGCTGATGTGAGCTGTCTAGTGATGGGGGAAATGTTCTGGGGTACAAATTGCTCTAAGTCCCTATGGATATGTATCCCCAGATATTTAAAGGTAGTGACCCATTGCAGTCTGTGGTCAGCTGCCAGACCAGGGTCCAGGTCTTGGTCTAGAGGGAAAACTACAGACTTGGCCCAGTTGATGCGTAAACCAGCATATTTAGTAAATGTGTCAAACAGGTCTAGTACCCCTACCAAGGAAGGACCTGTGTCAGCTAAGTATAGCAATACATCATCCGCGTATAAGGAGATTTTCTCCTCAATGTCGCCATATTTGAGCCCTTTAATCTGCGGTGATGTTCTGATCTGTATGGCAAGTGGTTCTATAGCCAGCGCAAAGAGAAGGGGGGACAGAGGGCATCCCTGTCGGGTCCCCCTTCCTAGCTGAAAATTATCAGTTATAAAATCATTAACCTGTATTTGGGCCATTGGTTTTTGGTATAAGAGTTGGACCCACTTAATATAACGATCCCCAAACCCAAAGTGCTTCATGATTCCCCATAGATAAGCCCATTCAATAGAATCGAAGGATTTTTCTGAGTCAAGCGACAGTATCACCCTGGAACCTATATTGTCATGTGGGACCTGCAAATTAAAGTAAAGCCTCCTTAGATTTACATCAGTGGCGCGATCAGGCATAAAACCCGTCTGATCAGGATTCACCAATTCGGTGATAACCAGCTTGAGCCTGATAGCCAACACTTTCGCTAGGATCTTATCATCTACGTTAAGAAGGGATATTGGACGGTACGACCCACAGGATTCCACATCCTTCCCCTCCTTATGTATCAAAACAATTAAAGCATTACTAAATGATGGAGGCAATGTACCCTGGTCATAGGCCTGAGCCAGAATATCACATAAAGTACCCGTTACTTTCTTTCCCAAGGCCCTATACCATTCTACTGGTAGACCATCAGGTCCAGGAGATTTCGAGGTCGCCATTGCACTGATCGCCTCTTGAATTTCGGCAGCCGTTATAGGGCTATCTAATAGAGCAGCATATGCGGGATGAAGTTTGGGGAGAGGTATGGTTGTTATGAAGTTGTCCAACTGCGTCTGGGAGTATTTGGCTTGGGTACCGTATAATTCGGAAAAGTACTCCCTAAATTGGGCAGCTATCTGCTTAGGATCAGTTAGGATACGGCCCTCTCCAGTCCTGATTCTATGAATCACTGTCTTAGGCACAGCTATTTTGGAAAGGAATGCTAGAGTTTTACCCGACTTCTCTCCCTGTTCAAACCCCCTTTGGGAGGCATACAACAATTTTTTCTGGGTCAGTTCAGTGAATTTACACTTCAAAGCTGTTTGAGCTTGGACCAGAAGAGCATGGCCCCCCTCTGAAGGAGCTGCAATATAAGCTTGCTCAACCCGTTCCACCTCCTCAGCAGCCTGTTGGACCTGTAGCTTAGTATTAGCCCTAACAGCATTAATTGTTTGAATAATGTCTCCTCTAGCCACTGCCTTGAAAGCATCCCACAGGAGAGCAGGAGATGTTGAGTTACTATTTTCCTCCCAATAATGCTCAGCTGAGGTCTGAATTTTTTCTACGACTTCCTCCCATGAGAGCCATAAGGAGTTCAGTCTCCACCTTTTGAACCCCTGATGCGGGTACAGTTGCAACTTAATACGTAAGGGGGAGTGATCTGAAATGGATCTTGGTTCGTAATTGATGTCTACAATCTTAGCGGCCACTTCTGGAGAAACCAGGGCCATGTCGATACGTGACAGGGTGCGATGGGTCCCTGAATGACATGAGTAGGACTGGGCAGAGGGGTTCCTAGCTCTCCAAATATCCAGTAATCCCATACTATCCACCCAGTTTTTAAATTTAGACGGTGTAGTGTCTATGGAGTTAAGTCTATCAAGGGCCGGGATTAGGCAGCAATTAAAGTCACCTACCCAGCACTGAGGGAGGAGGGGCAGAGCAATAACTTTCCACATTATCTGATCCATAAGTTCCATACTAAAGGGTGGAGGCACATAGACAGTAATCAGTAGAAGTTCAGTTGATCTAATTGTACAATGTAGGATAATGTATCGCCCGTAATGATCTGTATGAATCTGGTGGAGCACATAGGGAAGGCTTTTTTTTATAAGGATAGCAACCCCCCTGGCATGGGAGGAAAATGTAGCATGGTACGCCTGGGCTACCCAACCTTTCTTAAGTGCAAGAGTTTTGCGCCCTATTAGATGAGTCTCCTGGAGACAAACTATTTCAGGGGCCCATTGTTTCAAAACTGTAAACATAAGAGCTCTCTTTATTTTGTCATTGAGCCCCCTGACGTTCCACGATACTAATGTTGTGGTTGCCATATATACCTATGGTTGACTGCCTTTGCTGGACCAAGCGCTGTACCCAAGCGTAAAGGTAAGGTAAAGATAGGGGAGGGAAAGAAAAAACCCACAAAATAGAACCCTAGCCCTCCCTGCCCACCCTGTAAACTGGGGTGGGCCTTGGCCCCAAACTGAAGTAAGCAAACATTTGCAAGGGGCGATTGAACCATTGCAGTAGTAATTGCACTCAACTTAAACTTGTAAACATATCATATTACCCAATGCGCTCCGAGTCCCAACAGTGAACAGAGTCTCCAAATGTCCGAACCTGGGGTCCCCCAGGTGTAGTTGTCGGCTCTCCTGCGCCATGATGGGCAACAGTCTAGCAGGAGGGGAGCATGTGTGAGACAGTCGAGCACTTGAAATAACCTGCATCTTGGGACAACTCACATTGCAGTAGGAAGGTGTTCAGGCTCTGCGTGGTGAAGCCGGTGCACCTTGCCGTTCCAGCCAGTCCATGGCACTCTGGGGAGTATCGAAGAAACGGGTGGTCTCACCATCAATCAGACGGAGTTTTGCGGGGAACACAGTCGAATAAGGAATACCTTTATCTCTTAGCTTCTTTCGGACTTCTGCAAATTTTGCCCTCTGACGCTGCACTTCAAGTGTATAGTCCGGAAAGAACAGTAATTTAGCGTTCTCTATAGTAATGTCCCCTTTCACTCGCATTTGTTTCAGGATTGCGTCTCTGTCTCTGTAATTGAGAATTTTGGCTATCATAGTGCGTGGAGGTGCACCCGGAGGCGGAGGGCGCCCGGGGATTCTGTGAGCCCGCTCAATTAGGAAAAGAGGAGAAAGGTACCGTGCCTCCACATGCTGTTTAATCAGGGCCTCTAGGAAGAGTTCCGGGTTGGGCCCTTCTTGGCCTTCAGGTATACCCGTGACGCGGATATTAATCCACCGCTGCCGGCCTTCCAAATCATCAGCCCTGGCTCTACACATCTTTAGCTGTTGTTGTAGATCACTGATGGAATGCGGAACATCTCTAGTAACATCCTCGATGTCGGAGATTCTCCTCTCCGCCTCCGCGGTCCGCTCACGCACCTTCTGAAGATCTTGGTGCAGGAGCGCCAAATCAGTTTTAACCTCCTCGATCCTGGTATCAATTTTCACCTCCACCGCAGTCCTAGATTCACGGATCGCAAGGAGGACTTCTTGCAGAGTCGGTTCCGGATCAGACTGGTCCGCACACTGACCTGGTGGAGGTTGTGAAGATGGCGGGTCCGTTCTGTGGAGTCGGGCGCCATCTTGATTCTGTAGCCTGACATATTTATCCATTTTAGACGCTGTTGTGTCGCTAGCTTTCTTGTGGCCCCCCATCTGCGACAGTACAGGTGGTGTTAGGTAGCCGATTATTAAATTTCGTGGCTGTGGAGCCCTCTGATCAGTCAGCACGGATCAATGACACCGGAGCTCAGCGGGAACACGTCTTACTACATTGGCGGTTAGGCCACGCCCCCCGAGCCCGAGCCTTGTTTGGCAGAAGAAGCCCATGAGAAGAAGCTACGCAATATGTTGGCGCTATATAAATACATGTTAATAAAAAAAATAAAATAATAATATGGGAACAGTGCAAAATGTATATCTTTATTAAAATATTAATACATTGTACCTTTCAAGCAGTTGGCCTTAATATATAAAACAGATATTTAGGGGGTTATTTACTAAACCTTGAATTTATTTGGTTGTATTTTTTGGGGCAAAAACTGGAATATTTTGTGAAAAAAAACCTTGATTTTTTCGAGATGCTGCAAAAAGACCGAATTCAATTATCCACCATCTCAGACCTGTCGAGGTCCTGTATAAGTCAGTGGGAGAGGCACAAATTTCAATTTGAAGATATCAGGGTTCTGCTGGGTTTAACCCAAAAATCTGAAAAATTTGGGGTTTTCGGGCAAAAAATTTAATATTAATAAATAAGGTCGCAACAGGCATTGAAGTTTGGTCATGTTTTTTTTTTCTTTTTTTTATAAAATGTGAAATAAATTCTGAGTTTAGTTAATAAACCCCTTAATGTCACATCAGTAAAATAAAACGTTTAGAGGCACATTTACTAAGGGTCGAATTTCAAAGTTAAAAAACTTTCGACCATCGAATTTGATACTTCGATAGTCGAAGTATTTTTTTCGATTGAAAAAAAGCCGTTTTTGATTGAAGTAAAAATCGTTCGATCGATTAAATTGCTCTATTCACACGATTCGAACGATTTTACAAAAAAATACTTCGACTACTCAAAACTTAGCCAATTAACGAAGTGTCGAAATTGAGGTTTTTTAAAGAGACAGTACTTCGATTTTCGAAGTCGAAGTTTTTTCAATTCTAATCTAATTTTGGCCTATTCGATGGTCGAAGTACCCAAAAATTACTTCGAAATTCAAAGTTTTTGAATTCGAAAATTCACTTTCGACCCTTAGTAAATGGGTCCCTTATTGTATAATCTTTAAAGCTAATGTGTTTACAGTGATTAAAGTACACAGGTTCATTTTGCCATAAAGACTACAGTAGAACATTGCCTCAGGCACCAGTATATTAGAAGCAGCAAATAACCACCCTGGGCAATTTAATAACTGATTTAACTCACTGTACCAGCATTACATCCCCATTGATCCTCTCCAGGTACAACAGAGGTAAGTGAGGGGTGAAGGCATTGGGGCTTGTGCCTCAGATCACCGCTAAAACACACATTGTTCATGGTTGTAGTAATGAGTTCAGCTGCATCTCAAAAACATCATATATTTATACATCAATTCCCCAGTTGTTGACAATATATTTACGTGGGGTAATGTTCAATCCAAAATGATATGATTTGCCACTTTTTTTTTATCATTCTCAATGTTTCAATAGCAACGGATCATGCATTTAGGGCAGATTCCCCTTGCAAAATCTATCCCACCTTATCCCTAACACTTGTCTGAAATCTGATCTGGCAGCCAAAACAATAGGGTGTTTTAGTGCATGAATATCCCATAATAACTACAAACTGGTAAAGATGGATATCTGTAAAATCATTATAAATGCACAGAAATGGTTCTAAATACAAGTAATACAGGTATCCTGTGTAACACATTAGAGTTGTTATAAGTCCTCAGTGGACAATGGATGTTCTATTATTTTTTTTTTTTTGCGCAAGTGGTACAACTGGTTTGCCTGGGGGTCCCTGAATATACACAGATTGCACATATATTACAGGATGTTTGTGACCTCCTGCTGACCGGATTCTAATCTGGTCCATAATGAATGTCCTACATGTGCCAGACCTGATCCTTAATAATTTAGCTAATGTTGCATTGTAAAAGTCTATTTAAGTTTGCCATTGTTTAAATAAGGCACAATCCTTTCATTTTGCTTAAAGAAGAATGAGGGGTGTTGTTGTTGGTCAGCAAGTTGTGCTTTTGTTATTCTTAGAGCCAGAGGCCAACTCTTTATCACAGGTTCAGGTGAGGAACATATCTGGGAAGATGTCATGAGTCTTCCTGCTCTCGCTTCTCCTCTTGGCTTAGTACTGTCTGAAAGACACAATATTCTGTAGCTTACAGCAGAGAAAAGCATCATTGTATGAAGCAGCTTTATTAAAGCTAGGAAACATTTGTTACCAATCTAGTAAAGAGTAATACAATCATCAGTGTTTAATTCACCTAAAATGGTCAGTTTATTTATTTGGTGCACTCTTATAGAGGATATACACAGTGTAGATAAAACAAAAATTAATTTGGCTCATATAAACCTTATTCCAAAAAAAATCATGCTGCTTATTCTTATAAACCACACATTGTTGCATAAAAAAACGCTTTTTAATCAATGCATTTTGTAAGAAGCAGCCGCCACTTGAAAATGTTGTGTAAAAGCAGTGATCAGCTATTGGTACTTTATACCCTTTTTTTATGCTGGGTTTTTACCCTCAAATTTATCTGGTATCTGAATTTTTTCAATTGAAATTAATGAGTTATGCAAAATCTAAAGTGGAAACGACACACACTTTACATTTAGTTGAAGCCACTTTTTACAAAGCGTTTTTAAAGTGTAAATCATTAGTGATGGGCGAATTTATTTGCCAGGCGCGAATTCACGCCAGCGAATAAATTTGCGAAACAGCCGCGAAAATTCAAAACGGAACGCTGGCATCAAAAATGAGACACCGGCGCCGCTTCGCAAATTCGCCCATCACTATAAATCATTGTAAAACATTTAACAAATAAGGCTCTACTATGAAAAAACCGAGTTGTTTCATCTTTGTCTCCTCTTTGCCAGGTGGGTTCTGCAATAGAAAGATAAGAGGGGCATAAGCAATGTTTATTATTCCCAGTATTATCATTAACCAGTTAAATCCAAGGGTGTTGGCAATGGCTCCTCCACTCAATGGGCCTAAGAAGTCAGAAAGTTACAAAATATAAGCCCAGAAAACGTGACCTGATACCATCATTTGTATAGTCAAATTTTGTAGACAGGTTATTATTATACGATAGTATTTATGATACAGATAAAGAGCATTCTGAACGTAATACAGCGGCCACAGTAATTTGCACCATAACACCACAAAAATTCAGATATTAGATATGCTATTGGGAATCAGATTTAAATTGTACCTCTCATATTTTCCCAAATATGTAGAAGCACTTTAGATTATATTTAAGAATATTGCTGTCCAAGTTTGTGCCCCATCGTTATTTTATAGCATTAGTTACATTTTGCTATGCAACATATGGTGCTTCTATTTCAGTAGTGTGAATTAATTTGTTGCTACCAATGATCTTATTCTGCATTAAACAAATAAATATTAACTATGCCCATTTTTTGAGCTAATAAATACACCCTTTCACCGAACAATAAGAAGGTGCTGCAGCATCTATCTTCTACTGTTTTATCAAAGCAAGGGCCAGATTCAATTCAGTGAGAAAAAGTTTATTGTGGTTTATCACATGAAAAGTCATGGACAAGATTCAATTCAGGAAGAGAAAACTTTTATCCAAATTTAGTTCATATTTTTTTTTCCATAGACTTTAATAGGTTTAATACGTTGATAAACCATGAAATATGTTTTTCTGAATTGAATTGCATCTCAAATTCAATCTCGTTCGTGAGTTTTCATGTGATAAAACCTTTTTCTCACTGAATTGAATCTGGCCCAAATGTCCATTCAATTAGCTGTTTTTACTCATGGGCCAAAAAAATAAGGCTGCCAAGATCAAAAGTTATTCAACATGTATGAAATGTATTTAAATCCTCTGCAACACTTCACACCACTTTGTCAGACATTAATTCGCAGAGTATACGCTAATTCATCAAAATGCAAAGATTCGTCTCGGCAGCTGAACGCTGGGGAAGTTTCACCAGCGAAACTTGATCAGTGCGAGCATTTCATAGTGGACTTTTGCTAGTGTTCATTTTTGCCTAGTGAAATTTTGTAAGTACACTTGTGTTTAGGTCAATTTGAATAGGGCGGGTACATATAGGTCATATATATATTTATTAATTTGTGATGGTGCAAATACTTGAAGTGGCCACTTATTATTACAAATGTCCAAGGAAGCAAAATAAAGACAAAAGAGATCATCCTAGACATGAGCCCACCCTAAAACCAATTTGGCATGACTTTCAAATGGTTAATAAAAATTAAAAAAATATATTTAACAGTCCTACTATAAAATATGAAAAAACGCCAGTGTTTTAAACTTTTTTTTTTTTACGACTTTTCTGCAGACAGGATATGAGGTCACTGACATAAGATTGAGGAGGATTTAGCTTCATCTTATCACTTCACCAGCTATAACCTGGCGAAGGAAACTCTGGTGAAATTTGCAATATCCCTGCGGATTGGATTTCTGGTGAATTTTCGCTAGTGATGGCCACTTCGCCCTTCAGTAAATTTGCCCCCTAATGTTTGGAAAAGTTATGCAGAAATAACTTTATTCCTGACCTTTCATTAAATCTACCCCAAACTGTTATACAATAAATTGTGTTGTTTATTAATATATCTTATGTTTGTCTTACAGGGTATTGACATATATTGTACAGTGGATATCTCTATTTCTATGTATGGTAAGACTGCTGAAACCAATACTCTGGTGTAAGAACCCATATTTATGTCTCCATCTCTAAGTTAAGAGTAGTACAAAATAAATGATACCTGTGAAAGTGTTTTCTAAATACATCCACCCCAATTCCACTGTGTATTTATTCATGTTTTATGAATCTTTTGTGATAACCCACGGCTGTATAGTAACATACCCACTGCATAACCAATACAAAGAGCGATATCAGAGATGGCGTAGATGCCTCCATAGTTAGAAGTGTGCCGTAAATCTACCAGATGTGCCATGAGGGGCATTACTGATGTTTCCAGCAATCCAAAGCCACCTCCAAGGAAGGCATCAGGTCCAATAAGTCCAAATATATCGTTTGCTAAAGGCATCTAGAAAAGAAAATGGTTAATCAGCATGACAAAAATAATAAAATACTCCATATAGTTATCTCTAAAACCATTTGTTGCATTCTAGGTTGTAACTGCAAAACGATGGCTGATGGTTACCTAAATGGCTTCTGAATGGTTGCATATGTAGACTTAAATTATTTCTAGCTGTTGGAAAATGTATTGATAAATAAGGGGAAATAACCTGTGCGGATTTGGTCATATTATATTTCAGAAAATAATGAGATAAATTATAATTTTAATTAATAGCCACCTTAAAGAAGACACAAACCCCTTGTTAAAAAAACCCTACCCCCTACTCCACCTAGACCACCCTCCCCCAAGCCTAGCTGCTGCCCCTAACTTTTTACCTACCTCTTGGTGCAGATTCAGGGATCGGAGTTCACGGCAGCCATCTTCTGGGTTTTTCGGAAATCTGACAATGAGCCATGCGTGGCGGCGCATGTGCAGTTGGAGCAATTTCCCAGTTTGCGACGACTGCACACGCGCCAAAATTGCCAGAAAGACATGAAGACCCGGAAAATGGCTGCCGTGAACTCCTATCATTGAATCTGCACCGAGGGGTAAGTAAAAAGTTAGGGGCATTTCCCCGGGGTAGCAGCTAGGCTGGGTGGGTGGGGAGGGAGGGGGGTCTATGTAGGGTAGGGTTTTTTTTTTTAATAAGGGGTTTGTTTCTCCTTTAAGGACCTCTGGGCTCAAGCAATCAGTTATAGAAAGTTTGAGTGAGTTCTTCAAGCTTTGTATAATCAATTACTTTGCCTTAGAGAAACAGGTTTTTCCACAAGCAGGTTTTTTAAGACATTACAAAGTTTGGCATGTTTTTATTTTTTTCCAAAACCAGATAATTTTTTATGTAAAATCTGAAGTAAACAATTATAGACCATGCATGTGTGCATGACTCGATAAATCAGGTCCTAATGTCTAGAACAAAAGAGTAGAATACTTGTATTGGTGACCCCCATATATATGCCCATGCACCCCAAAACATACAACGTAAGAAAGGGGAAGTTAACATGTCACTACTTTGCCATTCCCTCTTTCTAGGGTGGTCTGTGGGGGACATGCACTGTAATATCTGAAACTGAAAATAATTTCTCTTTACACAATGTAAGATTAATAAAGAAAGCTTCATCCAGTAGATGGGTATAAATAAAATATAAATATAAAGAAATGAATTCATATTACCATGTGCAATAAGCAATGGTACTTACACACATAACACTGATTCCTTGCATTATCATTCCAAGCATAATGCATAGCCACCTGCAATAGGGAAGAACTCATTGGATAAGATGACAAGTCGTAATGATGCAGCTCTTAAGCTTTAAAATAACTTACCTCCCAATTTTTTGTGCGAGCCCTGCAAAAGCATTCAGACAAATTATATATACGACCACGGATGGAATGAAAGACAGTCCTGTTAAAAATAGGAATACACAAATTCAATTCATACGCGTAAGAGAAGTCAGGCCTTGTTATTAAGATTATTTCTGTAAACATTCCTTGTCTCAGCAAAGAAAAACAACTTTTGGAATACATAACTTTATATTATTGCACATTGCCCGGCCATAATGTTTTATATATTATCATTACAATAACTTAGGGGCAAATTCAACAAGGGTCGAATATCGAGGGTTAATTAACCCTCAATATTCGACTGGGAATGAAAATCCTTCGACTTCAAATATCGAAGTCGAAGGATTTTGCGCAAATACTTAGATCGAACGATCGAAGGAATAATCGGTTGATCGAACGATTCGAAGGATTATCCTTCGACCAAAAAAACTTAGCCAAGCCTATGGGGACCTTCCCCATAGGCTAACATTGGGTTCGGTAGCTTTTAGGTGGCGAACTAGGGGGTCGAAGTTTTTTCTTAAAGAGACAGTACTTCGACTATCGAATGGTCGAATAGTCGAACGATTTTTAGTTTGAATCCTTCGATTCGAAGTCGAAGTCGTAGTCGAAGGTCGAGGTAGCCCATTTGATGGTCGAAGTAGCCAAAAAAAAACACTTCGAAATTCGAAGTATTTTTTCTTCTATTCCTTCACTTGAAGTTAATGAATTGGCCCCTTAGTGTGGTAATGCCTTTACACCGGTGATCCCCAACCAGTGGCTCCTAAGCAATATGTAACTTATCAACCGCTTGGATGTTGCTCTCAGTGGCCTCAAAGCAGGTGCATATTTTTCAATTCCTGGCTTGGAGGCAAGTTTTAGTTGCATAAAAACCCGAAGTATTACCAAACAGAGCCTCCTGTATGCTGCCAGTTCACATAGGGGCTACCAAATAGCCAATCACAGCCCTTATTTGGCACCCCCATGAACTATTTTCATGCTTGTGTTGCTCCCCATATCTTTTTACATATGAATGGGGCTCACAGGTAAAAAAAAAAAAAAAAGCAAGGTACAGAGTGCTGTAAGTGCAGTAAGTCAGAAGTCCACTTTTTGGCCCTGCATTTGCAACAGAAACAGTTTTTCTGTCTGCAGGTTTTTATTCTCTTTGATGGTAAAAGTGAATGGAGAATTCAGAGTGACAGAACTTGTAGGGAAACACTACACCCTCAGCCCAGTACTAGCTTACACCACATAAATAATGAAAGATGAATAATATTATTTCTCTGCAGTCTCCGTCGGACACAGGAACTATAGGGGTAAAGCTGCATCCCTCCAGGAGGCAGGACACTTACTTAACAAATGAAAAGAAGGGGCGTGCCAATAACCCTTGGCTTTACCCCCGGTACTTCCTCTACATACCTTACTCTTGTACCAAGAGTGTCCCCCTGTCGACTACAGAGAAATGGATTTAACTGTGGGTATATAAATCCAATTGTACATGACAAGACCAATTAGTGCAGGTATGTTTGTATCAAAATATTCAGAATACTGTTGATAGAAAATAAAATTCTGTGTATGCAGATTCCCTTGGGAGCTCCTCTGACCTGGATGGATTATCTTCTCAAGTTAGCCCTGGCCTTGACTGCAGAGCTGTAATTGCAGTTCATTGTTTTTCTGTGCTGTGAAATGATATCTCTATGCTCTCCCATTGGTAATGTCCTTTACGTCCGTAAGTTCTTATGTAATACTTTCTCAAGTTTATAGACTTTGACTTAGTGTTCTGACTCTTTATGAGTTCAGAATCCACTGAGCCTGTGTCAAATAAAGTATCTTTTATTACCTTAAGTGGTCTCCAGTAAGTGAATTTTGATGACACTGTTAAAGGAATGGTGACACCAAAAAAATAAAATTGTATAATGTACCGACGTGTTGCACTATTATAACTGGTGTGTTTGCATTAGAAACACAACTATAGTTTATATAAATAAGCTGCTGTGTAGCCATGGGGGCAGCCATTCAAAGCTGGAAAAGGAGAAAGGATACACAGCAGATAACAGATAAGATCTGTAGTATACAATAGGATTTTTCAGAACTTATCTGTTATCGATTGTGTATCCTGTGCTTGAATGGCTGCCACCATGGCTACACAGCAGCTTGTTTATATAAACTATAGTAGAGTTTCTGAAGCAAGTACACTGGTTTTACTTGTGCAGGACAACACTACATTATGTTGACATTCATTTAGAATACTTTCCTTTTTTGGTGTTACTGTTCCTTCAATAGTGTTCTATATATGGCAGTCAGCTATAGAGTATGCAATTGAAAATACAGATATTTTCGAAAAGGGTGATGGATATTATTTCCTGCTATACTGCATGAAGGAAAAGTTCTGTCTTTTAAGTATTTCATGTTGAGTACAATTTAATAGAAAAATAATCATCTGCCCTTGCCAATATATGAATGAACATGCATATGGATGCAACTTTGCAACTAAAATGAATAAAGGTAAGGGAAAGCTATTAATATAATCCTTTAAAAAGGGGGAGGTCTATGTTAAGAAGTGAAACTTTTTATCATAAAGCATATTGCTATGCCATGGTTTGCATCATTCTAATGGGTACAGTTGGTTCCAGCATGCCAAAGGTAAGATTAGCAATACAGAGACCCCCTAAGAAAGAAAAACAAAAGGGCCTCAGCTCAAATTATGTAATAGGATAATAATAAGAGACATCATTCAATACTGAGCAAGTGTTTTGAGAGTTGCTATGAAAATATGGAAATACATATATAGAGAGAGAGAGAGAGAGAGAGAGAGAGAGAGAGAGAGAGAGAGAGAGAGAGAGAGTTTAAACCCTTTTCTCCTCAATATTTAATTGAAGAGTATATGTCTATTTACACCTTTTCAGTGTGACCATTCAACATATCATTATCTTGTTTTTAGACTTAATCAACTGCCTCCACTCTCTGAAATCAGCTGACATAGACATAATTAAACCCCTCTGAAAAGCAGAAGTCCATTATGTATGTCTTTGCACTCATAACATAGGAGAAAGACATTTTGTTTTAGGAGACTACCAATAGAAAGCATTCCATTCAGTGGCATGACTAGATGTTACTGGGCCACACAGCAAATTAATTTTAGGGCCCCCAACATATACAGAGGTTGACCCGTTTTACCAATATATATATATCTTGAAAGTGCTCATTAATCAGGGCCTCCTGGGTCCTTTTATACTTCCTTGGCCCCCCTACAGACTTTGGGTCTGCTTCCTCTATATTCTTCCTCTGATTCCATTGAAAAACTGCAATATTATGAATACTGTATATAGCAATTACTCTCTTTTTGTGAAAGTTAAACCTATTTTCTGTCTGTGACTAGAAAATTGATTAACTACATTCTCTTCCATCCACATTTGCTTGCAAGAATCAGGATGTTGGAAAGGAAAACTAGTTTTAGTATTTGACCTGTTTAGCTCAAGAAATTCCAAAACACACTCATACACAAATCTTTACTGGAGATACTTGTTCTCACCTGCAGTCACCATAATGTAAGCTTTTTGTAGGGTGTGGGTGGAATAGCATGTGAAAAGAAAGAGGGTTACAAAATCCAAAATCCAATTTCTAATGAGTATTTTACTTTAAAAAGTCAGACCAAACTAGAATCCCCGATTGGACCTTGTTTATTAGTAAAAAAGCATAATTTAATCAGATTGGGGACAATTGTAAGATTTTTTCTGAGTTTTTTCCAGAACCTGTAGATTTTTTGGGCTTTTTCCAAAAATGCCCAAATTTTCGGGCTAATTCCAGAGCAGACCACAGAAAATTCAGGATAGGATAGGGTCCTCTCCAATTGAATTATATAAAACCTTGGTAGGTGTGAAATGCTGGATTTTCAGATTCAGACTTTTTTCATCTTCAGGGTATAATAAATCTCGAAAAATGTAAGTTTTTTTCCCACTAAAAATTCGAATGTTATAGGACAAAAAGCTTGACATTTTCGAGTTTTTGGCATTTGGACTTAACTTAATAACCCCCTTAATCATAAGTGCAGATACTTACTGTTGGGGATAATTTTGTAGGCCGAAGTATGCAAAGTTGGAGTGCTAAGGACAAAAAGAAAAGGTAATGAATGACATTAAGGGGCAGATTTATTAAGGGTAGAATAGTAAATTCAAATTTTCAAATAGTTTTTTTTTTGGTCAAAACTCACAAATTAGGAGTTAGGAATAATGCAAACTCGATTAGAATTTATCAAACCTTTACCCTGGGAATAATTCAAATTCGACTATTTGCCATCTAAAACCTGCCAAGTTTTGTATAAGTCAATGGGAGAGGTCCAGTGACCCATTTGAAGATGTTAATAGCCTTCCTGACTTTCTAGTTTTTTAAGAGAAAAAACTCAATTCAAATTTAGTCGAATTCGAATTGAATTCGTTTCGAGTTTTTGATTTAGTGAAATTGGTTCGAGTTTTAGACGTTTGAATTTTTTTTAAATAACCTCCCAATCGAATTTGGAGTGTATTCAATTTTATTAGAATAAAAAAAAACTTGTATGAATTCGAAATTCGACCTTTGATAAATGAACCTCCCTGATTACTTGATATGCATCACAAAGAAATAGGTAATACTATTTCTAAAACAGATGGTCATCACTGCCATAGGAAGTTACTAGAGGACCAATACAAAAGAAGCAGTAAGTGTGAACTTTAGAATACTATTTTGCCCTGCACTTTTATAAGAGGATGTGGGCAACAAGCTCTGGCTGTACCACTAAAAAATTCACCATTTTAAAAAATTATTAATCAGGTTATTGGGTGTATTATTTTGTAATTACTCAAACTAACACATAGGGGAACAAAGAGAATGGAAAGCGTATACAGGCAGTTCACATGCTATCAGTAATTAGTTAGTCCAAATGCATATTGCAAGATAGTCTCAAGCCACATAACACTAAAAGTTAACTCGGTTAATTAGAAGGTCACTCATAATCCAAAAAACTCTGCTGAAGTAGTGTGATGGGTTAATTACCAGAACCTGCTGCTATATTTGGAATAAACTGAATAGACTGAAGAACTCTAAAGCTTGTGGCACATGTTTTTTTCTCAGTTAATACATAGGGACAAATTGCCTTGTCAGTGGGAATCACATGAAAGTATAAGTATGGGATCCATTATTCCCATTTTTACTTACTTTAATTTAAAAGAAACATATCTCCAATATACTTTAATTAAAAAATGTGTACCATTTTTATAAGAAACCTGACTGTAAGCAGTGAAATTCCCTTTATTTACTGCTGTGAATAGGAATTGTCAGACGGTCCCTACCTGCTCTGCAGGGAAAAAAAATCATACTTATGATCAGCAGGGAGAGCCCCCGCCTTACTTCCCAGCCATGCAGAACTCAAGCAGCTTTGTTTGTTTCCCTGTAGAGCAGTCGGCTACTGTGCAGAGATTTGTATTGGATTTTATTTTTGCTTTTACATCCCCTTTACTGTTTCCAACTCCAGCTGCAGGGACAAAGATCATGGAGCCAGATTTAAACAGATAAACTGGGATTCTATTTGGAGGATTATTTTGCTGCAGACACTGGTTCTGCAGAGTTGGAGAAAGTTTGTATTAAACAATACGAAAACTATAAAATCTACATTGTTACATGACAACATAGGACCCAGTGCAGTCTGCCTATTATTTTGCTGCAGCCACTGGTTCTGCAGAGTTGGAAAAAGTAACTATAAAAAATCCACATTAGATTACAAGACAACAATCAGAACAATGCAGAATAGGCAGACTGCACTGGGTCCTGTGTTGTTATGTAATCTAATGTGAATTTTATAGTTTTTGTATTGTTTAATACAAACTTTCTCCAGCTCTGCAGAACCAGTGACTGCAGCAAAATAATCCTCCAAATAGAATCCCTGTTTATCTGCTTAAATATGCTCCATGATCTTTGTCCCTGCAGCTGGAGAAAAAGTAAAGTGGATGTAAAGGCAAAAATAAAATCCAATACAAATCTCTACTCAGTCGCCGACTGCTCTACAGGGAAACAAACAAAGCTGCTTGAGTTCTGCATGACTGGGAAGTAAGGCAGGTATGATTGTTTCCCTGCAGAGCAGTTAGGGACCATCTGACAATTCACAGCAGTAAATGAAGGGAGGATTTCACTGCATACAGTCAGGTTTCTTATAAAAACAGTACACATGTTTTAATTAAAGTATATTGGAGATAGATACATGCCCTTTAAGACTTTTTCACCCAGGAAGGCACGGTATGAAACCATGACTAACATCTGTGCTGGCAGTTTCATGTGATTCTTAGTGATGGGCGACTCTGACCTGTTCCGCTTCACCGGATTTGCCAAAGTGCATTGAAGTCTATGGGAAATCATTTTTTTTTCACCCATTAGAGTTTATGGAGCAAATTCACTAAAGGGCAATTTTCGCCAGCGACCGCTTCTCCCAACTCTGTGTCACTTTGCCAGGTGCAAATTTATTACCACTACGCTAATTCCCTAAAGTGCAAAGTTGCGTCTCAGCAGCCGTATGCTGGCAAATTTTTGATGTCTTTGAAAGAACTTGGAAGACACAACACTCCAAAATGATTAGTTGTGCCATTACTCTAAGAAACAAAGAACACAAAATGATATTACAAATCACTTAAATGTAAGGTCATGCACCTGGGATGTAAAAATATCCAAGCCACTTATACCCTTAATGGGACTGCACTAGGCAAATCCATTATGGAAAAGGACCTTGGAGTCCTTGTAGATGATAAACTTGGCTGTAGCAAGCAATGCCAGTCAGCAGCATCAAGGGCAAATAAGGTATTGAGCTGTATTAAAAGGGGAATAGAGTCACGGGAGGAGGGGGTCATTCTTCCACTGTATAGAGCACTTGTAAGGCCCCATCTAGAATATGCCGTACAGTTTTGGTCTCCATCACTCAAACAGGACATTATTGTATTAGAGAGGGTACAGAGAAGGGCAACTAAGCTGGTAAAAGGTATTGAAAATCTTAGCTATGAGGAAAGACTGGCCAAATTGGGGATGTTCACGCTGGAGAAGAGGAGCTTAAGGGGTGATATGATAACTATGTATAAATATATAAGGGGATCATATAATAATCTCTCTAATGCTTTATTTACCAGTAGGTCTTTCCAGCTGACACAAGGTCACCCATTCCGATTAGAAGAAAAGAGGTTCTGCCTAAATATTCGGAAGGGGTTTTTTACAGTGAGAGCTGTGAAGATGTGGAATTCTCTCCCTGAATCAGTTGTACTGGCTGATACATTAGATAGCTTTAAGAAGGGGTTGGATAGCTTTTTAGCAAGTGAGGGAATACAGGGTTATGGGAAATAGCTCATAGTACAAGTTGATCCAGGGACTAGTCCGATTGCCATTTTGGAATCAGGAAGGAATTTTTCCTCCTCTGAGGCAAATTGGAGAGGCTTCAGATGGGTTTTTTTTTTTTGCCTTCCTCTGGATCAACTGGCAGATAGGTAGTTAATAAAAAAAAAAAAGGTTGAACTCGATGGACATGTGTCTTTTTTCAACCTTACTTACTATGTTACTATGTTACGGCGTTGTAACTCCAAACAGCCAATGTAGCAGTAATTATAGATCAGCATATGGCGACTCTAAGTGATCCTTGAGTTTAGAAGATGTCTTGATTTTGGGATGTGAATATTCACTAAACACTCATACATGAAAACTTGAATATTTGGGATCAATTATATTTGAGATTTGGGGTTCAAAGGTGACGATGAGAACATACTTACTAAGACAGGAGAAGAACACAATGATAAAGCCACAAAACAATGGGGCATCATATCCAGCTCTGAAGGGGTGAAAAGTAGAAGTAAATGAAGGAAGTAATTTAAAGTTTTCATATAATCACTAGTGATGGGTGAATTTATTCGACAGGCGCAAATTTGCGGCAAATTCCTGTGTTTAGCCGCAGACAAATAAATTCGCAAATTTGCCGCTAAAATTTGCCGGCGACAATTTAACGGATTCCCATTCACTTTAATGGGTGGCAGCATCAAATTTTTTGCCCGTTTCGCGAAAAACTGGACAAATTCGCCCATCACTCATAATCACATAGGATGCATAAAAAGTATGAATTACACGCATGCAGTCTTCGAAATTGAGCTAATTCTAATGACATGGATTTACCTATTGATGAGCTTAACCACTATGGGGTTTGTCAGAAGCTGCATTATGGCTTTGATTGACAGAAGAAAACCCACTCGCAAATTTTGATTATTTAAATATTCCTTCCCCTTATAACAATGCCTTTTAACTGTAGGACTCTCAGTGCTGTTAATGATCTGGTCATGGTAGAGTTCTTTACTTGAATTTTCAAAGAGTGAAAGATCTGGAAGGAGAGCATAGCTGGCAACATGATAAGAACCAGAGGAGTTCTGAAATGTTGTGTTTCCTTTTCTATACTCAATGTCATAGAGAATAGCTGGAGCAATTGGAGCTGCAAGAGAAATAAAATTTAGTATGTGATTAGTGTAAACACGTATACTTCATTCTAACATTGATTCTAATTATGTCTTCTATATCATAATTTGTTTGACTCTCAAGATTGTGCAAAGTGCAAGATATTGGTTCAACCGATCCTATCGCATGGCAATCCTATATTTTTCTCTGAATCCCAGTAAAATCCTGCATTTGGGTGAACCTTTCACCTACAGTATAAGGTGCACTTTTGAATACATTAAACATTGTCTGTACAAACAGCACTTGAGGAGCTTAGTACTTACTAATCAAGGCTGATGGTAGGTACAGGGCTGAAGTGTGCTTCAGCATTCACCTTGCACACTATAAACCATATACAAGCATGGTGGCCTAATGAGGGGAAATTCTACCCACATTTTATCCTTTAGTGCTAGGCCATTATGTAATAAATGACTCCTTATATAAAGGTGCTTTATGCAGAGTTACAAGCTGTTAACATATTTAAAACACATGGAAACATACCTACAACAGTGAATAGAATGCAATCCACAACCAAAGCCACTGTAATCACAAACAAAATCAACCACCGGGAGTTGGACTTTTCCTTCAGGCACTGACATGAGGAACATCCTCCCATAGTGTTGTAATAATGGCTACTCCTAAAATAAACAGACTTATTAACTGAATGTACAGCCAAACATATAAACATGGTACATCAACAAATGGTAAACTAATTTAATACATTTCTACAGAGTACCTCCGAAGTTATTTATTTGGTTTGAACAAATGAGGACTTGCTTTAATTTGCTAATGACCTTTCATACAACTGATAAGCTCCCTTTGCATTATAATAAGAACTGCATTCATTTTTTGTTACACTACACTAACCTTATATAACCTTCACTAAACATATAAAAACATATATAAATATGTTACTCTAGCAGAAATCAACTAAAACACCTTTAGTTTTCCTTGTGAGGTGAACAGTTAGGGGCACATTTACTAAGCTCGAGTGAAGGATTAGAATGAAAAAAATATTTTCGAAATAATTTTTTGAGTACTTTGACCATCGAATATGCTACTACGATCTTCGACTTCAACTTGATTCGAACGTGTAGAAGTAAAAATCGTTGACTATTCGACCATTCGATGGTCGAAGTACTGTTTCTTTAAAAAATACTTTGACTACATACTTTGCCAGTTTTTTATGATCGAATAAAAATCCTTCGATCAGTCGATTAAAATCAAATGATTTTTATTCGATTGTTCAATAGAAGTATTTGCACTAAAATCCTTCGATATTCAAATTTGAACGATTTTACTTCGAGGGTCGAATTCGAGGGTTTATCAGCCCTCGAAATTCGACCCTTGATAAATCTGCCCCTTGGAGTTACCACTAAAGAAAATAAAAGAAATAACAAGCTTAAGGTTATGAATAGTGATGGGCTAATTTGTAATAAGATTTGCAAAACGGCGAAAATTAGCAAAACGCATTGAAATCAATGGGCATCATAATAATTTTTGATGCGAACTACATTTTTTATACACTTGAGACTATTTTGTTAAAATGCATTAAAGTCAATGGACGTTAAAATAATTTTGACACACGTCAATTTTTATGCGTTCAACAATTTAACAATTTATTTTGTCGCGGCTGATTTTTCGCAGCCGAAAATGATCACAAATTTATTTACCATGACTCCATGCCTGGCAAATTTATTTGCCCATCACTAGTTATCAATAATTGTGTTGTTGAAAGGGGTTACCCCATGGATCCTATCTTGAAAATAATAATGGTCTTTTTCTTTGGACAAGTTGACTTAATTGACAGACTAATCAGGTACCATCTTTCAATTAAATTAAAAGATCAATTGTGTCACATTGGTCAACTCTACATAAACATAGAAAAGATGGGAAATAGGAAGCTGTGGATATTAAAGGAACAGAAGGGCAGTGCTTTACGAGATGCAAATAGGGGAATAGTAATCATAAATTCATCAGTGCTAAAGATTTAATACACAGTTGAGACTAGGTTCCTGCCTCAATTAACCTAAAATCTATAAGGAAGAGTAGACAGAAAGAAAGGGGTTGGGAACAAATGTGTAGGTCAAGGGTGTGTTGCTGCAGAGGAAGACTTAGCTAAGTGCTTTCCCGAGAAGTTGATTTTTAATGAACTTTGAGATAGAGTCTTGTACTGGGTTGGGTACCTATGGGTACCCACCGAGTACACGCAAAGCAGGCAGGTTCTGGGTAGAAAATCCCTGATTCCATAGGTAACCTGCCTGGTTACCTGGCAAATGTGCAGAACTGGTCCCACCCACCTTCCGAAGTGTTGTAGGTGGTTTTTTGGTAACTTTCCAGAAAAATCAGCACCAGGATGATTTTGGTATGCGATTATGTCACTCCCGGTTTAGCAGCTCCTGGGTCGGGAGGTAAATTCAACTTATAGGGTCCTGGTCAGGTAACAGCTTTGGGTAGAGGGATGTGGTGGATGCAGGTCAGGTTAGGGGTCAGCGGGTCTGGGTCGACCAGGGGCCCTTCCATTTGGACCCATGCAATGATAATACATTTGTAGCTTTGTAGCATTTGCTTTAAAGAAGGGGTTAGCTACACCCATTTGAAAGCTGCAAAGAGTCCGAAGAAAAAGGCAAATAACTTTAAAAAAATAAACAATTAAAACCAATTGAAAAGTTGCTTAGGGGCAGAAATAAAGGGCAGATTTATCAAGGGTAGAATTTCGAGTGGGGTTAAAACCCTCGAATTCAAGCATCGAATATCTAATTCGAAGGATTTAACGCTAAAATAAGCATTAGATTGATCGAATAAAAATCGTTCCATCGAAGGATTTCTATTTGTTGCCAAAAACTTTGAAAATGCTTGTAGAAGGTCCCCATAGGCTTATAATGCAATTCAGTAGGTTTATCTTGGCGAAGTATTGACTTCGAAGGATTTTTAAATAGACAGTACTTCGACTATCGAATGGTCGAATAATCAAAACGATTTTTAGTTCGAATCGAAGTCGAAGGTCGTAGTAGCCTATTCGATGCTGGAAGTACCCAAAAAATTACTTCGAAATTCGAACTTTTTCAACTTCGAAAATTCACTCAAGCTTAGTAAATCTGCCCCTTAGAGTTGGCCATTAAAATCCTAAAAGTTACCTTAAAGATGAACCACCCCTTTAAATATTGTGCTCAATAAACTGTACATGCTGCTTTATTTAATGCATAGGTCACAACTGGGACCAAAATGTTAGTTGTAAATACATGCTGATTGTTTTAATACAGGTATAGAATCTATTATCCAGAATGCTTGAGATTGGGGGGGGGGGTTCCAGACAAGGCATAATTCTGTAATTTTGATCAACATGCCTTAAGTCTGCTAAAAAAAATTGATTAAAAATTAAATAAACCCAACAGGGTAGTTTTGCCTCCAATGTGGATTTTTGTAGCATAGTTACAATCAATAACAAGCTACTGTTAGAATTATTTGCGCTATAGACTCTATATGGGAGATAGACTCCCCTAATTCTGAACTTTCTGGATAAAGGTTCTCCTGATAAGTGATCCCATAACTTTTTTTTTTTTTTTTTTTTTTAAATTCTTTATTTATGATTTTCCAGAATACAAAAAGAAACACAAGAAGAAAAAAGAAGAAAAGAAAAAAAAACAGACATAAAATCACAAGAAATAAATAAAATAAATAAATAAATATATAAGTTACATGGCGGTTTTTTTTTTTTTTTTATCATATAATCCACATATGCTAGTTCTTGACTAGCTGGCATAAATCACCTTAAACTTCAAGTAGTTCTAACACCTTAATCCTTAGGTATATCTCGCCTATTACACCATATATTTAAATAAATAAAAATGGGCAAACAGTAAGAAAAAAAAAAAAAGAAAAAAAAGGGGGGGGGAAACACAACAAAGAAATAAATAGGGATACAACTCCGTACATACGTACTTGTACACCTGCATATGTACGAGTGTATAGGCATGCAAATATGAAATATACGAGAGGATGAATATACGAGAGGACCATGACTCCGATTTTGAGATTCCTATTTGTATCTGGATTCCCCACCATATTAGTGTTCTATTTCAATTCAATAATTCAATAATTCTTGATATTCTCTAGATTCTACAAACAGAAGCCAATGAGTCCATTTTCGTGTAAACTGTGCTTGTTGAGTTTTCCCCGTTTTATTTTTAAATTTTTCAAACTGATAGATTTCCTGAACTTTTCCTAGCCATTCTTTTATCGTTGGTACTATCTGCGATTTCCAATACTTCGGTATAAGCGATTTGGCCACATTTATTAGAGTGGATATCAAAGATTTTTTATATTGAGCTGTAGACAATTTGTTTTTATGCAAAAGAAAGAAGGCTGCTGAATCTTCTAAATCTATATCCGTAAATTTCTTTAATAGTTGTTGTATTTCGAGCCAATAAGGACGTATCTTAATACAGTCCCAGAGGATATGGCTAAGGTTTGCTTTCGGCTGGTTGCATCTCCAGCAATTATCTGGTATATTCCCCTTCATTCTTGCCAGCACCGTAGGGACCTTATACCAATATGAGAGTATCTTATAATTATTTTCCTGTAATTTGCAACAAGGGGTGATCTTATATGTGCGCTCATTTATTCAGTTCCACTCTATTTCAGTAAATGTTTCTCCTAGTTCACATTCCCACTTTTGCCGAAATTTGCTAATAGGGTAATCTCCCGACTCCAGCATTATTTTATATAGTATTGATATTTCTCGTGTTGGCCTATTTCGACCCATAAGCAATGATTCAAATGCTGTGTCTGCCGGGCCCCCATAACTTTTTTGATAAGTCCATGTTACTCTTTTTTTCTTCCAGCTACTCAACTCCTTCTGTGACATAATTCTTAATTTGCTATCTCTTTTCTGAAATAAAGTTCCTCTTACCACTACTACCGTACTTTCTGAAATATGACACGAGACAGTTTGCAGTCTGCAGTCAAGGAATAATAAAGGAATAGCATGAGAATAGCTTTCCTTCTTTATAATAGTTAGTGAAGTTCTGTAGCAATAATGCAGTTGTCCATGTCCTGTTCCAGTTAGTCTGAGACATACGGCCGAATGGATCTAACCAGAAAACCCAATGTTGAGTATCTGTACTACAGGAAAAGAGTTTTCATAAAGAACAAATGTTCTGATGTCCCTCAAAATGCTCCTAACGTATTGTATAGTAAAAGACTGAAAGAACCAATCACAGTGACCTTCTAAATTCGGTGCAAAGGTTGTTTTGCCTGTTGAACTGGCCATTGATGTCTTCAGGCAAAAAGCAGGTGGAAGGGATAACTCTGGTACTGGGATATAGTGGAAAATGTGCTTGTGCTGAGAATGACTCATACTATAAAATTCTCACAGAGTATCTACGTCCTAAGATGTAGGCTACTGATGAACTGTCATTTGTTTCAAGGTAATAAAACCCACTATTTAGAGAAAAAGTAAAATGAAAGAAAATAATAAATTTTCTACTTTTGAAATTTTAATTTTTTTTAATGTAATCACATTACATTATTGGAATTGTAGGTTTTTGTGGGCAATCAAATCTTTTTTATTTAAGGTGGTAAAATATTTAATTTTACTGATAAAATATTCAATTTTACTGAGAATGACTCATACTATAACTATTTTTTATTTAAGGTGGTAAAATATTTAATTTTTAAAACCTGAAAATGCTCAAATCAGAAAAAAACAATGGAGAGTTTTCCACGATTCACTCAACTCATCTTGAACTGTACTTGAAAAACTGATTGATTTGCCTCTAAAAAGGCAATATATTTCCTGGTTTAGTTTCATTGACAAATAAGAGATATGGGAAGCACTACTTACACTCTTCAGGTGTTGTTGCATACGGTGGTGCTATTCCTTAGACGTACGGCCACGTCCACATTCAGCAACATTTCACAGGAAAGGCAAGCACTTCACCACTTCTTGCTGTGCAAATAATCCTTTATTTTAGCCAGTTTTACCACTTCAAGTACAGAACAACGTTCTATGAAGGAGTGTATTTGGAGATCAGAGATGAAATATAGGGAGGGGCTTTATTATTAAGGGCCTTGAAGGTGTGTTTTAGTAATCTGAATTTGATTCTAGAGGAGATTGGGAGCCAGTGAAGGGATTTGCATATGGGTGCAGCTGATGCTGAGTGGCGAGATAGACTTGTTGGAATACCTGCAAGGAGTAGGTTGCAGTAATCAAGGCGGGAGATGATGAGTGACGGAATCAGTGTTTTAGTTGATTCTGAACTGAGATATGGTCGTTTCTGGCACTGTTGCGCAGTTGAATACGACAAGATTTTGCAGGTGTTTGAATGTGTCGTGAAAAAGACAGATGTGAGTCTAAGATAACTCCTAGGCAGCGTGCCTGTGTGGTGGAATGAAAGGTGGTGTTGTTTACGGTGAGTGATAACTGAGGGACAGGGGAAGATCTTGGAAGAAATATTATGACTTCTGTTTATGAAAGGTTCATTTTCAGGTGGCGCTGTAACATCCAGGAGGAGACAGCAGAGAGACAATCTGTAACTTGGGAAAGGAAAGAATTAGAAAGATCAGGAGTAGACAAGTAGAGTTGGGTGTCATCAGCATAAAGGTGGTACTGAAGTCCAAACTACTGAATACATTTTCCTAGTGAAGTTGTATAGAGCGAGAACAGCAGGGGGCCTAGAACAGAGCCTTGAGGAACTCAGACAGAGAGAGAGGGAATGTAGTAGAAATAGAGTTAGAGAAGGCAACTTTAAAGGAATGGTGAAACAGATAAGATGTAAATCATGAAAGAGCAGTGACACGAATGCCAGCTGAGTATAGAATGTCTAGGAGAAGTGTGTGGTCAAATGTGTCAAAGGCTGCAGAGAGATCTAGAAGGATGAGTATGGAATAGTGACCTTTAGACTTTGCCAGTACAAGATCATTAGTTACTTTGGTGAGTGCAGTTTCAGTTGAGTGTGTTGGGCGAAAGCCAAATTGCAGGGGGTCAAGAAGGGAGTTGTGAGATGCTTGTAAACAAGCCTTTCTAGTAATTTGGATGCAAATGGAAGAAGGGAAACCCGGACGATAGTAAGCGGGAGAGCTGGGATCAATGGAAGGTTTTTTGAGGATAGGAGTGATTAGTGCTTGTTTGTATAAGGATGGAAAAGTGCCAGTAGAGAGTGAAAGATTAAATAGGTGGGTACGTGCAGAAGAGAGTGTATGAGAGATTGGAAAGAGGAGGCGAGAGGGTATGGGGTTAAGGGAACAGGTTGCGAGTTTTGAGCAGGTTAGAAGTTTGCTAACTTCATCTAGTGTTGCAGGGGTGAAGGAGTGCAAAGTGGATGTGAGTGGACTGCACGTTAGTCTGAGATTGTTGTCAGACGGTATTCTCAGCCTAATGAGATCAATTTTTTCATTAAAGAAATGAGCAAGATCTTGGGCAGTTACATTAATGGGTGGAGGGGGTTGAGGGGGCATGGGAGTGAGTTAAATGTGGCAAACAGTCGCTGTGGTTTAGAGGACAGAGTGGAGATTAAAGAAGAGAAGTATTGTTCTTTAGCTAATGATAATGATGAATTCAGGATCAGTTTGTGACTTTCTCCACCGTCGCTCAGCTGATCTACTACATCTTTTGAGGTAACATAGTAACATAGTAAGTAAGGTTGAAAAAAGACACATGTCCATCGAGGTGAACCTTTTTTTTTTTCTTTTTATTAACTACCTATCTGCCAGTTGATCCAGCGGAAGGCAAAAAAAACCCCATCTGAAGCCTCTCCAATTTGCCTTAGAGGGGGAAAAATTCCATCCTGACTCCAAAATGGCAATTGGACTAGTCCCTGGATCAACTTGTACTATGAGCTATTTCCCATAACCCTGTATTCTCTCATTTGCTAAAAAGCTATCCAACCCCTTCTTAAAGCTATCTAATGTGTCAGCCTGTACCACTGATTCAGGGAGAGAATTCCACATCTTCACAGCTCTCACTGTAAAAAACCCCTTCTGAATATTTTAGGCGGAACATCTTTTCTTCTATTTGGAATGGGTGACCTCGTGTCAGCTGGAAAGACCTACTGGTAAATAAAGCATTAGAGAGATTATTATATGATCCCCTTATATATTTATACATAGTTATCATATCACCCCTTAAGTGCCTCTTTTCCAGCGTAAACATCCCCAATTTGGCCAGTCTTTCCTCATAGCTAAGATTTTCCATACCTTTTACCAGCTTAGTTGCCCTTCTCTGTACCCTCTCTAATACAATAATGTCCTGTTTGAGTGATGGAGACCAAAACTGTACGGCATATTCTAGATGGGGCCTTAAAAGTGCTCTATACAGTGGAAGAATGACCCCCTCCTTGCTTGACTCAATGCCCCTTTTAATACAGCTCAAGACCTTATTTGCCCTTGATGCTGCCGACTGGCATTGCTTTCTACAGCCAAGTTTATCATCTACAAGGACTCCAAGGTCCTTTTCCATAATGGATTTGCCTAGTGCAGTCCCATTAAGGGTATAAGTGGCTTGGATATTTTTACATCCCAGGTGCATGACTTTACATTTATCAACATTGAATCTCATTTGCCACTTAGCTGCCCAGATTGCCAGTTTGTCAAGATCATGTTGCAAGGATGCCACATCCTGGATGGAATTAATTGGGCTGGATAATTTTGTGTCATCTGCAAACACTGATACATTACTTACAACACCCTCCCCTAAGTCATTAATGAACAAGTTAAATAAAAGTGGACCCAATACTGAGCCCTGGGGGACCCCACTAAGAACCTTACTCCAAGTAGAGAATGTCCCATTAACAACCACCCTCTGTACCCGATCCTGTAGCCAGTTTCCTATCCACGTGCAAATGACTTCATTAAGCCCAACAGACCTTAGTTTAGAAAGCAGTCGTTTGTGGGGCACAGTATCAAACGCTTTGGCAAAATCCAAATAGATCACATCTACTGCCCCCTCCACTGTCCAGAATCTTACTTACCACATCATAAAATGCAATCAAATTCGTCTGACATGACCTATCCTTCATAAAGCCATGCTGATTGTTGCTCATAATGCCATTCATTAGGACAACATTTTGAATGTGATCCCTTAACAAGCCTTCAAATAATTTGCCCACCACAGATGTCAAGCTTACTGACCTATAATTGCCAGGCTGAGATCTTAATCCCTTTTTAAATATTGGAATAACATCATCTTTTCTCCAATCCACAGGCACCATACCAGATGACAGTGAATCTGAGAAAATCAGAAATAAGGGCTGGTCTAAAACTGAACTAAGCTCTCTTAGAACCCGGGGGTGTATGCCATCAGGCCCTGGAGCCTTGTTTACATTAATTTGTATTAAAGCTTTTTGAATCATATCCTGAGTCAGCCACTGACTAGATTGAGATGAGCCATCAGTGCAGTTATAAAGTGAGCCTGTGAACCCAGACTCCTCTATTGTATACACTGAAGAAAAGAACTGATTTAACACATTTGCCTTTTCTGTACCGAGTTACATTAGTGTGCCAGGGTTGGGGTTTAGCTGGTCACCTGTGATGGGTGGTAGAAGGTGCAAGGGAGTCAAGAGCTGTTGAAAGGGCATCGTTGTAGAGAGAAGCTGCCATATTGGGACAGGAAAGATTGTTAATATAAGAGATGGGTTGTGCTCATACTGTTGATAATTGTTGTGGATCAAAGGCGTTAAGGTTTCTGTATGTGTGGGTAGAGAGAGAGATGTTTGTGATAGTACATATGAAAGTATTATCTGAAAGGAGGGTAGGTGATGGTCAGATAGGGGTAAGTAGAGTTAGTAAGGTTGGAGTGGCGGCACGAGTGGCAGAATATACTGTAAGTTCAAGAGCATGACCCTCGATGTGGGTAGGTGAGTCGGCCCACTGAGAGAGACCAAATGAAGTTGTTAGAGAGACGAGTTTAAAGGTGGCAGGAGAAGCAGAGTTGTCAATATCAATTGTGGATTTTATAGTTTTGTGTAAACTGTTTAAATAAGTGAAGAATTATTTTAGTTCTTCCTCAGTCCCTTTAAGACAATAAACATATCGTCCACATACCTTTTCCATGTGACGATCTTTATCTGCTTTTTTAATAATTATGGGTCCTGTTGTAAATTCCTGAGAGCATTTCTCTCATCTTTGCTAAGATTGTCCTTTTTGACCCATACTTTATTACACATGTAGTAATTAATATCAGTGTTTACAATATTTACAAATGTATGGGCATTATTTATAGTGGGCCTATAGGAGCTTTCAAGTTTATTAGCCAAAATGTCTTTTTTACTTGAAGGTTGCTATGTTACTGTTGATATGTCCATAAATAACATTTTCATTTTATTTGTCTGTAAAATGTAAACATTTTATATTACCTGATTTTTATTTTTGTTACTACTTGAGTGAGCTAGGTTTTTTGCATGTTTTTCTCAAATGGCGAAAAAGCGATTTTCACCTACAATTTTTTCAAAATGGGTAACATATGTAGGGACCCATAGGGTTAATATGCCCCTATGACTTTAATTCCCTACACTTCCTGATCTCCCTAGTTGCTGGGCAGAGGCCCATGTAGCTAGATGTAATTTGCATATCCAAGTTATTGGCCTGGAGGTGCTGTGACCACACCATGTCACACTTTGGTATCTTTCTCTTTGGCTTCTGGTTGCTGATCAAGCTGGATGTTCCAGGGAGCCTGGGTGCAACAAGGCCCAGTAAAGCCATGTGCCCTAGAGGGACCAGTACCTCTAGAGAGATAAGTCAAGGAGCTGGAACCCTGTGATTGAGGCCAGCTAGAGATAGGTTACTACTTGTAACAGTACTCTCTAGGAGAGCAAGATAGACAGGTTAAGTAGCAAGAGGGATAGGAGGAGGTGGCTCTCCCCTCAGTCAAGACTGGCCATTAGTATAGGGACACAGCCTAATAGGGAATTATTGCCTCAGGGAGTTCCAATGTGCTGTTTCTGACGGACATGTTGTAACCATATCATGATTGTCTGCTGGGCCTCTGTGGCTTTGTAAGTACAACCCTGTGGATCATTTGTCTCTTACAAATAAAAGTTTTATTCTGTTTGTGTTGCACCAGAGATTGTCTCTACAGAACAATAGAATAAAACCCTGCTTCATGTAAATAAATCATTTTCATAATAATATACTTTTTTAGTAGTATGTGACATTGGGTAATCATAAATAGAAAATTGCCATTTTAAAAAATAAGGACTGCCCCCTGGGATCACATGATTCACTGTGCACACAAACATACCAAACAAACCATACATATTAAGTCACATGAGCCAATTAACAGACAGAGTTCTGTCTTTTGCTTCCAACTCCAGAGTTGCAGTATTTCTGGTCAGGTGATCTCTGAGGCAGCACACAGACCATCACAAAATGGTTTTTCAAGGCATGAGATGTAAAAGGCCAATATTTACTTAAATATATATATATCGGTATGACAAGATTCTTTAATATGCTACTTAATTTGATATAAACTATCTGTTGCTTAAGTATTCATTCTGGGGGTATAGTTTTCCTTTAACAAAACCCGAAATGTTCTCTCTGTCTTTTTATTCAGACTTTTAACACAATCAGGGTTTAACAAATCTCTAAAACTTTAAGGGTTTTTTTCTATGAAAAGTCTGACCAGAAAAAATCTGTATTTAGTAAGTATTTAGCAAGTATGTCTCTATTGCATAACGGGTGCTCACATAAATAAGTAATAACCTGTGATCTTTTAAATTTAGCTTTAATTAAATAAGGTATTGGTGGCCAGATGACTGTGTCCTTGTTATTTTTAGAGCCACTGTCAACCTTCTTGTCACTCAGGTCTATGATGCACATTTGTGGGAAGAGGTCTTCATTCTTCATTCTCCTCTTGGCTTAGTACAGGCTGAAATAAACAACAATATGTAGCTTAGAGCAGAAAAAAGTATATACAGTAAATAGTATCTAGAGTAATGTGCTATATTTATAAACTCAAAACGACCTATGTAAATTGCCATGGTAAAATAAAATATAAGCAATGTCTAATGCAGTTTAAAAAAGCATTTTATATTTTCTGTGTGGTGGAAGTGTTGGAGACCTCGTGATGCAGACAGGTCATCTGGAGGGAAGAACTTTACTTGAAAAAAAAAAAAAAAAAAAAAAAAAAAAAAATATATATATATATATATATATATATATATATATATATATATATATATATATATATATATATATCAATCATTGGGCATATCAGTGTTTGACATTTTTTGCATCTGCAGCCAAATTATACATGTCCTCCATTAATTTAAAAGCTTCATTTAGCACAAAGCGTATCCTATGTGTAGGGGACTGATAAATGTATTCCCCATTTATAGTGCATTTTGGGCACTTAAGGACCCCCTAGTTTATGCAGGAGCTAGACTCCTCTTCCAGGATAAAAGTAGGACCCCTAGAGTTCCCAATGTATAATCTGAGCACACATGTGCTAAGGGTCCATTTTGTTAGTCCCCTTACCTGAACAGGCAGGAAGGGTGAAGTGGAACCTAGTCAGGTCTAGCTAGTGATGGGCTATTCACATGAATAGTTCACTCTAGGAGTGATAGATAGGTTCAGGGCTATTTAGCTGAGCAGCACAGGTTTCACCAAGGAGTGTTGTGTGTGACTAGGATACCGAGTACTAATTGCCAGGAAGTAGGGACTAAGTATTGAGCCAGGGTTTAGGGAGATACTCAGCAGCTGCACTTAGGGTAAAGGCTGTAAGCTAGGAGTTCCTCTGCCATATAGTCTCTCTTTTACCCTGCAGGGTTTTATTGGTGCTGTGAATATATGCCTGTCCACTGATGTTCTATGTTCTTGCTTCTCTCTCATTGAACTCCTATGTGGCTTGTGTTCTTTAATAAATTCTTTGGTTAAGTTATAAGAACCGCAGTATTTGTAGAACAGCACTCTAAGAGCAATCCTCCAGGCAGACTTATAAACAGATGTTTATTTTTGTGTTCTCACAACACTTAGGGGCACATTTACTTAGGGTCGAATATCGAGGGTTAATTAACCCTCGATATTCGACTGTCTATATTAAATCCTTCGACTTCTAATATCGAAGTCGAAGGATTTACCGCAATTCGTTCGTTCGATCGAACGATTAAATCCTTCTAATCGAATAATTCTAAGGATTTTAATCCATCGATCAAACGATTTTTCTTCGACCATAAAATTGTTAGAAAGCCTATGGGGACCTTCCCCATAGGCTAACATTGCACTTCGATAGGTTTTACTTGCCGAAGTAGGGGGTTGAAGTTTTTTTTAAAGAGACCTTGACCATGGGAACAATTTGAATTTGACTATTTGCCACCTAAAACCTGCCAAGTTCATCTAGAAGTCAATGGTAGAGGTCCAGTGACCCATTTGTAGATGTTAATAGCCTTCCTGACATTTGTGTTTGTCTCAGAGAAAAAAGTCGATGACTAGGGGGGTTATTTACTAAAATCTGAAAATTTCTCACTATTTTCTTAAAACCACTTTGACCAAACTCCCATGCACATTTTTATTGTAAAATTTTACTGGAAAAAATCTGGTGCTGGAAAAGATTTTGTCTCACCTTTGTCTCCTCTTTGCCTGGAGGGTTGCGCAGTAGAATGAAGAGAGGAGCATACGCAAGGTTTATTATACCTAATATCACCATTAACCAGGTGAATCCAATGGCCTTAGCAATGGCTCCTCCACAAGATGGGCCTGAGACATCAGAAAGAAAAAATTACAACCCCCACATAGAGCGCTGACAACACCATAACTAAAGTAAGATTTTGTTCACATAACATTATTGTACACGTATTTATTTTACATGGTACATTTTCATTTTGTGCATAACAGCAGAAATATGCTGCTGGAAATCATAAAGCAGTTTTATTTCAAAATCACATTGGTTATATGTACTGTATAAAAGTTTTGTATGGAATTAAATTTGAGTATATTTGAACATCAGTTAAGTTCATGTAACACCTATTTGGCTGCATAGCACACAAATAGTTAAACTGTCCAGCTAGCAGTAGAAGCATGGGTTACACTGCGACTCACACAACAGGGTCAGGGCCTTCGCCATGTGGAAGTGTTCCCTTTATGGTGTAGTGCAACTACATCCCCCAGGCTACTGTGCATACAACAAAAGATGGGCGCCAGGAGGTTCTTGCAGTAAAACAAACGGTTTATTTAACTATGCACGAGGCAAGTGACAACAGGTTTAGTACTCACACAGGAGCTGAGGCAATAGCACATTTCTCACACAGAGCTGCAGGCATTAGGCATTTCTCACAGAGGAAAGGTCTCCATTAGGCATTTGCAGTATTCACACACATTCCCTCCTGGAAGTTGTCAGGAAAGCAGCTTCTACCCTACAGTCCCTCTTCACTGACAGTCTACCCTACAGTCCCTCTTCACTGAGGTCCCTGACTGGAGGCAACACATAAAGCCTCTGGGAAGCTACTCCCTTACTGCAAATCCTTATGGAGCTTCAGCTGCTCTTTCTCTCTCACCTCTCTGCCTTTCTCTCCTAGAGAGACTATGACAAGTCTGCCCTAGTGTAACTATTCCTCATTCACGGGGTACCTGGTCCCCGACTTCTTCTCCAAAGCACATGGGCCTTTCTGGGCCTAGCTGTGCCCAGGCTCTCCTGAGCACACCCAGCTGGATCACCATCCACAGGCCAAAGAGGAAGTGGCCACTCCCTACACACACTATATAGCAGTGTAGCAGGGGAGTGTCATTCTCTCCTGGCAGATCACTCTAAGAAAAAGGTGGGGGCCTTAAAGCTGCAGGGCAGATTACCCAGTAGGGGTCCCTACATTCAGATGATGTTTATTTTACACAAAAGAAGAAAGTCATGTGGCTTACAAATATATCATATATTTGGGTTGTACAGTGGCATAACTACCGGGGGAGCAGGGGGTGCAATTGGGCCAAGGCCCGCACCCCCGCAGGGCCCCCCGGCAGTCACACGCCCACTGCAGCGGTTGCAGCGCCGCACGGAAAAGGGTGGGGGGCGGGGCACGGCTGCACGGCCCGCACCAGGTTCCGTCTCTGGGGTTGTATACAGATGACCCATATAATACTGCATTAAGTACAAAATAAGTCAACTGTCAAAAAGCATGTTCTGTCTCAAAGTAACCACCTGATAATATTCAGTAGGTGTATTTAATGGAAAACTAAAGCTTAACTAAAGACTAGGCTAGAAATGTTGTACATTATGTTTTGGGCTTCTGTATCAGCCCAAGGCAACCACAGCCCTTTAGCATTAAAGATCTGTGTCTCCAAAGATGCCCCAGTAGCTTCCCATTTTCTTTTCTGCTGATTCACTGCACATGCTCTGTGCAGTGAAAATCCTTCGACTTCGATATTCGAAGTCGAAGGATTTAACTTCGATGGTCGAATATCGAGTGTTAATTAACCCTCGATATTCGACCCATAGTAAATGTGCCCCTTAGAATAGAAATATCACAATATAAGGTTGATTAGTAATTAATACAGATAATTACTACATGGCAGCACAGAAACCAGTGCAATTAGCATCAGAATTTAAAAATCAGCCCTGTAGCATCAGCTTATATTACAGGCCAACCTTAATTTCTGCTTGATAATTTTTGACGACCCCTAAACTTAACTTCTCAACAGCTGCTCAGAGCCCACTGAGCATGTGAGTATCACAGACACTTTCCAAGATGGTGACCCCTTTTGACAAGTTTGAAGTCCTGGATCATTGCTGCTATTGAGAAGATGACACTTTAGGCTGGTGCAATAAGGTCAGTATATAAAATATGGCATTTTTAGCCATATTCATTTTTTAGGGTTTAGTTCTCCTTAGTTCTCCTTTAAAGACTTTATTTGAGTATATATAAAAAAATCATGGATGTGCGCATGAGCAGGCAAGTATTCTACAATAAATTCTACTTCTTCTCTATTTTGCTGTAATGGACAGATCATAGCCCTTCACTGTCATGCTAACATATCACCTCATTTACAGTACATGCTCCCCTTGTAGTTAACTTTCTTCAGTGCACCAACAGAAACAAACCATAAATGAATTACTGAACATTTCAATGGTTACATACCCAGTGCATAACCAACACACAAAGCAATATCAGAGATGGCGTAGATGCCCCCATAGTTTGAAGTGTGACGTAAATCTACCAGGTGTGCCATGATTGGCAACATTGATGTCTCAAACAATCCAAAGCCAATTCCCAGCGCAGCTTGTGGTGCAATAAGTCCATAAATATTTACTGCTAAAGGCATCTATGAGGAAAGAAATATAAGATACAATTATTTTTTTTCTAAAATGCCATACAAGTATCTCTATGTCCCTATGATGTGTTCCAGACTATAATTGTAAAAGGATGACACACGGTTGGCTGGATTCTTTAGACTTTCATGATGCCCAGTTGTGTGCACTAACTCTGATAAGGGCTGTATAAGTAGATTTTCTTACCTGATAAATCTCTTTTGCGTAGGCCCGTACTGTCAGTGCAGGACGTATGGGGGTTAAGTTCTCCTCTCTGGAGGCAGGACAAACATAATTGAATCTTTTAGACTCCTCCTCTTCCTGTGTCTCCTGTATCTCCAGTTTCTTGTAAAGTCTGTGAATGGAGACACACAACATAGAGAGAGACTAACTCCCTAACTAACTCAGGCACGGCAGCAACCGGCACCCCACCAAAAAGACAAGGGCGGGATGCTGCACTGACAGTACGGGCCTACGCAAAAGAGATTTATCAGGTAAGAAAATCTACTTTTATGCGTACGGCCCTACCTGTCAGTGCAGGACGTATGGGGATGTCCCAAAGTCGTCCAAAAAAAGGGTAGGGTAAACTATAGAACTGGAACCATAGAAAAAAAGGTAATCTTGAAGGAAGCTAACTACGTGCTACTGCTGCTAGTAGCACCTTCCTGCCAAACTCAGAATGACTGGAAACAAAAACATCAAACTTGTAGAATTTTGAAAAAGTATGTGGGGATGACCAGGTGGCTGCTTTACAAATCGCTTCCAAGGAAGCCTCCTGAAGAAAGGCCCAAGAAGTGCTAACCTTCCTAGTGGAATGGGCAGTAAGTTGTATCGGAGGACTTAGACCAGCTGTGGTGTAAGCCTCCGAAATGGTAGAAACAAGCCATCTAGCAATAGAACGTTTCGAAGCAGGAAAACCTACTCTGTTCCCCCCATGAAGAACAAAAAGGGCATCTGACTGTCTAATAGACTTGGTCTGAGCAACATAAATCTTCAGAGCCCTAACGGGATCTAGAGTAGTGAACTCCTCTGTGGAAAGCTCTGAATTTTGAGACTGAAATACGGGGAGTACAATGTCCTGGTTGACATGAAAATCTGAGACCATCTTAGGCAAAAAGGTCAGATTCGTACGAAGTACTGCTTTGTCTGGGTGAAACTTTAACCAGGGAGGTTTGCAGGAAAGTGAAGCCAGTTCAGATACCCTCCTAGCCGAAGCTATGGCTAAAAGAAACACCTCCTTGAGAGTAATATATTTTAACTCTACGGACTCTAAAGGCTCAAATGGAGGTCGTTGAAGTGACTTTAACACTAGATTGAGATCCCACTGAGGAACCGGCCGCCTGGATGGCGGCCGGAGTCTGGAAAGACCTTGAAAAAACAGCTTGACTTCCTGCAGAAGTGCCCACTGAGTGTGAAAAAGGGCTGCTAAGGCAGATGTCTGAACCTTCAGAGAATTAATGCTAAGTTTCATGTCAAAACCAGTCTGCAAAAATTGCAAAATTTGAGGAGAGTGACAACTGTCCCATAGAATGCTGTGTGCCTCGCACCAAGAAAGAAAAACACGCCAAACTCTGTGGTAGGCCTGAGCTGTGGATGGACGTCTCGCTGCTAGCAGAGTGGTGCTGAAAAACCTTTGTTTTTCCAGAGACTGGATTCAAGAGAAACGCCGTCAAATGTAGTTTGTGGATGTCTGGATACCAGGAAGGACCTTGCGTTAGAAGATCCGGCAGTGCAGGAAGCTGGAAAGGTTGATCCTCCAAAATGGAGACTATGTCTGCGAACCACGTCCGTGCCGGCCACGCTGGTGCCACCAGAATCGTCCGAATCCTCTCTTGACGGATTTTCGTGAGGATTCTCTGTAACATAGGAAGTGGTGGGAAGGCATAGGCCATCTGGAATGACCAGGGAGTAGCCAGCGCGTCTACAGCCTCTGCCATCGGGTCCCTGATCTTGGAGAAGAATCTTGGGAGTTGACTGTTGTGTCTGGACGCCATGACGTCCACACACGGTGTGCCCCACTTCTCTGTTAGCATTTGAAATAGGGAAGCCTTGAGTTTTCACTCTCCCGGGTCCAGAGTGTTGCGGCTGAGGTAATCGGCCTCCCAATTCAACAGACCTGGAATGTAGATTGCTGTGAGATGTACCGAGTAGGACTCGGCCCAGCGAATAATCTTTGCAATTTCTGCCATTGCTGCTGCACTTCTCATGCCCCCCTGTTTGTTGAGATAGGCAACAGCAGTGCAGTTGTCCGACTGGATCCGGACGTGAGCTGATTGGCAGATTGGAGTCCAGTGAAGGAGAGCATTGAAGATGGCCCGAATCTCCAGAATGTTGATATGAAGCTTCTGTTCTTGCTGGTTCCATAGGCCCTGGCAACTGTGATGTTGGTAGGTTGCGCCCCACCCACGTAGACTCGCATCTGTGGTGATGACCAGGGGTGGAGGCAAGTGCCAAGGCCTGCCTTTGGCCAGGTTTTGATGCAGAGACCACCAACGTAGACTGGTGCGCACCGTTGAAGAGAGAAAAATTGTCTGGGAAAGATCCTGATGATCTCCGTTCCATTGACTCAGAAATGCTCTTTGAAGAGGCCTCATGTGGAATTTGGCAAATGGTACTACATCGATTGTGGATGCCATTAGGCCTAACATCCGGAGGGCGTCGAAGGCAGTAATTGGTTGGGCTGACAGAGAAAGGGTGAGATCCCGAATATTGTTGATTTTTTCTGCTGGCAGAAAAAGGCGTTGAAGAGTGGAGTCCACTATCATGCCCAAGAAAGGAAGATTCTGACTGGGACACAAGATGCTTTTTTGATAGTTGATGATCCAACCGTGTCTTGTGAGATGTCGAATGCAAAATTGAGTTGCCTGCGCTGCGTGTTCCGCAGTGGTTGCGAAAATCAAAATATCGTCCAAGTATGGAAAGATATGAACGCCCTTGTGGTGAATTGTAGCGATTAGAGCTCCGAGGACCTTGGTGAATATTCGTGGAGCCGAGGTGAGGCCGAATGGCATGGCCTGAAATTGGTAATGTTGCTGATGTACATAGAAACGCAGGTATTTGTAATGATCTTGGAAAATGGGAATGTGAAGGTAAGCGTCCTTCAGATCGACTTTTGTCATAAAAGCCGCCGGTGGAATGGAAGCTGTTATGGATCGAATTGTCTCCATTTTGAAGCGTTGATACTTCACAAATTTGTTGAGCGAGTGCAGATTTAGGATGGGACGAAAACCACCGTCTTTTTTTGGGACAAGAATCAAGTTCGAATAAAAACCTTGAAAATGTTCCTTGACAGGCACTGGTGCAATAACCTTTTTTTGCAGCAGATCTTGAACAATATTTGACATCGCTAACTCCTTGACTGGGTCTGAAGGAGGCTTTGAAGGAACAAATCTGTGATGTGGTGGGAATTTTTTGAAAAATATCTTGTGACCTAGAGAGACAGTTCTTAGTATCCAAGAATCTGGTATTGATTCCTGCCAAATGTGCGAAAACTCTTTTAGTCTGCCTCCTAGGGTTTGGACATGCTGGGAAGGCAGAGAGTCAGGAATCCTGACTTTTTGATGGTCCACCTTTCCTAGGGACCTTAGACTGGTTCTGCCAGGATTTGAATCTCCTATTAGGAGGCTGCTGTGTAGAAGGCCTACCTCTACAAGACTGTCTATTGTAAGAGCCCCAAGAGCGGCGATGATAATTTCGTTTATGGGAATCCCTCTGTGGTCTTTTGCCTTGAGGAAGGAAGGCTCCTTTACCTCCCGTGACTTCTGAAATGATCTTTTTTAATTCAGAACCGAAAAGTTGTTGACCTTCAAATTTTAAGGAAACCAACCTGTTCTTCGATGCTGGGTCCCCTAACCACTGACGTAGCCAGAGCGCTCTTCTTGCAGCAATAGCAGCTGCTGAGGATTTGGCTGCCATTTTAGTGATTTCTAATGAAGCATCATTGAGGAAAGACAAGGCTAGGCTGAGTTTGTCTAGAATGGCTGCTGTATCAGTGTGTGTAGAAGGGTGTTTAAGTTCTTGACACCAAAACGTAGCGGTGCACTAAATGAAGCCGAGGCTGGTTGAATAATGGCTGCAGAATGGAGAAAATCCCTTTTGAGGGCAGATTCCATTTTTTTATCCATAGGGTCTCTAAATGAGCCCGCATCTTCCGCTGGAAGAGTAGTATTCTTGGATAAACGTACAATAGCCGAATCAACTTTGGGAGATTTGTCCCAACATTGTCTGTGTTCCTCTGCAATGGGAAATTTGGCATAAAATTTCTGAGAAATGTTATTTCTCTTGTCTGGGTCAGACCATTCATTGGAAATAGTTTGAGAGACAGACTTACTTATAGGAAAAGATCTGGTCTTTTTAGGAGTATTGCCAAGGACTTTGTCGACCTTGGAAAGTTGTGGCTGTGACTCCGTGATTTCTAACGTGTCACGAATGTATTTGAGCAAAAGCTTAATGTCTTCTGGCTGTTTATGAGTGGAGACAGTGTCAGAATCTGAATCATCATAATCAGAGGAAAAACTGTTCTGGGAGTCCTCAGCTGATGAGAAATCAGAAGAACTAGAGGAAAGTTTATGTGAAAACTTGGTCTTTGCTTTGGTACTGGACTGAGGTTGAGCAGCAACAGCTTGTTGTACAGAAGCATTAATATGTGTCTGTAACCACCCCATAAATTGCGAAAACTGCTGATCGGCTGGATTAGCAGGGTCTGAAACTCCAGGCAAATTTAATTCTGGTTGCCGCTGTGGTGAAATAGCTGACAGGACCTGGAGAAAATTGTGGATTAAATTCCTTATCTGAGGTATCCTGAACAGCATGTACTAAAGCTGTAGTAACTGACTTGGGTTGTTGTTGCAACTCAATGTCTGAGTCAGAGTGGTGATGACAAGGAACCATTTTAGATAGTTTGGGTGGGGATGGTGATGGAACATGTGCTGTCTTTTTAAGTCTTTTCCTAGATGTTCTTTGTGATTTCTTAGGAAAGGCTACTGGCTCTGAGAGATCTTCAATAAGATCTGCTAATTCCCTGGAGTGTGCCATAATAGAGAAGAAGTTAAGTACTTAACTCGTGTCCCTTCAGGAGCTGCAGAGAAAGAGCGCGATCAGAAGCGCTGACGTCATCAATGCGCAGCCGAAACGAAGCGCGTGTAGTCTAGAAGCTCAGACCGCCTCCAGTGGTGACGTCATCCGGATGCGCCGTTAGTTTTGGCGCTCACCGGAAACAATCTGCCGACTCCTGCGCCTGTACAGGCTCGTAGGAGCGTGTTAGAAGGCGGAATGTAGTCTGCGCAAGCAGACACCTTGGCACAGAGGTAATGGTCCACTAGGGAGGCTAAGTGTCATTGCGGACTGCCAGGGGGGTACACCCGCCGGTCATCCTGAAAATTCCCCTGAATAAAAAATATATAGGAGCTAAAGGAGCACACTCAGTCCGCCCTAGAAGGGAGGAGGGGCTCACAATAACTGGGGAATAACGCTGAATGAACAGCGGAGCAACACCTATGATGGAAGGGGCTCAGTAAATGAAGGAAAAAAAGAAAAAGGGCTCATGCATGTATTACTAAGGGAGCACACAACCTAGAAAGGGGGCTCACCTTAGACAGAGCACACTAGGTAAAATCATCTTGTCTGTGGAAGAGGAAAATTGGAAGTGTCCACCTCCGAGCAGGACAAACAAAAAACTGGAGATACAGGAGACACAGGAAGAGGAGGAGTCTAAAAGATTCAATTATGTTTGTCCTGCCTCCAGAGAGGAGAACTTAACCCCCATACGTCCTGCACTGACAGGTAGGGCCGTACGCATAAATAGATATTTATCGTACATACACAGTGACTGAGAGCCCTGTACCTGGGCTAAATATGTAATAAAATAAAATATGTCTTCTATCTTTATGTTATTTCTCCCTAGTATATAAAAGGCAGGTGGATGATACAATAAAGTAATTATTATTGAATGAAATCTAATGTGTTTCTGTTGAGATGGTTGCCCTCATCTTTTTGGTTTATAGATTAGAAGACTTGCATAAATTGCTCAGAAGTGAATAAAGATTTGTTATTTACTTGGGGGTTCCCAAGTCTGTCAATTGAATAGTTATATACAGTTATTATTCACCCTCCTGTACCCAACCAAGTATATGGTAGGGGGAAAGAAAGAAATTCCCTTTACATAACATAAGCATCATGAAGCCTCATAGATGGATGGATTAAGAGGGCCCTTACACATGATCATTCTATTGAATTTTTGCAAGTTCAACATGCATTTCTCTATTTTATTGTATTGATTAAAGGAATTGTTCAGTATAAAAATAAAAACTGGGTAAATAGGCTGTGCAAAATAAAAAATGTTTCTATTACAGTTATGTAACGTTATCTTGGGCGATACGGTCCAACTGGGTTAATTACCAGCTAGTGCACTAGAGCATGGGTTACACTTGACTCTAACACTTCAGGCTTGGGCCTTCGCTACATGGAAGATGAAAGGTGTGGTGTAGTGTAACTACAACTCCCACAGGCTACTGTGCAATAAAACAGGAAAAGAATGGGCGCCAGGAGGTTCTTGCAGTAAAACAGAACAAAAAGGGTTTATTGAACATCCACAGGGCTTACTCACACTTACGTACAGGCACATCACATGCAGAGCGTAACACAGGCTGACACTCCCCTGGGACAGACTTGGCAGGAATCTCACTTCACCTCTACATATTCCAGTAGTGGTCTGGATCACCTCAGGGAAATCCTCTATCCTGATTCCCTCTCCACTGGGATCCCTATACTACAGACAATATGGCCTGGAAGAGATACCTCCAAACTGCCACTCCTATGTTGGAGCTCAGAACTGCTTTTTTTTAGCTCAACCCTAACTGACTTACACTCCTAGAGTGTACTATTACAGGAGCTACAACTGCCACTATCTAATGCCCCATTCACGGGGCCCTGACTTTACTGGACTGATGTCCAGGCTCAGAGCACACATCCAACCTCTTCCTCAGGTGGAAGGCAAAGAGGAAGTGCCACTCCTTTCCCAGCACTATACCAAAGTGAGGCAGGAAGTGGTCACAGCGCCTCCTGGCCAATAACTGGGATATGCAAATACTTGAACTAGATACATGAGCATCTGCCCAGTAACTAGGAAGATCAGGAAGTTAGGGACTTAAAGCCATACAGACACATTTAACTCTATGGGTCCCTACAGTTACTTTGCCAAAAATTTATTGTATAAAGGCTGGATTGACTGGATGTGTAACATAAAAGAACAGAACACTACTTCCTGCTTTGCAGCTCTCTTTCTTTCCACTGATTGGTTACCAGGCAGTTACCAATCAGTGACTTAAGGGGGGGGGGCACATGGGTCATACCTGTTGCTTTTGAATCTGAGCTGAATGCTGAGGATCAATTGCAAACTCACTGAACAGTTATGTCCCATGTGGCCCCCTTCAAGTCGCTGACTAACTCAGAGTTACAGAGCTGAAAAGCAGTTCTGTAAAGTTAGACATCTAGCCACTCCAGCCTTTATACATTACATTTTTGGCTAACTAACTATATTAGAAACATTTTTTTATTTAGCACAGCCTATCTATTTACCCAGTTTTTAGTTTTACACTGAACTGTTCATTTAAGATAAAAATATTGTGCATAGGTGCATGCAAACCTGCTCCAAACAAACACCATGAAGGAGCTCTGAATTTTATTTATAGTGCTAATTATAATTAGCCTAATAAGCAAGTTATGGTACTTACACACAGGACACTGATTCCTAGAACTATCATTCCAAGCATAATGCACAGCCACCTAGAATAAGAAAGAAAATTAGATCACTTTATATTGTATACATGGATACTAACTCACATTGAATTTACTCACCTGCCAATTTTTTGTGAAAGTCCCGCAAAAAGATTTAGGCAAATTAAATATGAAATCATACAGGGGAGAAAAGCCAGTCCTGTTGAATATATACAAACAAAATTATTGCAAGTATTGCTTGCCTTAAGAAAGAACATAATTGAAAGTATTAAATCCTTCATTACCACCTGACTGTCTTTAATTGGTTTTAAGGTTTACCATTAAAATTTAGTTGAGAAGCACATAGGTACAAAAGCATAATGAGTGGTTTGGTAAATACAGGTATGGGATTTGTTATCCAGAACCCATTATCCAAAAAGCTCAGAATTACGGAAACGCTGTCTCCCATAAACTCCATTTTATCTAAATTATCCACATTTTTAAAAATTATTTCTTTTTTTCTCTGTAATAATTAAACAGTATTTTGTACTTGATTCCAACTAAGATATAATTAATCCTTTTTGGAAGCAGAACCAACCTATTGAGTTTATTTAATGTTTACATGATTTTCTAGTAGACTTATGGTATGAAGATCCAAATTATGGAAAGATCCGTTATCCAGAAAACACCAGGTCCCAAGCATCCTGGATAGGTCCCATACCTGTACTTGGAAATAAAGAGTTGTAGGGTGTGGGAGATTTGTGAACTTCTTTGAATGTAAGAGTCAGTAGTTTGTTCTGAATGATAGCAGAAGACTTCTTCAGATTGGTAGGGTGGCATGGTAGAGGTCACCCACTCTTTTTTCTCTATTAGCCTGGCTGCTCCATTCATTATGGATTGGAACGCTGAAAATCTTTGGAGGGTAAGGCCAATTAATAATGTCAGTAGTATACAATACAAGACATGACGAGATAGAATTAATTAATTTGTTGGCTTCAGTGAGATCATATTTTATAAATAGTTGGTAGATGAAGTGATATAGTTATTGATTGGATATGAGGAGTGAAGGAGAAGGCTGAAATAAATATAATCCCAAGGCGCTGGGGCTTCAGAGAAGGGGTGACAGTTGAGGGAATAACTGCAATAAAGATTTCTGGCATGTTGTGGGTGTTTAAAGGGCAAGTCAACCCCAAAATAAAAGATATGCAAAATAAAAGAAAACATCATTCTAAGTAACATTACAATGTACAATTATAAAAAATGTGTTTGCTTTTTTGTTAAAACGAATTTGCTTAACTCCTGGTTGTTACTTTTTAAACAATGGGGAATGTTAAACAAATCTTTCTCCAGCAAATCTTTTTATTCTCCAGCAAAGACAGGTCAGCTGCCTTGTCTTACATCGTATCAACAGTCTGAGTCATCAGGGCAGATTATTTTTTTTGGGTTGACATTCATTTCCATCATAGCTTTGGAAGTGCTGGCATGAACAAATCATTCCAGCATGGAATACAAGTGGTTCAGTTTGAAATGTTAAGCCCTGGTACAACTTAACAATAACTGAGAAATTGTTTCCAGGCTGGAAATTGAGAATCAAATCTATTAGGAGGCATTTAAGATGGTTATCCCATGGTTTAGACTCATGTCAGAGTGTTGGGAGTGATGATTAGCTACAGAAGAACTCTTCATCAACATGCCATGATGATCCGTCTCTTATAACCACACCTAATTGTCCAAGACTTACCAAGCTGATAGGGAGGTGCACACATGGTTTCCATCATTCTAATGGGTATGGTTGGTTCCAGCATGCCGAAGGAAAAATTACAAATACAGAGACCCACTAGGGAAGTAAAAATAAAATAGCCTCTTTAACAAACAAATATTGGTACACGATAAATAAAGAGCAGAAAGATGTCCTTCCTATTCTTTCTATCCTTTAAAATGTCAATTATAATTATTTATTGAAATAGTACTGGTATATGTAAATAAATACATTAAAAGCCCATTGGTTCTACAATTTTATTTTAAAGAATTCAATGACACTGATACCCTAGTGTTTGCAGACTATGGGACCCATTTACAAATGCAGTAAAATACACATGTAGTTGATTTAGTCTGTTAGTTTATTTGGCTATAGACTTTTAAACTGGCTCCTAAAATACAGTTAGGAGGGGGACATGTTTCCTTATCTTGCCTTTAGCTAAGCCCCCTGTAGTTTAATTAGTGTCCAGTAGATGGTACTGTGCTAAAGTATACAGTCCTGTGCAGCCATGTACTCAGGGTCCATTGTGTTAAGCCCTGGCCTGAGCAGGCAGGAAGGGTAAAGTGGAACCTAGACAGGTCAGGTCTAGTAAGGATAGGCAGTCATAACCGTTGCTTTTTAATCTGACCTGCATGCTGAGGATCAATTGCAAACTCACTGAACAGTTATTTTCCAATGTTGCCTCCCATTCAAGTTACATAGTTAAATTACATAGTTAAAGTGGGTTGAAAAAAGACAAAGTCCATCAAGTTCAACCCCTCCAAATGAAAACCCAGCATCCATACACACACCCCTCTCTACTTTTAATTAAATTCTATATACCCATACCTATACTAACTATAGAGCTTAGTATCACAATAGCCTTTGATATTATGTCTGTCCAAAAAATCATCCAAGCCATTCTTAAAGGCATTAACTGAATCAGCCATCACAACATCACCCGGCAGTGCATTCCACAACCTCACTGTCCTGACTGTGAAGAACCCCCTACGTTGCTTCAAATGAAAGTTCTTTTCTTCTAGTCTAAAGGGGTGGCCTCTGGTACGGTGATCCTCTTTATGGGTAAAAAGGTCCCCTGCTATTTGTCTATAATGTTCTCTAATGTACTTGTAAAGTGTAATCATGTCCCCTCGCAAGCGCCTTTTTTCCAGAGAAAACAACCCCAACCTTGACAGTCTACCCTGACCGACTGACTCTGAGTTGGAGAGTTGGAGGTTCTGGCTATTATGTTAGACTTCCAGTCACTCCAGCCTTTATAGATTTTATTTTTGACTAACTATTAGAAACATTTTTTATTTTGCACATACAATCTGTTTACCCAGTTTTTATTTGTACACTGAACTCTTCCTTTAAGACCTAGGGATGTAGAGATTCACCTGGGTTCCACTTAGGGAAAGGCTAAAAGCTGGGTGTATCTTCGTTGCTGCTGTGTATGTTCCCTGCGGAGACTGATACTGACCATTGGTGCTGTGAGTATATGCCTATCCACTGTTGTTCCTGCTTGATCTATATGTACACTCCTTTGTGGATTACTCTGTTCAATAAACATGTTCTCTGGTTAAAGTGGACCCGTCACCCAGACATAAAAATCTGTATAATAAAAGTCCTTCTTAAATTAAATATGAAATCCAATTTCTTTTTTTTATTAAAGCATTCATAGCTGTTGTAAACTCATTTAAAAATATCAGCTGTCAATCAAGTATTGCCTACCCCTCCTCTATGCCTAGGCATAGAGGCGGGGCAATCAATTACTTTCACTTTCCATTCAGCACTTCCTAGATGTCACTGCTCTCCCTACATTCCCCCAGTTCTCTTAACCATTTAATTGTGTAGCCAGGGCATGGGGATGGACATTGGGTCCCTGTCCCCTGGTGCACAAACAAGATTCTGAGATGATACAAGGCTTGTCTTAATAACAGTGTCCACAAAATGGCTCCTTCCTGGTTGCTATAATTATGAGTTCCCAGACTGATGGAAACAAGATTTAAATAATTTATACAGTGTAATTAAAGTTCATTTTGCTTGACTAACATTATAAAATAGGATTTGGATAGTTTTGTTTGGGTGACGGGTCCCCTTTAAGTTGCAAGAACCACTGCGCCCGATTATTGTGCATAGTACTTAGTTACAGTTGTACAATTCCACACCATTGCAAGGGCTTAACCCATGAGAATCAATGTCTCATCCAGAGCAAAGTATTGGGGTAAAGCCTATAGTTAGAGAACGGTGCCACTCAATTTCCTATAGCGTTAGACACACTTTTTTTTACATTTTTTTAGGCAAATTTGCTGCAACAAAAGTCACGCGTGTAAAAATTGTTGTGCGTCAAAATTATTTTGATGCCCAATGACTTTAATACATTTGGACAAAAAAGTTTCGCATGTAATAATTGTCGTGCATCAAAATGACTTTTTCACGAAAAAGTTTAAGTTTTGCGAATTTTTCAGCGAAGCAAAACCGGACAGTTATGCCTAGAAAATAAAATCTTTGCAAGTGTAACTTTTTCTATTGGCCCAAGAACCATCAGAGGGAGGGTAACTAATATTAAACGCATACAGTATTCCAGTCATTTTAATAGGCTGTGAACATTACTGCTCTCTCTCTGGGATGGCATAGAAGACCTATTACAGTGAAGATCTCTGCCTCTCAGCTTTGAAATTGTCAACTGTGCCTCTTCTATCTTTGCATGTAGACAGCAATATTCCAAGGAAACTGACAACTGAACTTCATGGAAGTAGCTAGGAAATCAGAATAAATGAAATACACACCTGACCTGAGTTCCAAAAATGAAGGGACATGTGAGTAAGGTCCCTGCTCTTTAGACATTAAAGTGATACTGACACTAAGAAACTACTTTTCAAAATTTGTTTAATTACCTATAGGTCATGCTGATTGTTTTTTTTTTTTTTTCTGAGAGGTTTGTTTTTCTAAGTAACTGTTGAGGTTCCTAAACCTGACTGTTTTGCCAACCTGACTGTCCCATCTCAGTCTGTCAGTTAAAGTTTTGAATGCTAACGGACTCCTGCTGCACAAATATGGCAGCCCCCTCATAGGCGATCACAGGGAGTCAGATAGGTAATGTAAAAGCATTGGGCAAATACTTTATGGCAAAATTATAAGAAGCATGCAAAGTCAATTTTATGGTAGATGTAAAAAAAAGTTTAAATTTCTGGTGTCAGTATCTCTTTAATAACGGCATTTATAACCATAAAGTTGATCTTGGCAGTGACACAAATGAACTAACAAGTAACAATAATTAAGCAAATCACAAACATATTGCACATTCACCCTTATTATTCTTATTTCTAAGCCTTCTCTGTCTATTCTTTGTATGCCTTACTTATTTTTCATAGATCCACATATAACGTGTTTATCCTTACAGAATATATATATATATATATATGACTGACCCGTGAGTGCTTTCATCTGGTGGAGTATGAGGATTTTGGTGAGCACCCGGTAATTATTGCATAGAGTGGTGCGTGCCGATAAATGGAGAGATATATATATATATATAATTTGGTCAAACACCAATCTTTGCTGGTGAAATTATTTTTTTTTTCTCACCTGAAGCCACCACAATGTAAGGATCCATGAGAAGAACTCTGTAGGGTGTTCCAGGTACACTCTGTGTGAAAAAAAGAGCATTATAAATCTTCACTGTGTAAATTTTGTAATTTACTTATGACACCGGAATGCAGATTCTTACCATTGGGGAAATCTTCGTAGGCTTAAGTATACAAAACTGGAGTGCTAGGAATGAAGAGAAAAGTGCAGATTAACCCTGTGTGGTGATCATTCACACCTGAAAGGGAATGATTTCAGGCAAGCATATGTCAAAACGCTTGTGTGTTAACACATTCTCTTGATTTCCATTGACATTAATAGGTTGATGTGAAAGCACAAATAATCATGTTGGTAAACATCCTATTATAGTAAGAATGAAAGTATTTTCTCACCTCCATCTAAAAGAGCCAAGGCTGCAATGACCAGAAATGGGGAAGACTTTCCAACAAACTCATACATGGCAGAACCGAAGGGAGGCCCCGCTGCGGAGACAGACAAGGTATAAGTATCTCCTTGGTATAGATGAAGTTTTCTCTAAAATTACAGCTAGACCCTAAGACCTTAGAGCTTAAACTTACCAAGCACCCCAAAGGCAACACCACTCATGGCTAATCCCATGGCTTTCCCTCTTTCAGTATCATCTGGAAACACATGAGCCAGCATGCCCATAGCTGAGGGGACAGATATGTATAATTATGATGAGTTTGGTTTAATACTGCAGGCTAATATTTGTATTATTATTTTTATTCGTACCATGCTTATCAGAGTACAAACTACTTTGAAAATTACAGTGAGCTCTTCAGTCGTTTGCTTTACTGTTTTACATAATTTTACATTACACAGTCAACTTTCAAACTCCAAGTCTTTTTTTCTGGCAGCTTTAAGCTGTCATAGGGGCAAATTTACTAACCTTCGAATTTGCGCCAGCGGTGCCTTTGCTGCACTTCACCAGGCATAGATTCGTCAGGGCTGCGCAGATTCACAAAGTTCCAAAGTTGCGCACAAGTTACCGAACGTTATGTTACGATCAGCGGTTCGAATTTACGCTAGCAATCGGAAATTTGCATATGGCGTGCAGCATAAAACATATTACACTACACAAGGAAAGGGAACCTTAATAAATGTATTCTAATGCCCTACACATGTGCCCACAGTATAGTTTAGGTGCCATATGTTATCCAATGTAGGGGGAAGGAGGGTACCTTAAAAAAAAATTCGCTCTTTTTCAGCCTATCACCCTTAAAAAAGTAAGACTACAGCGTTTTTTGGGACTCAGAAAAATTTTTAACTTTTTTTGGAGCAATCCCTATCTACTCTATTGCACTAAAAAGGCAAAGTAAAGTCTTGTACAAGAGGTAACGTTCACGAAAATACGCAACTTAGTGAATTAGTGTAGTTAGCTCCCTTCGCCATATCGCAACTTCGCCTGGCGTAAGGGTGCGAAGTAGCACTAGAGTAGGTCCACTTCGCTAGCGAATTTACACCAGCGCCCATTACTAAATTGGTGAAGTAACGAATTTTCGCTGGCGTTAGCCACTTCACACCTAAATTTGCCCCATAGTGCCCTTCCATGACCACTATTTCCGTTTTGGTTTAGTAATGAGCAAATATTTGTGAAACTGACAAAATGCATTGGAGTCAATGAGAAGGGGAAACTACATTGGGTTAAGGCATTTTTAGCTCTGCAATAGTATATACAGTTCATTACCCTACCTTGTTAATTAAAGGAACAGTAACAACAATAAATGAAAGTGTTTTAGAGTAATAAAAATGTAATGTAGTGTTGCCCTACACTGGTAAAACTAGTGTGTTTGCTTCAGAAACTCTACTATAGTTTATATAAACAAGCTGCTGTGTGACCATGGGGGCAGCCATTCAAAGCCAGAAAAGGCTCCCATGTTGCCAATTTCTTCCAAACACCACATGACAAAATTCTAGCATGAATTTGTAAAAATGTTGCTGCAAAACTGTACTTAGCAAAAAAGTTTACTCTTCCCTAATTTTGTTTATTTCTGTTGTAAGAGGTTCAAGATATTTTACCTGGCACCATGGTGAAGGATGAGCCAATTCCCTGCAACCCCCTGGCCACACAAAGAAGGGCATATGAATTGGCAAAAGCAAACACTGCAAAATACAAAGATGCATCAGTCAAGAAAATTCATGGTATTATTGAAATGACTGCCTACATAATCATCACGGTAAATGCGGCACGGATTATAGGTAAGAGGATAATTTGTGTATTCATTACACAGATGGAGATGAGAACATACTTACAAAGAGTGGAGATGAACACAATTATAAAGCCACAGAACATTGGGACATCATATCCAGTTCTGGAGAGAAAAAAAAGAGTAAAAGTACATGAAGAAGGTAATTTATGATGAAATTATACTGAAATGTGCTTTCTAAATACTGCAGAAGATCCATCCAGAGAACCTGAAAAGTCAACCAAAAAATTGCATTTGGTGTAGTCAGATAGAATGCATTTAGTAGTTGTGATTTACCCAAGTTCTTTAAAATTCAACCACAGGATATTAATTTAAATCAAATTAGTTAGATTTACCTGTTAATGAGTTTACCCACTATGGGGTTTACCAAAAGCTGAAGAAAGGCTTTAATTGCCAGGAGAAGACCCACTCGCACATTCTCTTCATTTAAATAATCTTTCCCCTCGTAGCACTCTTTGCTATGACTCTTGTTACTGATCTGGTCATGGTACGGTCCATTTCTTTCAGAGTGTGAAAGATTGGAAAAGGAATCATAGCTGGAGACAGGATAATGACTGGAAGAATTCTTAAATGTTGTGTTTCCATTCCTATACTCGGTTTCATAAAGTAAAGCTGGGGCGATTGGAGCTGCAAGAAATACAGTACACATACAGGTATAAGTCTGTGATTATTGTAAATTTGTATCTTTCATTCTAACATTGACCCTTATTATCTCATGTATATACTCATCTGTCTTACTATCTCAAGAGTTGAGGTGCCTTCTCACTCTTTATTTTGTCTTTTCTAAACTTTTTTTTAAATCTTCTTCTTCTAATTACTCGCTTGTAATATATAAATCTTCAATAGTTAGATGTATCAATTTTATTATATTATACTGGCACAAACTGACTTTTGAAATATAAAACCAACAAACCAGGAAGTTAAATTAGTAGGGGGGGTATTAGTGGATCAGATGGTTGCATTGATATCCAGACCAGGTGTGTATACTTTTACAGTTCCATCTCAATCCAGTGGCCAGAGAAATATGGTGAGATAGCAATACCCCTTGCTGGTGGAGCGCACCCATGTATGTATGACTAGTATTTGTACTTCTCTGGGGCCTGATTCAGCTGCATTCCATAGATGGTAGTAGAAAAGCCATATATTAATTCTGGTGTGCTGAAAATCCTACTTATCCTGGCCTAATATTTTCACTGCTATTGTAATTAATATAGACATAATAGTTTGTTTACTAGTTCATGGCACCACAACGTTTGTGCCATTTAATGAAGGTGCAGTAAACTACAGTACATACAAAATATTTAGGTGCAAAGTAACCTCTAAACTGCATTTTATACATGCCATGCACAGGCCTAGAACACATGGAACATACCGATAATAGTGAACAGAATGCAATCCACAAACATAGCCACTGCAATCACGAAAAGGATCGGAGCCCGGGACTCCCAGGTTTTCTTCAACCATTGACATGGGGAGCACCCTGCCATAGTGTAATGTATATAGGTACTAAAATGAACATAAACAAATCTTAGCACAAAGAAACCAAGTATTCAAATAGATATTAAAACATGCAAAAACTAGAAAATGAGAATGAATTGTAGATTGTGTTTGAAAAATATTGTCTATATTAATACTAAGGGGCAAATTTATCAACATTCAAATTGAACTTTTTTGCAGCAATTCGAAAGTCTAAAATTCAAATTTTCAAAATTTATTTGGCAACTTAAAGCTGGCAAGGTCACTGTAACATAAGGTATCCCAAACTCAGAACTAACTCCAAGGACCCAGTCACGGCTCACGCTATGCCTATAGCAGTTGCCTTTGGCATCAGGAGGAGCCCTCCGCTACTCAGATGCCACCAGGACTTAATGTGAGAGGACCAAGGACCAAGGAGAGAGTTCTAAGCAGGCTAGGAAACCAAACATATAGAAAGGATGGGGGAACAGGATGCCATAGAAAGGATTATGTGAACAGGCAGGGTCAATACCAGATGGGCAATTGCTGTACTAAATCAAAAAACAGACAGACAAGTCAGGGACAGGCAAGTATCAAAACCGAAATAACACAGCTAGAAGTCACACCCATTTCACCCAAACCGCGATGATGTCACGCGGCGCACACAAAAAGCCGAGTTAACCCATAAAAAAACATAATTATGCCTCTTTATAGGTCCCTGGTGAGGCCTCATCTGGAGTATGTAGTGCAGTTTTGGACTCCAGTCCTTAAGAGGGATATAAATGAGCTGGAGAGAGTGCAGAGATGTGCAACTAAATTGGTTAGAGGGATGGAAGACTACAATTATAAGGGTAGACTGTCAAGGTTGGGGTTGTTTTCTCTGGAAAAAAGGTGCTTGCGAGGGGACATGATTACACTTTACAAGTACATTAGAGGACATTATAGACAAATAGCAGGGGACCTTTTTACCCATAAAGTGGATCACCGTACCAGAGGCCACCCCTTTAGACTAGAAGAAAATAACTTTCATTTGAAGCAACATAGGGGGTTCTTCACAGTCAGGACAGTGAGGTTGTGGAATGCACTGCCGGGTGATGTTGTGATGGCTGATTCAGTTAATGCCTTTAAGAATGGCTTGGATGATTTTTTGGACAGACATAATATCAAAGGCTATTATGATACTAATCTCTATAGTTAGTATAGATATGGGTATATATAATTTATGTGAAAGTATGGAGGGGTATGTGTATGGATGCTGGGTTTCATTTGGAGGGGTTGAACTTGATGGACTTTGTCTTTTTTCAACCCGATTTAACTATGTAACTAGATATGTAACTACCCGAACGCCACGCAAACCGGGATCGGTGATGAGAGGCTGCAGGCGGCGGGCTTCCCCGCTGCCCCACTAGACCACCAGGTACTCTTACAGTCACGTAGAAGTCAACGGTACTTGTTTAGCAAAATTCATGCTAATTTTTTTGTCATTAAAATTGATTCTTAGAATGTGATTTCACTGCATACATGTTGTTTTTGACGATTGTACACAATCACATTTATTATTATTATTTATTTTTATTTGTTTATTTTTTTTAAAGCAGGGGACTGGTAAATAGTTTCCCCTTTTATCTTTGAGTCCCCTCTAAAGTTTGGCTTTAAGGGTCCCCTTAGTTCATAGAAGGAGAAAGGGTCCTTTTTTTGGGTCAAATAATGACCTTTAGAGTGCTCTGGTTTAGCAACAAGGCGGCAGTATATATAGACTCTCCTAGGGGGAAAAAGTCAAGAAAGGGAGAGTGGGACACCAGACCAATTTAGGATATAGTAATTGTTAGTTGTCTCCGATTATAGGTCTCTTAGGACAGATAGTTAGTTCAGAACTATTTAGCTGAGCAGCTTGGGCTCCACCTAGGAGTATTAAAGGGACTAAGTTCAGGGTAGCATAGTTGCCTAGAGAGGGAATAAGAATGCAAGGCTTAGGGATTAGATAGTTCTACCTGAGATCCACATAAAGTGGAGTTCTAAGAGAAGGAACGAGAACTCCCAGTGCATTGATTTGGTCCTCTCTAAGTGTACTATAAAAGTGAATGCTCTGCTCACAGATTCTGTATCGTGAGTATATGATGACTTATATTACTTACAGTCTATGCTACTCTGCAGGCCTGGACTGGGAGTCAAAATAGGCCCTGTCATTCCAAGTACACAGAGGCCCAAACAGCCCCCTACCAGCCCACTATATGGTAACTTTCTATGGAACCATACAGCAGCCCCTCTGGCATTTGCCAGAACCCACAGATTGCCAGTCCGGGCCTGCTACTCTGTGACCTCCACTGTGGATTGGTTCCAATAAAAATGTTTCGGGTTAAGTTATAAGAACCACAGGCACCCATTCTTGTGATACTCTTGTGACTGCCATTTAACAGTACCCTGCCTCCAATATCATGAATGAAAGTCTTACCTCCTGTACAAAAGTTCTGTAACAATATAGCATTTGTCCTCCTCCAGTTAATATGAGATGTGCAGCCAAATGGATTTCATAGTGAAACCCTGTCAAGTGCCTGTATCACTAGAACAGAGTATGCATAAATCACATTACTACCCTTCCTCTCAAATTACTCCCAAAGTGGTTTAAATAATGTAAATAATGTAGAAAGACTGAAAGAACCAGTCAAGATGATCTTTCCAGCATACTTACAGCCTATGCTACTCTGTGACCTCCACTGTGGATTGGTTCCAATAAAAATGTTTCGGGTTAAGTTATAAGAACCACAGGCACCCATTCTTGTGATATACCTAAGACTGCCATTTAACAGTACCCTGCCTCCAATATAGTAAGGGCTTGTGCTGGGATATTAGTCCTCATGAGCAAGTATATGGTAAAGTTCATAGCTCCGGAGAAAGCTACAACTCCAATTTACTATAGTCTTGCATATAAAAGAACATGAAAATTACAAAAAAAAAAAAAAAATGTACAATCAGAAAAGGGAAATGTGTTTTAATGTTCACATTTGCATTTTGCCATGATTCCTGTGCATCATAACAAAAATAGCATTGGCAATGTTAATGAGATTACAAGTGAAAAGATCTTATGTCAAAGTGAATAAACCTGCTCAGTCAGACATAACCATAAAATGACAGTTTTCCAAATTTGCAGGGTTTTTGTTTTTTTGGCCACAACTGCATTTTTCAAAAAATGAAAATATATATTTTTTTTTTTTTTTAAAATGTGATAGTGAGGAAAAATCACTGCAAAGCACAAATACAAAAATGAATAAACATGATAATAATCAGGCCTTTGCACTTTACTAATGCAGCGCTGAATGGAGAGTAATTCTTTCTTTCTCATAAGGTTTGTATCATAGCAAAATTAGCAGGATTTTGACCCCAAAAGAATTGTATATCACCCGGGATCCGTTATCCGTAAACCCTTTATCCAGAAAGTTCTGATTTACGGAAAGGCCCTCTTCCATAGACTCCATTATAATCAAAAATCAAAAATGTAAAAAATGATTTCCTTTGTCTCTATAATACTAAAACAGTACCTTGAACTTGATCCCAACTAAGATATAATTTATCCTTATTGGAAGCAACAATAATCTATTGGGTTTATTTAATGTTTACATGATTTTCTAGTAGACTTAAGGTGTGCAGATCCAAATTACGGAAAGACCTATTGTCCGGAAAGCCCCAGGTCCCAATCATTCTTGATAATAGATCCTATACATGTATATGTATATATTTCTTTTTCTGTGAACTTCCTTAAAAAGGCTTTTCCCTCTTTCATACTTTCTTGAATAAAACACTAGACACAAAATAATAAAGAGTCTTACCTCCTGTACAAATGTTAGTGAAGTTCTGTAACAATATAGCATTTGTCCTCCTCCAGTTAATATGAGATGTGCAGCCAAATGGATTTCATTGTGAAACCCTGTCAAGTGCCTGTATCACTAGAACAGAGTATGCATAAAGCACATTACTACCCTTCCTCTCAAATTACTCCCAAAGTGGTTTAAATAATGTAAATAATGTAGAAAGACTGAAAGAACCAGTCCAGCTGATCTTTCCAATCGCTTCAAAGGGCTGTTTAATTTGCTTGTAGAACTGGGTTTTGAGGCAGTAAGGCTTAAGCAGCCAGCAGCAGGGGCGATCCTTGATCCTCCGCTGCCTGAGGCAGCAGCATTTGCTGCCCCCACTTCCCCCAGAAATTCGCTCTTAAAGTACCAGGAGCAGCATTTTTGCTGCCCCTAGTACCTAGTGGGGCGCTGCCGCCTGAGGCGAAGCACCCCTGGCCGGCAGGGAAACTTCCACCAGGAATGTATGCGTATATTATGCTTAATATGGAACTTAAAGTGCATAATAAAATGCATTACTGAGCAAAGTTCATTTAACTTTACACCTGACTAAAAAATACACATTTTAGGGTCTTACCCAAATGAGAAATCAAATCTGGCCCTGCCCAAGTCACAAGCCAGTGAGAGCTTTGAAGCTACTACTAATGTAAATGAAAAAAAAAATCAAATTTTTGTAGCTATTGCACCTTCTCTTCTCTAATGTGAATAATGAAACAATCTCTTGAGAATAAAAAAGAAAGTAAGCTATTGTCTAACTTGCTATCAGTGAATGCCAATATAAAGTGTAAATACTTATATACTTATAGCTATAGCATGCTTATCATTACACAATATGCGCTCATAGGCATGGTGGTGCCCTCTATTGAGGCATATTCTAATACAGAATCAGAAATAGTAGCAGTGAGTAAAAAACTTTTACCAGTGTGTATGATGTGTAGTAGCTACTATGCTTCCTGGGTTACTTTTGCCTTCAAATTTGTTCTCTGTTCCAAAATAGACATATTTCCTTATTTACACTCTCTCTAGACAGGGAAAATGATAAGGAAACAATTTATGTGCCATATACAGTAGAAGAATGTCTCAGCTCAAGTTCTATAGCAATAATGCAGTTGTCAATAGCATACCCCTCTAATCATGCGATAAAAGCCATATAGATCTTATTGCAAACCTAAAGTCCTACTGCCACTCCAAAAAAGTTGTCAGGAAGACTTTCCAACAACATACCCATATAATGGCTTTAGTTAGGGTGACTGTCAGGGCTCAGCAGAACAGCCCCGGGTTGAGCTGACGTCATCAGCGCGCTTTGGCCAGAGTCTCTACGCCAGCGCCTGTTGTTGACGCGTGCGCATGTTCTGATGCGCGCACGCATTCTAACGCCTGCGCACATTCTGATGCGCGCGTACGTTCTGACGCATGCGCACGTTCTGACGCAGGCGAGCGTCCTGACGCAAGCATGAATCCTGAGGTGAAAAGGCTCAATGCGAGGTGATCGTCTCTACTGACACTAAGCGTTTTGACTTTTGATGATACTTCTGATTACGACTATGGCTTGTTCCTGACTATTCTTCTGATTATTCCATGGATTTCTGTGATTGCTACTTCTGATTTCGACCTTGGCTTCTCCTGACTACTCTGCTTGTTCCTGACTTTGTCTCTTCAATTGCAGATAAGTGCCGAGTCCTTATTCACAAAACTGTTATTTCTGCGGGCTCAATTGGCACTCCTGCTATTCCTTATCTAGGACCGTCCTGTACAAACCCCCAGGGCGCAGCTCAGTGGGAAGCGTGGGGGAGGCTTATACCTTCAGACTCGCCTTGATACCTGACAGTGACAATACTGAAAGTGCTCATAGATTTTTGACATTTTCTGCAGTTCCTATCCCATGTGACATAAAAAAAGTGGTGCTTGGTTATTATGACATGTGGTTGTGCTAAATGGTGGGAAATTATTTAAATAGAATAAATAAATAAATAAATACATACATACATAAATAATTGTTATATTCACCAGGTTATAGGTGGCAATTTTTTAAAAACATGAACAAGGAGAAAAAACTGTTGAAAAAGAAATGTGCTTAATTAAAACAATAAAAAAGGACGAAGGACCCAATCCCGACCATTGATTTTTAACAAAACAGCCCCTAAATGAAAGTTGTAGATAATGAAAAAAATTAACGTTCAAAGCCTTAAGAATGATATAGTTACATAGTTACATATAGTTAAATTGGGTCTAAGTCCATCAAGTTCAACCCCTCTGAATGAAACACACCATCCATACATATACACTCACATAAATTACATATACCCATATTATATATAGGGATCTGTTTACAATTGTCAGAAAAGATTTGCCCAACCCTTTAATCTCCAGTGGCATTTTTCACTTGGGTTTAACGAGTTGGAAGGTGTTACATCTCAGAGCTGCTGAGAGTAGTTAAACATGTTCTGCGAAACTGGAACATTCATCAGCTATAATAAATGTGTAAATTCCTTAACATTAGCAGTCAGTAAAGTTTACATAATTGGAACTGCTAGAATTTCTTCAAGGTTCCTGAGTTTAGTTTGGTAAATATTTTCCTTAGACTTGTAGGGGCATATTTACTAAAACTCAATTTTTTTAATAGAACCAAATGAAACTTAGCTCCCAAATACAATTTGCCTTAATTGAATCTGAGAGAAAAAAGTCAGTGCAGGAAAAGTCACTTGAAAAGCCTTAATTTTTTAGATTGTCACACAAAAATCAGTGTTAAAATTATTGAAAACTTTGATAATCACGAAGGTCCCTTACAATCTTTAAAATTAAACATTGCATTAGGGAAATAGGATGAGCCAGGCATGTACCTTTTCTGGCTCATTCCTCTAGGCTGGTCCCCTCTCTGGCCGGCGAGCAAGTCCTTTTTGCGCATACACATAATTTTCACATGCTGTCCCGTTTGCACGAATGCATGCGTGTCCTTTTCGCGCATGCGCTCTCCTATTGGGCGCTGCAACAGGCCAGGATCCCTAGGGTGCCTGGAAGGCCTGGCCCAGTTCTGCTTCCTGTTTTGCAGTTCTGTTTCCACTGATTAGTTGCCATTTAGTAACCAATCAGTGACTTGAGGGGGATCACATGGGTCATAACTGTTTGCTTTTGAATCTGAGCTGCATGCTAGGGATCAATTGCAAACTCACTGAACATTTATGTCCCATGTGGCGTCCTTATAATCACTGACTAACACAGAGTTAGAGAGCTGAAAAGCAGAAAGTAGTGTTCTGGCTATTATGTTAGACATCCAGTCACTCCAGTCTTTATACATTACATTTTTGGCTAAAATTTCTAATGGCAATTTCTCACTAAACATCACCATGCATTTTCTGACCTTCCTTTTTCAGACCTTCCATGTTTACTAACCTGGTCAAAAAACAATTATAATTTATTTGCAACTTTATTTTTAAAAAGAGCTGATTTCCCCATTTTAGATTTTTTTTACTGATTTTGTGGTGGGGTTTATTCCAGCAACCCTTATTAATTTGAAATATTTCTAGACCACAGTTAGTTAAAGGAGTTGATACAGGTTAGAGTTTTGCTGCTGTGATCTTACCTGAAATACACCAACAAAGAATTAGCAATTGTCTCAGAGAAAAGTCTTGTAAAAACAAGAAATATTTGTAGCAGGAAGACAAGCTTTTCTCAGGAAATACTGTGATTACTTTACATCAAGGCATTTTAAAACTAGTTGCTAATTATCATGCATGTTTTCATTTACCCCTCCAGCAGAAGTAGAGAATGTTTCTTGAATGTTTCTATGGTCAGAATCTTGTAGGTTTTAAGTGACACACCCAACCCCTTGTTTTTCTTTGAATATTCTCAATTTAATGACATTTTAGTTTAATTTTAGTGAAAGCTTTTGGTTTCCCAGTTTTAGTGACCTACGAGATTTTGAAATACACAAAATAATGTGATGTCCTGGAAGCACACAGTCTCAAAAAACCTGTTGGAACAAAAAAAGGTCGCAATTGGCTATTTTTTGCACTTTGCACACTTCATGATGTGTTAACGTCATATCAGTTGTTATGTGAAAGTGGATTATGGACAATTGCGTTGTTAATAGCTAAAAAGATGAAGATAAAAAATGGCAAAATAAAATTTAGGGATCCATAGGATTAAGTTCCCCTAAGGTCTAAATATCTCCACATGGTTGGAAATCCCCTGTTGTGGCCAGCTAAGTGTTGGACTTGTATCTGTCCCAAGTACAGTGAGCCCTATTAATAAATTTGGCCAGGCGGCTTTCTCAATGGCTTTTACAGTTGAGAGGGCACATAGAATTCCGGGGAAACCGCCACCTCCGGGGGCCCCTCCAAGTTAATTGCACGCCTCCTCAACTATCGTGATAGAGATGCTGCGATATCTGAAGCGAGGAAGGCGGGCGAGCTCATGCATGAAAATCACAGAATTTCGATATATCCTGACTTCTCCTCTGAGGTACGGAATCAACGGGCCAAATTCACCGAAATAAAGGCAACTCTACGTCAACGTCACATTCCTTATGCCATGATTTTTCCGGCTCGATTGAGGATTACTGACAATGGAAGAACCCATTTTTACTCCTCGCCTGATGACGCATTTGCTTGGTTGGAGATGAGACCTCGTGGAATACAGCAACGGGACTGAGATACTGTGTTCAGGACTTGAACTTACTTTTACCTGATTTGCGCCTTGGTCTGTTTTTTTGGAGTATCGGGACTTGCTGGTCTTCATATACTTATGACTTTATGCTGTGAATGGCTCAGGCACGTTTACTTTAATAAGCAGCGGGACAGGTAAAGGCTCTAAGGTTTATTTTGTTGTAATGTTACATATTATAAGCACAAAATATTATTATGCTGGGTGTATCCTCAAAAAAAAAAAAAGAGTTGGATAGGCAACTGCGACTGCTCGGTTGCCCCAAGAGCCGTACATATGTATGACCTTCACGAGGAAGCTTCTCAACCTCTTGCGGTCACTAACCTCCACTTTAGTTTAAACCAGGGTTTGTTGTTGGGCACTTAAACTCACCCTGCTGATAGTATGGAGTGGGTGGGGAGGGAGAAGGTTAGTTTTTGGGTGTTAACAAGTTCGAGCCATGGTGTCCTTTCTCTAAACTTCCTTAAGAGTATACAGAGCTGTAGCAAGCATATCATTAAGTTAACCTGCTGCAATGATTTTTGATTTTTCACCAACAATGGCTACGGTTAAATGCTTATCGTGGAATGTCAGGGGTTTGGGTGACATGATTAAGAGAAGACTTGTATTTGACTTCATACGGAAAGTTAAGCCTCACCTTATTTTACTGCAAGAAACTCATTTGCTGGGGGGTAAGGTATTAGCACTAAAGAGGCCATGGATAGGGTCAATGTATCACTCCCTTTATTGGAATTACTCCAGAGGGGTAACTATACTGGTGTGCAAGTCCTGCCCCTTTGTGCTGGACAAGGTGATATCTGACGGATATAGTAAATATGTGATTATACACGGGACATTGTTGGGCAAGAGAATTACTCTGGGCAATGTAATGTTCCTCCGCCATTTGCTGATGGGGTGTTACATGACTTGATGGAGAAGATACTCACTCTCCCACCTTCATCTTTACTGTTAATGGGGGATTTTAATGCGGTGGCTAATCCGGATTTAGATGAACTGCACCCCCCAAGAACGGGTACCCCTGCTTTTAATAGGTGGTGTTCACTGTTCCACTTAGTGGACCTTTGGCGGGCTCGTAACCCTTACGGTAAACAGTATACATGCTACTCACAAGGCCACAATAACCTGTCCAGAATTGATCTGGCCTTAGGCTGTGCGGAACTGAACAAATTGGTGCAAAGTGTGGAAATTCTTACCAGAGGGATTTCGGATCATTCCCCCCTACTTCTTAAGCTGCAGGTTTCTGTTGAGCCTATAGACAGAATCTGGAGGTTGAGTTCCTACTGGATGCAACATGAACAATTAGCTGAGACAATTCATAATAATATAGAATCCTTTATGGCGCTAAATACAGATGAGGTCCCCCTTGCCACAACCTGGGACGCTTCAAGGCTTATATCAGAGGAGAATATATAAGTAATATCAAGGCATTAACTATAACTTTTGCAGCAGAAATTGCTTCCAAATCTCATGAAGTGTTAGAGGCAGAAGCCACATACGTGCGGCAACCGAATGAGTCTAACCTAAAACTATGGCAGACTAGTCAAAGGGCTCTGTCATTAGCCCAATTGGATATTGTGAAAAAACAAGCCCTGTATCAACAAGCCAATGTCTTTGAGCATGGCGACAAAAACGGGAAACTTTTAGCTCTGCTGGCTAAAGATGACAATATTTCCATAGCCATTCCAGCAGTAACGTTAGATACGGGAGACACTGTTTCTACTCCGATAGGAATCAATACCAGATTCGTAGAATACTATGCAGAATTATATAAAACTAAGTTGACTGTATCTCGGGGGGAGATTTCAGATTACTTGGAAGACACTAACTTACCCAAACTAGACGAGTGCGCCTCCAACCTTTTGGCATCTGCCATAACTCAGGAGGAGGTGGAGAAGGCCATTGCTGCTGCTCCGGCTGGAAAAACTCCAGGCCTGGATGGCATACCAATGGAATGGTATAAAAAGTATGTTAAGCAAATTGCTCCACTCTTGGCACAAATGTTTAATGGGGTGCTTGAAGGGAAGCATTTACCGGCCTCGATGAGGGAAACGCTAATTGTCCTGATCCCTAAACCGGGCAAAAACCCCCTTGACTGCTTGACTGATCGCCCAATTTCCCTAATTAACGCTGATGCAAAAATATTGGCGAAAGTATTAGCTTTCAGACTCGCAGTACACCTTCCTAATTTAATTTCCCCTGATCAAACAGGGTTTATGCCAGGCCACACCACAGACACCAACATTAGAAGGCTATTCACAAATCTCTCTATTGTACATGATAATTCGGGTAATAGGGTAGTGGCTTCATTGGACAACGAAAAAGCTTTCGACTCGGTAGAGTGGGAATACCTTTGGTCTACCATGTCACAAATGGGAATTCACTCCAGTTTTACAAAATGGGTTAAAGAATTGTACTACCTTCCAGTGGCGAAAGTGAGAACTAATACTAAAGTATCTAACACATTTCCTATTTCTAGGGGTACGAGACAGGGATGCCCCCTCTCGCCTCTTTTATTTGCAATTGCCATGGAACCCATGGCCTGCCGTATTAAGCAGTCCCTCATGGCAGAGGGTTTGAAGATTGGTCCCTTAAGTGAAGTTATTTCTATGTATGCGGAAGATACCCTCTTGTACCTAGCTTACTCGGATAGTGCCTTGCCCACAGCGCTAAACCTAATAAATAGGCATACTGTAAACTCGGGTTTGAAGATTAACTGGTCCAAATCGGTACTTTTCCCCATAGACCCTCTCCGGACAAATTCCCCCACACATTTACATGGCCTGCAATGGGTGGACTCATTTAAATATTTAGGGGTTTGGATTCACAAGGACCTCACACGATTCGTGGATCTCAATGTCAGCCCACTTCTTAAGTACATAGAACAAAAAACGTCTCCCCCTAACCCTGATGGGGCGCATTAACTTGTTTAAAATGGTGATTTTACCTAAATTGACTTATGTCTTTAGGCAGGCTCCCAACGGAATGCCAAAAACCATATTTACTAAACTAAACAGTCTTATGTTATCCATGTTCTGGAATGGGACCCCTCCTAGGCTGGCCTTGCGAACGCTGCAGTTGTCGACAAACTTAGGGGGCTTAGCAGCCCCGAACTTATTTTTTACTATCTGGCATCACAGTTGGTGGTGGCTCGTCAGTGGGCAACTCCAGATATTACTAATGCAGCAACCTTATTAGAAGCTCAGGTAGTGGGTTCTTTGGAAGAGCTTAAGTATTTACTGTACAGGGGTACTAAGTACACTAAAAAATGCTCCCCTCTTATGAGAGCGACAGTCAGAGCCTGGAAAACTGCTCTGCAATTCTTTCCAAAAACGCAACTAATTTGCTCGGTTTTCACCCCGTTGTGGCGTAACCCACAACTGCAACACCTGCATAGTGTGCCAGATCCACTGGTGTGGACCAGATTTGATATTAGACTTATTGGGGATGTGATAGAGGACGGTAACTTATTACCGTTCCAAGAGCTCAAACTAAAATTTTCACTGCCTAACTACATGTTTTTTCGCTATCTACAACTAAGACATGCGATGGAAGCTCAATTTGGGAACTTGCCCATAGATACACTGCCACAGATCTTGGAACTGGGGATTCACTCAACAGAATTTAAAAAACCTTTGTCTTTATTCTATGTACAATTACTGAAAGCGGGGAGTAGCAGCCTTGACCGCCTGAGGGTCAAATGGCAAAAGGACATTCCCCAGATTACAGAGGAGAATTGGGTAGATATTCTTGACACAACATTTGACGGGATTGTCAGTAGTAGGGATAGGATGACTCAGTTAAATTACTTGCACAGAGTATATATCACTCCCCAAAGACTTCATAAGTTTAAACCCGACCAGATACCAAAGTGTCCTAGATGTAATTATAGTCCTGCAGACTTTATGCACATGGTGTGGGGCTGTCCAGTAGTGCATATCTATTGGGAGAAGGTGGTGCAGATGATCCGCATAAAAACAGAAATCGTTCTACCACTAGACCCTATGGTGCTAATACCAAACCAGATGGAGGTATTACCCCTAAAAAGAGCGCACCAGACATTGATGTCAATCCTTTGTATGTATGCAAAAAAACTGATAGAGATGCACTGGAAGTCTCCAAAAGGGCCTACCTTGCAAATGTGGGAGCAACACATTGAAAAAAGTATTCCATTATATAAACTGACATATATCAAAAGAGGTTGTCCAGAAAAATTTCAAAAAGTCTGGGATCTCTGGATAGATGACGATCCTGAGGTGGAGCCTGCTTAAAGAAATTGCGGTTTTTCCAGGCTGCCCATAGGAGTTTGCAGGACTCACATGGCTGACATATTCGGAGGGTGGGGGAAAGAAATCAAGCAGGATAGGTCCTTACAACTCATCCTGATATGTTTTTCAGTAGCACTGTACTCTTGGATAAGTATGGGAAGGGGATGAAAGAAGACACCATGGGAGTTTCTTTTTGAATATACTTGTTTTATTTTATTTTAATATGTAATTGTTAATATGTAATAAAGACAAACTGTGTTACAGACTATGTACAAACAAAGACCAATATGATGTCACATGCTTACTATGTACAACTGCATTTGTTTGTTTAATAAAAGAAATGTTAAAAAAAAAAAAAAGTGCAGTGAGCCCTGGCAGACTCCAGATTTGCCCAGAAGGTGTCACTGTTGTGCATGGAGTATAAAAAGCTGAGCTGCCATTTGCTCAGTGCTTCTTTCAGTTTCACTTCAGCAACGAGTGAATGAACTGCAGCAATGATGTAATGGGCTAAAGGACTTGGGGTACAGGGCCCCAAGCCTGGTGAGCTCGATCATGGAGGGTTTAGAGCTTAGAGCCAGCTGCAAGACTGTGACAGCAGCTGCCTGTGGATGGATGCTGATTTGAAAGGGGGCCTGTGAGGTGCTCGCACTTCAAATGAGTGTTGGAGCTGTGCCCTGAAGAATAAAGCAGATTTAGGATTAGCTTGGGAGCCCAGCCTGAGGATTGAGTCACTGTGGATGCCTGTGTCAGCTCTCTGTGAGCCCCCGGTTAGTCTGCCTGAGGGAAGGTAGTGAAAGGCTCCAACGTGTGTCCCCTGTGTGAGGACAGGTCTTGTTTGTGTACCTGCTACATGGGAGCAACTACCTCTGTACAGCAGGAGAGGTATTTGGGAAGGTAATGCTACCTGGGGAAAGTTAAGAGAAAAAGGGACTGTGACTCTCTTTATACACTCGGAGTGGAGTGTGGTACTTTGCCTTGGGAAAGACTGTACCAGGCTTGGATTTACCACACAGGTTCCCCTGGGGGCAGGAGGGATATTAATATGTGATTGCATTTTATATTTGTTCACTTTTATAAAGTTCGTTCTTGGTTTATTGCAATTGATGTGTTTAATTATGTGTTCCTAGTGGGGTCACCCGTAGGTGTATCCCCAGATCCTACTAGATGGAGGCATTGCCATTGAAAGGAATTCCCGCTACCCTTTCATTCAGCAAAGGGGATTCAGGATCTGTGTATGGTAAGATATTGATGATGTACTTCCTATAATTTCATGAAGGAGTTATGATAGAGTTACAAAGCAGAGCACAGAAAGTTTTGCATAATACCATAAATTGGGAGTATGTGACTATCACCACTGAAGAGGTAATGGCATGAAAATATTGGGTCCAAATAGTGTGAACAAATAGCAGGGTTGCCAACAGTAGAGATTAACCAAATGTGTACACAAGTTAAATTATTAATTTTAATAGTTTCCTACTTTCAATAATTAAAGACATTTAGTTGACATGTAGGGGAACAAGTCCTTCTGCTGTTTTTCTGTCTGTGACATCATCCAGCCTGGTTATAGGCTGGAGAGCCATCCGATTGGCTAGGCGCGCCAGTGCATCCCTGTAAGAGGAGGAGGACCCAGGGGAGTGCCTGACTTTGGAGTCAAATGCACAGGGTTAGAGACAGAGCTGATAAAGGGAGCCCCTGATGCAGCAGCCAGCCAGTGAGAGTCTGAGAGAGACAGCGGGGAGAGTGCAGCATGTAATGTGACAGAGCTGCAGTACTAAGTAATTGTGCTCAGCTGGACAGATGAGTTTAAGCCTAAAAGGAAAGGTCGCCCTGTATTCAGTTCAGCATTTGGATGCCAGATGCAATTCTTGTGTGTGCCCGGTGTGAGCACAGGTGTTTCCCGTGAGCCTGCCATAGCCTATATACAAAAGGAGAGGTACATTGGGGGAGGTAGCGCTACCTGGGGAATAAAGAGCTCTAGGGAAAAGGGACACTTCATGTGAACTGAACTGTGTTGTCCAACCGGAGTGGAAAGAGACTGTTCTAGTTACTAGACAGAACCACATTTCCACAGTGTAGGAATATTACTGCATTGCACTGTTTAACCTATTCTTTTCTTTATTCTTTATATAAAGTTTCTCTTGGTTTACTGCAAACTGTGTGTTTTATTTTCCTAGTGGAAATCCCCTGAGGTGTGATCCTCAGTGCTCACTAGGTGGAGGCACTGCACTGTAAATTCCAGTTCCTAGTATCTTTCATACGCAGAGAATGAAGAGATCTCAGGGCCCTGGATTGCAAAGGGTTAATCATTATTTAAAAGAGTGTAACCAAGATTGGGTTATAGACACATACAAGGGATTACAGACTTGACCAGGTGTATAACTATTTGCAAGCTCATTGCATACAGAAAAAAGCCTAGCCTGTTCACCCACATACATAAGGAAGATGATAAAGGATTTTATGGTCAAGCCAGCTTGGTCAGTGACAACATGTGCAAGGCAAGTTAAAATTATAGTCAACTGAAGTGGTAGGCTCTCCTAAACGTTTCACAGGAGGAACAGAACCTGGGCATAGGTACAGGGCTGGCTCAGATGATAAGTGGTAGGAGCATGTACAAAATCAGAAGACAAAATTTGAGTCAGGGTCAGAGGCTTCCAGCATTCCAATGGGTCACTAACCAGCATTCTACTGGTCATAACTGTCTTCTGATTCAATGTGTATCCACTTCTGATTTTATCCCTTGCTCTTTGCCTTGATATCTGGCATCAGCCTTGATAACCCTGCTGTGCAGTACCTTGGACTTTCCCTGCATTGCCTGCCTGTTTGCTGGTATTTGCCAGTATATTCACCTGCTTCCCTAACATAGAAACATTGGTAACCTTAGATATTCTGATGATATCAAATAAAGAAAATATGAAGACCTTTATAAGCAAAGTTAAGAAACAGATTGAAATTATGGTACTACGGCTAGAAGAAAATAAAGCTTATGACAGCAGGAAAGACAGTTTTATAGTTGTTGGTAAAAGAAACTAAAACCAAAGGAACCCAATACAAGCCAACACTTGATAAAATGAGTATGAAAGCTGTACTAATGTACTAATGTGTCTATGAAAAGAAAAATATGGGCTATAGTATTTTCTGTAACTCTTTATAAATGTGAAAGTTAAATACAGTGAAGCAGCAACACAGGAATATTAGTGATAACTTTAAACCCTGGTTTTGACTAATGCCAGTTTAGCCATCAGTCTTATGTAAAACCGATAGACTATTACTAGAGCATGAGAAAACAATTACAGGTATCTGGGCCATACATAGTGATCTAACTATCAAATTGTGAAATCTGAAAAGACTAGTGATGTACAAATCTGACCCATTTTGCTTCGCCGAAAATTCTCAAAAAGGAAAACAATTTGCCAAATGTTTTCAAATCATTAAAGTCTATGGACAACTAATTTTTTTTGACGTTGACGAGCTGCAATTTTTTTCACCCATTGAAGTCTATGGGCATCTTTTTTGCAGCAATAAGACAATTGGTTACTTTAGGATGTCAAATTTTGGTGGATCACAGAGAAGTATCCATGGCCTGTCTAAAATGGTCTCTTAGGGGCACAGCAAGATGGTACAGGTATGGAACTTGTTATTTAGAATGTACAGGACCTGGGGTTTTCCGGATAACAAATCTTTCTGTAATTTGGTGCTGCTCCATTCTGAGTTCCTATTCCAGTGTCTTGATTTGAAAACAATTGTTTCTTTTTTACAAACCAAAGGCTCTTCAAAGCAAAGTTCATTGATGAAAAATGTATATTTCTAACAAAAATGTAGAGACTTGCTCAAAAGTTTTTATGCTATATTTGCTGACTTGTTTGTGGTAGGAGACAGAACAAGAGAGGAAGGCCAATAGTTTTTTTCCCTTTTATATTTTATACAGTTTAGATATTTTAAACCCTGACTTAACCAACAACAAGAATTGGAAATTACAATAAAATAATGGGTTATGAATATGACAAGATGCTGGTAGTAATTTCACTCAACCAATGTGAAAGCAGATCTTTTGATATATAGAAAGCTCAGAGTTATGTGAAAGCCATTATAGGAAGGTATAATTGTGTGTCTAGATTTCTGCTTTTAAAGGAGAAGGTAATGCTGAGTTTACTTGGGGGGTGCCAAAAGTAAGGCACCCCAAGTGATTGTATATACTTACCTAAAACCCTGGGCTCCTATCAGAAGAAAACTACACCAGTCTGGGGGTTCTTCCAGCGAGCACCACGGAGAGATCCTCTTCCTGTTTCTTTCTTTGCGTGGGTGTGCATGTGTAGTAGCACGAAAACCTGAACTTTAACAAAGAAATCGGCTATTTCATTCTAATGCGCATGTTTCTTCCCGGGGAAACTTGAAGAAAGAAGAAGAAGGAAGCCAATCACTCTGTGGTGCTTACTGGAAGAACCCCTGGACCGGTGAAATTTTCTGCTGATAGGAGCACAGGCCCAGGTGTCAGGTAAGTAAATATAATCACTTGGGGTGCCTAACTTTTGGCACCCCCAAGTAAACTCATCCTTTCCTTCTCCTTTAAGGTAGCTGTTATAAACCTTTACTGTCCATGCCGACCCTGTCCTTAGGTATCAAAAATTATTTTATTATTAAACACTTACATAATAGCAGGTCGGCCTACTACTATGTAAGTGTTTAATAATAAAAATAATTTTTGAATCTTTAACAAAGACTGAGTGTGCAATCCTTATATTTTTCTTGGCTTGTTAATTATTAGGAGGCTACTTTTGGGCGGCCTCCTTAGGTATTAGCACCTCAGCATTTTTCTTTTGGGGGCGAGCTTTCTAAATTGTAGTTTGCCTGTCCTTAGGTATAACAGCCAAGAGAAAAGAAAATATTATAAGGGAAGGAGGACAACAGTTGTAATCATTCATGAATAAAGATTCTTAAAAAAAAAAAGACTATAGTTTCTATGAAATCAGTGTTGTAGTTTGAAATATAACAGAGGTAACACTTGCTCTTCAACAATATTCTGCCCAGCCCTCAATTCATAGATGTCGCCCAGCACTGCACATAAGAAAAATTAAACATTCAAAACTTTATTTAAATGAAAATGAACATTTATTTTATTTTATTTTGATACACAATTTATATAAACTTAATATAACATAAGAATTTGATTTATTCGCATTTAGAGAATAGACAATATTCTTTTTGATGGTTATCCCTATATTGAATCACATACAACAGTTTCATGGATAACATCTTTATCAGTGCAAAATACTTTAGGTAAAAAGTTGTTTCAATGCTGTGAATGCAAATGATTGATGTTGCTGACCAGGTTGATGTGTCTCTCAGAGGTAGAAGTGTTAACCAATTCAAGTAAGTTGTGGGCCTATTGATCAGCAGACTTTGCCCCCTCTGGTGTTTTTTCATGGTTTAAAATGGGTTTAAAGAGACTATATTATCAGTGAGAAAACTAAAGGTGTACAGTACTTTACTTATTTATAGGTTTCATTGTTTTGCCATCTGTCTCTAAAGGTGGCCATAGATGTAAAAATTAGGCTCTTTCCTGCGACCATTCGTGAACTGTCCGATATCCAGATAGAAACATTAGAATTCTACCTCTATCTGATGATTCAGCACTAACAGTAGCCAATATTCGGGTGCCTTCAAAGATGTCCAATCAAAATTTTCTGACTGGCCCGATTGAAAAGCCAACCGATATCCAAGTCTTCTGGCGTTATCGGTCGGCACGTCCCCCAAACTTTGTTTCATATGATATTACCAGTGCATCTACCGCCACAAAAAAGATAAGTGTATTGTATGAAACCTGATTCTCATTTTCTGGACAAGACCAGGTTACCAACACTACCCTCCCACCAGAAGGTCCATGTCCAACACTTGCCACCATCTGGCAAGGTTCTTTTCCTTAGCAACTCCATGCTAGCAAGGAATGGGATATAGCAAGCTAATAATAATAATAATAATAATAATATACAATATTTAGCTTAGATCATAGCCAGACCCCAGGACCATAGCAGAAAATACAGAGGCTCACATTGTAGTTTGTCTTTACATTAAGCACTCACCAGGTCTTAGAGCCAAGGCAGTATAACTAGATTTAAAGTTTAACTACATTTGTTTGGCTGCTGCAGGGTCCCATATCACTGCAATGATTAGTACTGTAAGGGGCCGATTCACTAAGGGTCGAATATCGAGGGTTAATTAACCCTTGATATTCGACTGGGAATTAAAATCCTTCGACTTCGAATATCGAAGTCGAAGGATTTTTGCGCTGTTTCCGATCGAAGTAAAACTGTACGATCGAACGATTTAATCCTGCGATCGAAGGATTTGGTCATAGCGTATTGTCGAATGAGATCGAAGTAAGATCAAAGTGAACCTTGCCCCACTTGTATTCGAATCGATCGATTCGAAGTATTTATGCCCCACTTCCTTTCTGCCATTTTTTTCCAAACAGGAAGCCCTCTAGAAGCCATTTTAGGTGCATTTTCGGCCTGATTGCGCACTTGCTATTTAGACTGCACAGGTGGAGGAGGTGTCTGAGGCAGGTTGGATTTTTGGATTAAAAAAATGTCTGGGAGAAGGAGGAGGAGGAGGAACGTCTCTCCAGCCCTGGGGAGGTGCCAACGGCAACTGGATCCCACACTATGTGGGATCTTAGTCGTCGCAGGAGGGGGAGAGAGGGGGGCACAGGCTGGGGAGTCACTGGGAGGGGTTCCTGGGGGGAGGAGGAGGAAGAGAGTGGGGGGTCCCGTAGGGGAGGGGAAGAGGGTAGGTCAGGTGGGGGGTCCCGTAGTGGGGGTGAGAGTAGGTCAGGTGGGGGGTCCCGTAGTGGGGGTGAGAGTAGGACAGGGGGGTCCCGTAGAGGGGAGTAGAGTAGGGGCTTTCCCGTACAGAGGGGGAGCGTAGGGCAGGGGGGTCCCGTAGAAGGGAGGAGAGTAGGGCAGGGGGGTCCCATAGAGAGGGGGAGCGTAGGGCAGGGGGGTCCTATAGAGAGGAGGAGAGTAGGGCAGGGGGTCCCGTAGAGGGAGGTAGGAGCGTAGGGCAGGGGGGCAGGAGCATAGTGTAGGGAGGGTGTCCCCCAGCCAACGCAGGGAGTCCCCCAGGGCACGCTGCATGTCTCGCTCACCATCTGGGGCACGCAGTGTGTCACGCACCCCACCCAGGGCTCGGAGAGGCTCCCCCAGGAGGAGGACACAGAGGCTGCCCAGCAGCGAGGAGGAGATGGAGGCACCACTAACTGCCTCAGAGAGGAGACAGGAGGAGGAGGAGGGTGATGATGACGGAGGAGAGGAGGGCCCCACAAACAAAATGGCCTGAAGGTTTACCAGTGATGAGAATGGAGCACTGGTGGACGAGATGGTAGAGTGATGGGATGTGCTGTTTGGGAGTCGGTCCCATCATATCAGTGCTGCCAGACGTCAACAACACTGGCAGCAGGTAACGGACAAGGTGAACACTGTGGGTGCTTTACACAGGGATCGCCCCACAGTGTACAAGTGCTTCAGTGACCTGAAGCGTTGGGTAAGGGCAAAGCTGGTTACCAGGAGAGCTAAAGCCCAGAAGACCGGCGGAGGGCGTGTCCCTCCACTCAGACTGAAGCCCTATCAGCGCCGGCTTCTGGACATTTTGTGCTAAGAGGGCTGTGAAGGAGTGGACACAGACTGGAGAAGTAAGTTGACTTTTATAGAAACAAACATTTGACTCCTTTTTTCCACATTCACATCATTTAGATAAATGTCTAATTTCCCCTTTAGCATTTCACTTCTTTGCTAAAATATTGCTCCTGTTTTGCATTAGACGAGTTTCTTGTGCTTTTCTTTACAACTTTGCTGTTTGTTCATTACTAGTTATTAAGTGCAGCTGTAAGACAAAATGGCAGCCATTTCTTTAGTAACCATTTCTCCACTATACCACAAATGTTTAAAAACTGCATTAAAGGGGTGGTTCACCTTTAAGTATGTTCTAGAATGGCCAAGTCTAAGCAACTTTTCAGTTGTCCTTCATTATTTATTTAGTATATTTTTAAAATTAAAGGACTCTTTCCAGCTTTAAAATGTGGGTCTAGAAATGCTCTGTAAGACTACACATGTGATGTTATTGTGAGTTTTTATTACTCGTATTACTAATTAGACCATCCCCTAATTATATTCCAGTCTCTTCTTCAGATGAATGCATGGTTGCTATGCTAATTTGGACCCTAGCAACCAGATTGCAAAGTGTAGATCTGCTGATTAAAAAGCTAAATAACTTAAAAATCACAAGTATTGTCATATATTACATTCTCTCCTGCTCGCACCATTGCAAATGTATTTAAAGGAACAGTAACACCAAAAAATGTAAGTGTTTTAAAGTAATGAAAATGTCATGTACTGTTGCCCTGCACGGGTAAAACTGATGTGTTTGTTTCAGAAACACTACTATAGTTCATATAAACAAGCTGCTGTGGAACAGGAATTGAAAAAAGTCTATAGGGCACAGGTTAAATAGTGGATAACAGATAACACCAATATGTTCTACAGAGCTTATCTGCTGTGTAACCTGAGCCTTTTCTCATTTGAATGGCTGCCCCCATTGCTACACAGCAGCTTATTTATATAAACTATAGTAGTGTTTCTGAAGCAAACACATCAGTTTTACCAGTGCAGGGCAACACTGCATTATATTTTCATTACTGTAAAACACTTTTATTTTTTCATGTTACTGTTCCTTTAAGTTTTAACCATTCCATCTCCCTTGCTGTACCATTCCATTGGAGTTAGTATTTGGAATGAGAAATAAAATAGATTTGTAGCATGTGGGAGGTCTCTTGCAATTCCATATGATTTTGTCTTATAATACTTTTTTTGTTTTCTTTATTCACAATTGCAGTACCGCCGCAAACATTGCGGCCTGACTCGGGCAGTGACCAGGACGACGCTGCTCAGCAACCCCAGGAAGAGGGTGAGGCTGAAGATCCGGATAGAGCCCCGGAAGCTCAAGGTACAGACATGTTCAATGTTGTGACCAATGTAGTTGCTTCCTCAACTTGTTTAAAGCATTACTAATGTCCTATCTCACATTACAGAACACCGAGCTGAAAGCCGCACCCAGTCACCAGCTGTGATTCCTGTGGTGCCCCCCAGACATAAGAGTAATTTTATAACTAATAACCCCTTCCTTTATTTATTTGTCTGTGTGTCACCAAAGATGGCATGTATTGGTTAAGCTGAGCTCAGGAGAGGTGGTTAGGAGAATAAAATAGGATCAGACAGCTAGAGCAGAGTTTCTATGGGAACCAGTAATGATATCTCCTCAGTGGCTGTTAAGACTGGAGGGTGTGTTTAGTAATCTGAGCTGAGAAGAACTGAGCATGCTCATTAGCCAACAGCCAACGTGAATTCCTGAGGGAGGGCCAGAGTGAGTTAGAAGAGGAGAAGGAATTCTAAGTGATTAAGGGGATACTGCAGACTTTACTGTGAACCTTTTAAAAACCAGTGGCAGGTATCTGAAGCTCCTCCTCATTGGGAGGGAGGGTTTACATGTCCTTTAAAAAAAAAATTTTGTCTAAAAAAAAAAAAAAACATGTTTTCCAAGCTACAGACTGGTGTGAAATTTTCACTCTAATGTTGTGTTTATGCCACCCCCCCCAAAAGAAAACACCACCCCCAATCTAAATGTGGCCAAACACGGGCCAATAAAAGCTGCCGACAGACAGACAGCTTATTGGCCCGTGTATGGGGGCCCCCGACGGGCTTCCCCGATAGAGAGATGGCCATAAATCGGCCAGATCTCGATTGGATGGGACTAAAATCCCATCGGATTGTGGCCGCATCTGTTCGTTGATGCGGTCCTGCGATCCGACCGCCCGTTCCTATTCGTTAGGATCCGATCGTTGGGCCCTAGGGCCCACAATCGGATCAGCGCGATATTGCCCACCTCAAGGTGGGCATATCGGAGAGAGATCCACTCGTTTGGCAACATCGCCAAACGAGCAGATCTCTCCGTGTATGGCCACCTTAACTTGGAACCTTTTCTAACCTTTTGTTTGTTGTGGGTTATGCACATGTCCAATATATATACTTATATTTGATTTTTCTTGTAGGTCGTGCTGCTGCCACTGCTGCTGCTGCAGAAATTGGGGGACCACCACAGGAGGAAAGATGGCGACTGGGTGATCAACCTGCGGCACAACCGGGGCTCGTTGACGCGATGATGGCTGCCATGCAGCCTATGCTCGACCAGCAGCGCCGCCAGGAACTCTGGATGAGGCGGTGGATGGCACAAATCCATACGGATATTCGGGAGACCCAGGTGACCATCCATCGTGGATTCCAGGACCTGGTGGCAGCCATGGCAGCCCAGCCTCATCGACCAGGGGGCTCTGCTGAGGGTGAAGTCCCTTGTCCACCTACTGCTCCCCCTCCACCCCCTGAAGCTCCTCAACATCGGAGGGAAAGGGGGCATGGAAGGGGACATGGTCCTGTCCGAGGGGACAAACGTCCCTAGCTCCAGTCTGTGTCATTTTCCATCTGACACTGGCCTCTTTGCCTATTTTTCTCCTGGTAACAAACTTTGCCCTATTGACGCTTCAGGTATCACTTTGTCCGTTACCCAGCAATGGGACTGACTCCCAAACAACACATCCCATTGTTTACACTGTGCTCCATTCTCATCACTGAGGGGTGCCATTTTAACATCTATTGGCACCCTTTCCAATAACACCTGGAAAAGCACTTCAAAACATCTAAGTGCATTTGCTCTAACATATGAATATATGTATGGTGTTATCAGCACCAAAGTGTGCATATCTAACACCCATTGGTGCCCTTTCCAATAACATCTGGAAAAGCACTTACAAACATCAAAAAGTGCATTTGCTCTAACATATTTCTATGGCGATGCTGCAGTGTTGCCTAACACATTCACTTGGCCAAAAAATGTTACATGTAAGGGTCAATAAATTCCATTGCAAACATATGACTACACTTTTTTATTGTGTATTTATCACTAGTGCAGTGTTGCTTTAAAGGTTCCATATGCTAATCAAGCTCTGTATTTATGTGGTTTACATGTTATGTGCATTCATGTAACAATGGCCTATATTCTGCAACTGTCAAATTGAAAACAGTGTACCTTGTGCTTTGCACTATGAAGTATTGTTGGCTACCTCTGGCCTACTTTGGCTACCCACCACTCATAATAGGTGATATTGCCTACTACTACCTCCTCCACCTGTGGTACTTAAATAGCAAGTCAAAGGTATATGATATGCCTTAAAGGCACAAAGCATTGGTTGTTACTTTGCACTATAAAGTATTGTTGGCTACCTCTAGCCTACTTTGGCTTCCCAGCACTCATAATAGGTGCCAACGCCTACTACCTCCTCCTCCACCTGTGCTCATTAAATAGCAAGTCTAAGGTGTATGATATGCCTTAAAGGCACAAAGCATTGTTACTTTGCACAAGAAGTTATGTTGGCTACCTCTGGCCTACTGTGGCTACCCAGCACTCATAATAGGTGCTAACGCCTACTACCTCCTCCTCCACCTGTGCTCATTAACTAGCAAGTCCAAGGTGTATGATATGCCTTAAAGGCACAAAGCCTTGGTTGTTACTTTGCACTATCAAGCATTGTTGGGTGTCCAAAACTCTATCTGGCCAGCACTAATCTCATATTGTTGATACTTTTAAACTGGCCAAATTGTCATATAGTGACAAGTGTCATTTGTAGATCATATTGATTGTTATATTATTGTTTTGGACACAAGCTTATCAAGGGCCAAATTTTTGGATACTGTTTAATGTAAAGTTGGTCATGATGAATCCAGGGGTGCATTATCAATGTCATGCAACAAATGCTTTGTAAAGCTTTTGCCCTTTAGTGGTCTATAGGGGCTGCTATATTTTGAAATATATGTTGAGACCAAATTCCTCCTGTGGCTTCCAGCTAAGGTACATATTAAATGGTTTTAAATAAATATGTTGTGTTCCAAAACCAAACAAACTTTATACAGATATAGATTGTCTTTTTATTGTTGTTCAACTGTTTTGGATTTTGACAAAGATTGTGTCAGTAAAGCCACTAAAACAGTAGTTTTTTCTTTTTTGCCAAGGCTCTTGTCCAAAATAGTAACATGGGTAATGTCATTTCAAACAAGAAAACAGAAGAAGCGTTACGTGTGGATCAAACAAGAAAAATGCATTAACACAAATAAATTTAAGTAGCCACACAAAAGCCGGTCATTGCTAAACAAACACTGCCACTTACTGATATGTTTTCTAAAGGTGACTCCACCCAGGTTCAAATGAGCATTGGTCGCACAATAAAAAAGGTAATTTCCCCCCCCCACCCCGATTGCAAAGAATTGTGTGTGTGCAGATCCATTAAGAAATCCTCCCCTTAACACATCACACCTGTAAACTGAATCAGGTGGCAAGAATTAAAAGCCCTAACAAAGTTAGCTGATTGAACTAAACTACAGGTCCCAAGATGCATAGTGCATCTATTGTAGCCAGACTGAAAAAAGGGAAACATTTCTTGAAAATACATACATATCACCTTTAAAATAATATTTGAAGTGTCTTTGTATGAAATTGAAAATAGAACTTACCCACAAGCCTGCCGTCCGGCATTTCTCCTCGGGTAAAGAGGCCATGGAGAGCTGACTGACACAGGATAGTGGCATCATGGACACTTCCAGGAAAGCCAGATCTCACACTCATGATGCGCATGTTGGAATCACACACCACCTGCACATTGATGGAATGGGAGCGATTACTATTTCGCTAGCGCTCCTGGTGATGGCGAGGTGGTGTGAGCGCAACATGAGTGCAATCAATGGCTCCTAGGCAATTTGGAAATTGGCCAATTAGGAAAAAATCCTGTTTCAATCTTATCCACTCTGCCTGAGTTGAGCGGAAGGAAATGAGCCTTCGCGAGTGCTGCAGTAGTGCCCTCAGCACCTGTGCTAGTATCCTGCTAAAGGTGGACTGGCTCATGCCAATGAGGCATGAAGAAACCTGCTGGAAACTGCAAGCAGCTTGCACATCCCAGGCACTGCCTGAGACCGTGCCATCACAGGTTCAATGGCCTCACTGATGAGACCATAAACCTGCACTATGGCGGCACAACTCAGACGGAACATCCTCACAACCTCATCATCAGAAAGCTCGTCCAAACAAAGTACAGGTCTCCTGAAGTGACGAGGCTGCCTGATCCTAGCAGGGACAAGGTGTTCCTGCTCCTCAGCCTACTCTTGGGCCTCAAAAATGGCGGCTGGCAAAATGTCCATTTTGAAAAAATTCGAAGTCAAATGGCATCTGGTGGGGGTTTTTATAAGTAAGCCAGTGTTTCCCAGCATTCCATGCAGCTTTTAAACATTTAACCATTTAGTGAAGCGTAAGGATAGATAGGGCCAATTAATATTTGAAGTGGGGAAAAAAATAGAACAAAAAAATAATGTTAGACTTTTGTAAGCCATTGCTACTTGAAAATCTTAGGTTATATTCTGATTGATGCAAAAACAAACATGTTTCTGGTGTCAGTATTTATTTTAATGAAATTCAGCAAACCTCTAGTGCAGCCAGAACTAAAGAAACAGTTTATAAAGTGATCCCTAGGTGTCACTATACACCCACAGCAGTGGAGAGCACCAGTAAAGAAAATAGAAGAAAATCGAATAGTCGAATGATTTTTTACCTCGACCATTCGATTATTTTTCCTCGACTATTCGATCATCTTCGAATGTCGAAGTCCAAAATCAACTTCGGTAGGTCAAAGATGGGGTACAAATAAAACTTCGGGTGAAGATTTCATAAATAAGGTATCCTTTGAGTCGAAGAGTCGAATAGGCGAACTAATACATCCTTCGATAATCGTACTTGTCCACTTCGATTATCGAATTTGACTATTCACCTGATCGTAGGATCGCTCGATCGTTCGAATCGAAGGTCGAAGTCGAAGTAAAAAAACAGTCGAGGCTTAGTGAATCTGCCCCCAAATGTCAAGTGTGGACACTGCATTTAAGCAAGACTAATACTGGCACCCAGAATCACTACAGTTGGGGATATCAACTAACCTCATTTCTACAGTTCTGATTTTTTTTCTTCAAAATTCCACATAATGTTAAATAGGTCTCAGAATAGCCAAATAAGATAATTATCACCCTAATCTCTTCGGTATTTCACTGCTCACACTCCCCCAGGGCCCAGGTTCTTTGCATTATGCAATTCATATATGTTATTTGGTTTCTGCTTTAGTATAATACGACAGCTTATTGGTTCTGCAGTGCCAAATGACATATTTTGTTGCAAATTCTGGGCACAGTCATAACTAAATACACACAGACTGTTTTCTTACCCAGAAACACAGTAACGCTGACATATTGGAAGATACCAGTTCCACAGAAGACTTCAGTTGGAAGAATGTAGAAGTAAAATGCTGTTTGCAAAGGAGCATACAAGCCTGTATTCTGGCTTGCAGAATATAAACATAAAATCAAAATCAGAACTTTGCCAGTACCTTGCCTAAAGCTGCTGGAGTAATACCCTATGCTGCTAAGGTTGGGCATGGGGGGGAAGACCTTACTATGGACTCTTACATACGAGCATTTTTAGCTGCGCTCCCCTGCGTTCCGGTTTCACGTGTTCAGCCGCAGGGGAGCACAGGAGTAGACGCACTAAATTCTTTTCAATGGGGCTGTACTCACAGAGACGCTTACATGTGTCTGTGTGAGTACAGCCCCATTGAAAAGAATTCAGTGCGTCTACTTCTGCACTCCCCAGTGACTGAACGCATGAAACCGGAATGCAGATTCAGCTGTAGGCTGCACAGACGGATTCTCTGACTATGTTCAGCTGGTATCTGCACAAACAGGAATTGCAACTGCTCAGAGACAAAAAATTGCCTTCTGCAAAACAAACCTTGGACCTTGAGGCCATATTTTACTATAGTGAGGGAGGCAGCTCTACATTGTAGAAAAAAGAGAAAAGAATCCATAAGGTTTAGGCCTTAGATAAATATTCCTAAATATTCAGCCAAAATAATCAACTGGACTTGTAATTGTAAATCCAGTTGATATGACTTATTTCTACAGATATACAATGACCTGGATGAATGAGAATCTTTGCAAACATAATGCAACTCATTTTTGGGAGAAAACCCTTGCATCATCCTTGCATGCTCCTTTGCAACTTGCAGCAAGTGTCAATGCTGTAATAAATTGCACATAAGTGACCAGATTTATCTGAACATAGGGCCATATTAAGCCCTTGATGGCCCCTGGGCAAAGAGCTAAGTGGTGGGCCCCTACTCCCCTGGCACGTGTAGCGTGCCAAAAATTTCATTGAAGCCATGCTCACTTTTTGGCCACACCTCCTAAATACCACAACCATTTTAACAAAACATAACTCAGTCATACCAGTAATAAATGGATAAACAGTATATTAACCACAGATCTAACAGTATACTACATAAAATGGATAATTAACCCTAGCTATGCCAGTATAATCACTGTAGAAATGAGCACTCTGTTAATCCCAGACAAGCAAATACGATCACTAAAACATAGCCAATGAACAGAAAGATTGGCAGTAAGGGTAGGACTCCACGGACGATTTCCGCACGATCCAACGCGCTGCGCAAAAATGTAGGCGTCAAGTCAGATGCAACAGAAATAAGGTAAGAGATGGAAATGTTGGATGAATTTGCAGCGTTTATCTGACGCAACACAACAGCTAGCAGCATCTGCATCCGCCAGTCGCGTCGGATCAATGCTGCAACACCATCCGACAATGCTATTACTTACCTTATTTCTGTCACATCCAACATGACGCCTGCATTTTTGTGCATTGCATGGAAATCGCCATGGAGTCCTACCCTAAGGCAGAGCCAATAGAGAAGCAATTCTGAGAAAAAATAAATCTGATTAAGTAGTGAACCTGTGGAAGTGTAGCTCCCTGTTCATTAAATTTGTTGTTCGCCTTTAAAATAACTGTAAGTATGATGTAGAGAGTGATATTCTGAGATAATTTGCACTTGGTTTTCATTTTTTGTTATTTGCGTTTTTTAATTATTTAGCTTTTTATTTAGCAGCTCTCCAGTTTGCAATTTCAGCCATCTGGCTGCTAGGTTCCAAATTACCTTAGCAACGAGTACTGATTTGAATAAGATACTGGAATATGAATAGGAGAGGCCTGAACAGAAAGATGAGTAATGAATAGTAACAAAAACAGAGCACTTGTTTTTTCGATGGATCAGTGACCCCTATTTGAAATTTGAAAAACATTCAAGTAAGAGGCAAATGATTATAAGTAAATATAATAATAATAATAGCATAAAAATGTATAAAATAATAAATAATGCTTAATCTCTATCTGCCTATTTATACTCATGCGTGGCCTGGCCACTTCCACTTCACCGGGTTGGGGGGGTGCGACTGCAAGTGGATCGGACTGCGGGAGGAAGGGAGAGTAGTACAGCAGGTGCCTTTAAGGAGCTATTTTAAAAAAAAATGTAAAAAAAAAACTGTGCAAGTCAGAAGTGGGCCCCCAAAATAAGTGGGACCTGGGCAGATACCCCTTTTGCCCGCTTATTAAAGCAGCCCTGCCATGACTTACCCCTTGCCTGAATGCAGCTATAATTACAGGGCCCCATAGTGGGCCTCATTGATTTTTTACATTAGGGAGTCCCTTGCCCAGGCTGATTCAGTGGATAAATATAGGAAACTGCTAAGTAGGTGTCTAGATGTTTCTAGCCACTGACGGCATTTCGATTGTTGATCTAAGAAACCATTATTTGAAGAAAGGAGTGTTATTGTATTTATTTCAAAAATATAGGTATGGGATCCGTTTTCCGGAAACCATTCTCCAGAAAGCTCCGAATTACAGAAAGGCAGTCTCCAATAGACTCCATTTTATCCAAAAAATCCAAATGTTTTAAAACAATTCCGTTTCTTTGGAGTAATAAAACAATACATTGTAATTGATACAAATGTATTATAATTAATATATAATTAATCCTTATTGGAGGAAAACCAGCATATTGGGTATATTTAATGTTTACATGATTTCCTGGTAGACTTAAGGTATGAAGATCCAAATTGCAGAAAGATCCATTATCAGGAAAATCCCATGTCTCAAGCATTCTGGTCCCATACCTGGCACCCATAAGGTGCTTTCAATTAGTGATGTGCGGGATGTGCGGGTTGGGATTTCCTGACCCGAACCCGACCCTAACACGCCCACCCGTGAAGAAGAGTGTGAGGTCGGCCCAACCCGTCCGACGTATTGGGCAGGCCTGAAAATCACTACTTTCAATTGTGTGCTTTTAATCATGACTTTTATGGATGTTTGTCTTTTTGTTAGTTAATTTGTGTTATTAGTACTATTAGTTAATTAGTACTGAAATATTATATGTAACCCTATAGTTAAATGGAATTGCAGTATTCCAAGGGCTATCCTTTAACCATACAAATAAAGGATCTCGGCGAGGGAACCTCACGAACTTAGTGGAGGAATGGCGTTAAAGAACTCCAACTCTCAAGTCCATTAAATTAATTAGTGCGCCAGTGTTTTTTAAAGGATAAGAAAACCTTTAAATAAATGAATGTAACATTGCTGAGTGTGCTATTCTAGCCACTTTTGCCATTTACGTTCCAAGATATTAAGAGAAATAAGTACTGTTAATATGAATTTTATTTTTTACATCAGCTCCACCTGCTGGTCAGTTTCTAACAGTGATTCGGTTGAGGAAGGTGATAGAAGAAACAAAGCTGTTCCTCTGATTAAAAAAACATAAGTACAGTAGAACCTTAATATTACAAACCTCCAGTGTTGTACTGGCCCACTGGGATACCAGGAAAACTCCCGTTTGGGTGGGCCCAGGTCTTAGTGGGCCCTTCTGGTTCTAACCATTTCTCCAATTTTTGCATGGGAATGAAGAGGCTAAACAGATGGAAGGATAGTGTTTATTATGTAAAGAAAAGAGATTAGAAGAAAAAAGAGCTTCAGTGAGAAGAGGAGAAAAAATAATTTGGACAGGGGCCCATGGTCTAAGGTATTCTGGTGGGCCCCTGACTTCCCAGTCTGACACTGGAAACCTCAGATAACTTTTCTCATCAGATCGCCCCTCTTTCTTTTTTCTTACAAGTTCCTTGTCTAGATCATGGCAGGAATCTGACCAGCAGATGGCCACATTGTAACAAAATTCATTCATATTAACATTTAATTCCATTAATTTCTTGGAATCTTAAAAGAAAAAAAATAATGCATGTAAATTGCGAAAGTGCTTAGAATAGCACCCTACTCAATGTTACTTTCACATATTTTAATATTTACTTATCCTTTAAAACAAATTGTTACTCAAAATATAGACAACCTCCTGTAGCATTGTGACAGTACAAATATTTAGCAGGTACTCGCATACAAAGAACATAGCCAGTGCCTTACAGTTGAGTTAGTCAACCTGGAATTATACAATACCAAGTATCAGGCTCTTTAAGTGGAACCTAAAAGAGCTATAGTAGTCATTTAGTAACATAGTAACATAGTGACATAGTTAATAAGGTTGAAAAAATACACACGTCCATCAAGTTCAACCTTTTTTTTTTTTTTTTTTTTATATAGTGGATAATGTACCCCCTACTGTAATTTATAAAGATATTATAAGTCACCGAGGAGTTATGTGACCATATAAAAGCACGAGGCCGCAGGCCGAGTGCTTTTATACAGGTCACATAACTCCAAGGTGACTACTAATATCTTTATAAATTAAATTAGGGGGTACATTATGCATTATAATCTAGTTTTTATGTACAGTGCCTTACAGTGGCTGTGTATGTGCAGAGTTTTACTGGCATTGCTTTATGTGGTACAAAATAACACTTTTGAGGCTGTTTCATTTTGCCCTACCCCCCCCCCCTGATTAAATTTTTTCCATGTAGTTACTTTTTTTGGGGATAAGTACCTTTTGAATTCAATCTGCTATTTTCATTTTCCTTGTCCTGCATTGAGTGACGTCGTCAGTTGCAGGTTAAAGACAGCTGAATAAAGGAAGGTGACAGAATTCAGGAACAGAGAGTGATGGCTAAAGGCGGAACGAAACCGGAGTTTCACTGTGTAAGGGAGAATGGAATGACATCGTGGAGGGGGAGCTAAAGGAGCAGACACGGAGGAGTAGGAAGTTAAAGTTAAAACGGTGAGTGGAAGGGAGGGGGAGTGAGACAGAGAGGCACTTTGCGAAGGGGAGGGAGATGATAGAAGCATCATGTGACGGGAGCCAGACGGAGGGGGTGGGGCTAGGGAGAGCCGAACCTTACACTGACTGATTTAAACAGGCCATACTTATGACACAGGAGGAGCGCGCCGTGTAAAGAAAAAGCTGAGCCAGCGAATTACAGAAGCAGGATGCAGTGGAGGAAAAGAGAAGCAGCGGCAAGTGACGTCTCTAGCTTATAAACGGCGCGTTCTGATGTCAGAACGCGCCGTTTATAAGGATATAATTTACAGTCTGGTCCCATAGGGAATTGACCAGACTGTAGATTATATCTGTCTAACTGCCAGTTGATCCAGAGGAAGGCAAAAAAAAACCCATCTGAAGCCTCACCAATTTGCCTCAGAGGGGTAAAAAATTCCTTCCTGACTCCAAAATGGCAATCGGACCAGTTCTTGGATCAACTTGGACTATGAGCTATTTCCCATAACCCTGTATTCCCTTACTTGCTAAAAAGCTATCCAACCCCTTCTTAAAGCTATCTAATGTATCAGCCTGTACAACTGATTCAGGGAGAGAATTCCACATCTTCACAGCTCTCACTGTAAAAAACCCCTTCTGAATATTTAGGCGGAACCTCTTTTCTTCTAATCGGAATGGGTGACCTCGTGTCAGCTGGAAAGACCTACTGGTAAATAAAGCATTAGAGAGATTATTATATGATGCCCGTATATATTTATACATAATTATCACATCACCCCTTAAACGCCTCTTCTCCAGCGTGAACATTCCCAATTTGGCCAGTCTTTCCTCATAGCTAAGATTTTCAATACCTTTTACCAGCTTAGTTGCCCTTCTCTGTACCCTCTCTAATACAATAATGTCCTGTTTGAGTGATGGAGACCAAAACTGTACGGCATATTCCAGATGGGGCCTTACAAGTGCTCTATACAGTAGAAGAATGACCCCCTCCTCCCGTGACTCTATGCCCCTTTTAATACAGCTCAAGACCTTATTTGCCCTTGGTGCTGCTGACTGGCATTGCTTGCTACAGCCAAGTTTATCATCTACAATGACTCCAAGGTCCTTTTCCATAATGGATTTGCCTAGTGCAGTCCCATTAAGGGTATAAGTGGCTTGGATGTTCTTACATCACAGCTGCATGACTTTACATTTATCAACATTGAATCTCATTTGCCACTTAGCTGCCCAGATTGCCAGTTTGTCAAGATCATGTTGCAAGGATGCCAAATCCTGGATGGAATTAATTGGGCTGGATAGTTTTATGTCATCTGCAAACACTGATACATTACTTACAACACCCTCCCCTAAGTCATTAATGAACAAGTTAAATAAAAGTGGACCTAATACTGAGACCTGGGGGACCCCACTAAGAGCCTTAGTCTGTATACTTGAATCCCTAATCTATGGGTGGTACACCCAGGATTGTAATCTTTGCCTCTGCCCAGACCCTATCTTGCACCCTCTAGGAAGGTGGAAGACGCATAGCATATGTTGGCTTCCTGTTATATAGAAATGTGCCATCTACTGAACTGCCAGGAAACTACACTAACCCATATATTATTATTCAGCACCTGCATATAAGGCAAGCATGGCCTAATGTTGCTTTAATGCCCTAAGTGTGCCAATAAAGGCATTTTAATTGGAATAAATCTGTGGTGCTGTTCAAGTTTGCTCCTGTATTTGTCGATGGTAAGTGGCCTTTGGAGAATGACTAGAACTGACAAGAAAAGTGAATCGATTGTTGTACTGACTGCTTGTTTCTAAGTGATAATCAACCCAGCCTGCTCAACAGTTGCCGCCCCCCCCCGGCTTTAAATTGGTTTAACTGGTATCAGGATATCCTTTGACACTTGGGCAGTATAGTATCTGTTATTATTAGTTGGAGTCTAGTCTCTGCTACTTCTGGTGGAATGGTGCTACTTTGTCATCTTCAATGTTTGTTGCAATTAGCCAGTTAGGGCTCCATATCCCTCATGATCTAGGGGGGACTTCATATGGCCGTTTGGCTTCTTCTCCCCTGTACCTAGTTCTTCTTTGGGGGAGCACTCTCAATGAAGCTTTGGTGAATCCCAGGGAAAAGGCACCCTCCCAACTCACGAGATGGAGGAAAAAGAGACCCCCCAGAATTGTGGTAAAGTCTTTAGGGTAGCCATGGATTTTGGGCCTCATCCTTTTAAAAGGAGAGACTATTTTATTGCTCTGTTGTGCAGATGTGTCTCACTTCTCTTGTTCTTTTTAATAAAAAGTTTGCCATCTCTCTATATAGGTGATAAACAAAGGAGTTTCTGCTTTTGCTTCAGTATACAATTTGCATCCATTCCTGTCATGGCCACATAAAACTGTGCCAGACAATATCCTGGTCACTCGTCCATTGCACCTACATTCACGCACTCATACATACTCATATCTATACACGCACACCCTTAAACTATATCTACCAGTATCTATACTAATTGTAGGTTTTATTATTTAACCTACAACATTATGCTTATCCAAGAAATCCTCCGAGCCCCCTATGTGAATCAGCCACCACAACATTCCCTGGCAGTACATTCCATAACTTCTCTGCCCTCACTGTGAAGAATCATCTATGTTGCTTCAAATGAAAATTATTTTCCTCTATTCTAAAGGGGTGGCCTCTGGTGCGGTGATCCTTTTTATGGGTAAAAGGTCCAATGCTATCCGTCTATAATGCCCTATATTGTACTTGTAAAGAGTAATCGTGTTCTTTTTAGCCACAGAATGACACTGGCCAGAATTAAACATCTGGTTATCCACAAAATGCCCAGATTCTTCTCAATAAAGGGAAACCCCCAACACGCTGCCATTAAGTGTATAGCTTGCATTTATATTATTAATGCCAAAGTGCATAACCTTGTATTTATCAATATTGAACCTCATTTCCAGTTTGCTGCCCAGTTTTACAGTATAGTCAAATCTCTTTGCAATGTGGCAGCATCTTGAACAGAACTTATAGTTCTGCACAACTGAGTATCACAAGCAAAGATAAAAAAGGACATTTATATAATCTATGGTGCAGCCGCTACTTTAAGCTGTTTGTCTGTCCTACCGAAACCTGCACAAACTACTTATTGACATTATGGAACCTTTTATAATGTTACTGCAAAATATGACTGTTGTCTTAAATAAAGTCTTTGCAGTGAGTTTCTCAATCATGCAAAAATAGTAACTGTATTAAGCAACAGCCTGGAAGATTCTTTCCTGTGGTTACAGTCCAAACATGCTAAGTGCTACTAAACAGATACATCTATTGCCCTGAGGGCTTCTGTATACATAGTGAATTCTGCACCTCATTTGATCATCTACAAATCACTTATTGCAGTAGTTTGTGCCCCTGAATTATTATAAAATTGAGCCCCTTAGAGTTAATACACACAGCACTTGCATGTGGGGCATTTGTTGCACTCTGCATCTTGCCTCTTCTTTTGCAACTGAACCCTTCAGAGTCTTGCAAAGGACAACTCCACCAAAAAAAAGCCTCTTTTGGCATAAAGAAATAAAATATCATTCTAAGCAGTTGATTAAACATTTTTAATGTTTTTTAATTAATTGTTAAATGTAATTTCTATTGAAAGCAGTATCTAGTTTGCTTGAGAGATGCTTGAGAATGCAAAAACAATTAGTGATGCACCGAATCCACTATTTTGGATTTGGCCGAACAACCGAATCCTTTGAGAAAGATTCGGGCAAATACCGAACCGAATCCTAATTTGCATATGCATATGCAAATTAGGGGTAGGAAGAGGAAAACATTTTTTACTTCCTTAATTGTGACAAAAAGTCACGTGATTTCCCTCCCCGCCCCTCATTTGCATATGCAAATTTGGATTTGGATTTGGTTCGCCGGGCAGAAGGATTCAGCCGAATCCTGCTGAAAAAGGCGGAATTCGGTGCATCCCTAAAAACAATAGTGTTGCAGGGCACACTAATGCCTATGACCCTTTCTGCAACTAAAATGTCATTTTTTACTTTGCGTATGTTAATTAGAGGAAAATCACTTTTCTTCACAAAAGGATATAAAAAAAATCCTACTTTTTCCTTTCCCACCCCTAATATGCATATGCAAATTAGGATTTGGTTCAGTATTCAGTCGAATCTTTCACAAAGGATTCAGGGATTCGGTGCATCCCTATTTTCTACATTTCTCTCGTGATCTAAAATATGGAAAACTATACACTCAGGGAAAAGTGAAACAAAAAAGAAAATATAAAATGTCTGTTTGTCCTTGAAACTGGGTTTGACCCCTAATTACCTTTGTACCATTAAAATCCTTGAACTGAATATTAATTCTCCAGATCCAGTTCTACAACTGACATTTTATGTTGCAGGTCTGATGGACAGAGAGTTTGCACCATAAACAACAAGTTCAGAATACCATAACTATCTGTGAATCTGGTCTTGTTTGGGGAGAATTCAGTCAGTTGCTCCAAGAACTGACTGGCCTCATCTACGGGAAGCTTAACCTTAACCACTGCTGTTCTGGTCTATGAGACACTTCCATTCCTTCTTCAACTCTTTCCTTACCAGTACAGGTATGGGATCTGTTATCCAGAATTCTTGGGACCTGGTTCTTTCCTGGATAATGGATCTTTCCGCAATTTGGATCTTCATACCTTAAGGAAATCATGTAAACAGTAAATAAATCAGATAGGCTGGTTCTGCTTCCAATAATAATTAATTATATCTTAGTTTGGATCAAGAACAAGCTACTGTTTTATTATAACAGAGAAAAACAAGTGATTACTGTATATTTATAAAGCATTAACATCTTTTGCAGTACAGTGGACTACAAGGATCAGGATGCATGCCCAGAACAATCATACAGAAGATATAGTGAATAAAGTACCCCTTATTGTGAAATATAATGATATTATAAGTTACAGTGGAGTTCCATGACCATATAAAAGCAAAAGTGCCAATGCTGAGTGATTTTATACAGGTCATGGAACTCCGAGGTTACTTCTAATATCCTCATATTTTCCAACAAGGGGTATTTATTAAAATACACACGTTTTAAGTGAGTCATGTGACAAAAATGACATCACTAAGCTCCATTATAACCGATGACATCACTAAGAGCCATTTATAAGGATATAATTCACAGGATATTGTGTACTGTATATATTATGTATATATTGTGAGCATAGTCCCTTTATATGGGACATATTTATATATGTCCTATACAGGATATAAAGGGGCTATGCTCACAATCTAAAAAAGGGTATGAGACATAACCTAAAAGTCCTTAAAGGAAAACATAGCACTTTTCAATGACTGATCAAACCTGCTAGCCTGCCCACTGCTCCATATCTTTTAAAAAACATAAAAAGGCACTCACCATAAACAATTAATAAATGAGGAAAGCATTCCATATGCAGAATTACTGCTGCAAGGTGCTTTATCTCTGACTACCAAACACATAACATGTTTCAGGCCTTACATGCACTTTCTCAAGTGTAACACAGGAAGGAACATATTGACCTTTTAAACACACCCCCTTAAGTCCCACCAAATCAAACTTAAAGGAACATTAACACCAACGTGTTTCAAAGTAATGAAAATATAATATAGCATTGTGCTGCACTGGTAAAATGGGTGTGTGGGCGTCAGAAAGACTACTTTATATAAACAGGCTGCTGTGTAGCCATAGGGGCAGCCATTGAAGCACAGGATACACAGTAGAAAACAGAAAAGCTCTGCAGTATACAATGGGATTCTTCAGAACTTATCTGTTATCTACTGTGTATCCTGTGCTTGAATGGCTGCCCCCATGGCTACACAGCAACTTGTTTATATAAACTATAGGTTTGTTTCTGAAGGAAACACACCAGTTTTATGACTGAAACACTATATTATATTGGAGGGAGCCTGGGGAAAAGGGGACCTGGACTGGACTTCCTCTATAACTAATAAGAAACCCCCTTCCTCCCAGACGCTCTCTTACCTACAGTGAGGAAGCGGCACTAAAGTTGGGGCAGGGCCGCAAGAGGAAGTAGACAAACTAGAACAACAAGTCACAGCAGCAGAACAGCTATTTTGTCAGAACCCTTCCCCACGAACCAAGGCTGATTGGCTGACAAGCCAGAACACTCTACAAGAAATCCTAACAAAACAGGTTAAGAAATCATAACTATTTAGTAAAAATAATGTATTCGCAACGGGGGATAAAAATAGCAGACTGTTGGCTATGTTGTCTAGGGAAATCTCTCCTCTTACCAATATCCCGGCGGTCAAAGATAGTAAGGGATCCATATGTACAGATCCTAAAGACATCAACTCAGTTTTCTCCCACTTTTATTCACATTTGTATACTTCACGGGTATCCCGCCCTAGGGAGCAGATACACGAATACCTTGACACTATCCCCCTTTCCACACTAGAACCCGCAGACGTTGCCTTGTTAGACGACCCCATTTCGGAAACAGAAGTGCGAGAGGCAGTTTCTAATTTGGCCCCGGGTAAGACCCCAGGAGTTGATGGACTCCCGACAGATTTCTATTCCAAACACGAGAAGCAATTGACACCTATTCTCACCTCCCTTTACAATGAAGTTCAAGTCGGTGAAACCCTACCCCCTTCTATGCATGAAGCACTTATTACGCTCATTCCTAAGCCAGGGAAAGACCGCTTGGACTGTGCCTCCTATAGGCCGATCTCACTGATAAATGTAGATGCCAAGATTCTTGCCAAAATCCTTTCCCAAAGGTTGAATCAAGTTATCACGAAACTAGTTTCTCCTGATCAAACAGGGTTCATACCTGGTCGCACAACTGACATAAATATACGCAGATTATATATTAACATGACCATAAACCATGACAATGCTGGAAACCGAGTCATAGTGGCGCTCGATAATGAGAAAGCATTCGACTCTGTGGAATGGAGTTTTCTTTGGTCCACCATGGAGTCCATGCGTATAGGCCCCAATTTTAGAAGATGGGTAGCAGCATTATACCACAACCCAATAGCTCATCTTAAAACCAATCACACCTTCTCAGACCCTTTCCCTCTCGGTAGAGGCACCAGGCAAGGGTGTCCTCTCTCCCCTCTCCTGTTTGCGCTGGCCATGGAACCCTTGGCGTCCCTTTTGAAAAATACTAGGGAGGTGAAGGGACTTAGACTAGGACCAGTTACAGAAACGATTGGGATGTATGCAGACGACACCATTTTATTTTTAGAAAATCCCTACGGAGCCTTAGATAAGCTGAAATCACTGCTTTCCACACACTACTGGGCAGCAACAGCTCCTCAGACTTCCCTTGCTATCCTTCAACACCCCACAGACAAGGGGGGGCTGGCGGCTCCTAATTTATTTTATTATTACTTGGCCACCAAGCTGGTGACGTCAGGATGGTGGGCCGCCCCGACACTCCAAAATGCAGCCACAATTATTGAAGCACAAACAGTGGGATCATATGAAGCTTTAACAAACCTGTTATACCGAGGTACCAAACGGAAATCGGCCATATCCCCCTTAAAAAAAGCTAATGTACAAATTTGGAGGATGGCCCTAACTCACTTTCCTAGGAAAGATCCTTATGCCTCTACATTTACCCCCCTTTGGTATAATCCACAACTTCCACATTTACACACCATCCCGGACCCTGGGATTTGGGCCCGGTACAATATTAAATATGTAGACCATGTTACGGAGAATGGTGCTTTATTGTCTTTTGACTTACTGAAGGCCAAATATAATTTACCGAACCAGATGTTTTTTCGTTACATTCAACTTAGAAATGCCTGGAAGGCCCAATTCGGAGATTTGGTCTTAGATTCCTCCCTTCGGAGGTTAGAGGAAATGATATTTACCCCTGAACTCCCGAAACCAATCTCCCAATACTATTCTTTATTAAATACACCTGAGAACCCGGTTTTACCTAAACTGTATGCCAAATGGATCCAGGATATACCGAACCTCACCCCTGATGTTTGGGATGAAATACTGGAAACACATAGTGCACTGTTGATTAGTGCTAAAGATAAAGTGATACAGTTTAGATACCTGCATAGGTCCTACCTAACACCACACAGATTACATCTCATAAATTCCGATATCCCAGACATCTGCCCAAAATGTGGTCATACTCCAGTGGATTACATTCACATGGTATGGAGTTGCCGGCATGTACAGGTATTTTGGGGGAAAGTGGTTACTGAAATGAGTCATATAATGGCTCTCATAATCCCACTTGATCCACTAATTTTGCTACTAAACCAGGTAGCGGAAACTGCCCCTAACCCGTCAGAAAGAGCAGTAATGTGTTATCAATCAAAGAGACTTATTGCTCTTAATTGGAAATCGAAACAACCTCCAAAAAGGAAGCAATGGGTAGAAATGGTAAATGCCTCCGTTAGTATGTATCAGCTTACATACTTAAGTAGGGGTTGCCCAAAAAAGTTTGATAAGATTTGGTCCTTGTGGCTCTCCGAGCATCTACCAGGCCTCTTACCTCAGGCTAACTGATGAGAATGTAATCCATCCTCCGCCCTCCCTTGGTCAAGAATGACAGTTGAGCACATAGAGGGAAAATTGTGTCTTTATTGTTCACAGTAGTTATACACACAGTTTCTTGCAACAATATATCATGGGGACAGTCAGGATGTTGGTTATAAATGATTCATGTTCATTGTCTTAATAACAGGATGTCATATAGACGGCACAAAACATCTGAATTTATATGCTGACTGTTGTATACAACTGTGTGAATCTATATCTGTATTTTTATTTTCATTTTTCTTTTTGTTTGTTTGTATGTACGACAGTTAAAACTAAATAAAAACAAATTTGAAAAAAAAAAAGTTGGAGCAGTGCAGAGGTGGGATGGGAAGTAGGCGAGAGGCTGGGGATCGAAGTGCGCCAGGCCCCTCTGAAGATTTTTTTGCAGGGGGCCCTCTAGTTACACCACTGCCATGATCCCCTGTGCCTCTCTTTCCTTACTGCACTTTAGTACTGTACTGTACTTGCCCCAAGCTCTGCCAAACACTACCAGCATCTGAAATCATTTTCAGAAGGGTTTTTGGTCATTTAATTGAGGTGTTACAGTTAATTCAAGGCTGTTACTGCAGGAGACCTGGAGAGGATGGACAAAACCAGAACACTTTTTGAAAAATCAGGAGGGTTTACCTTGATTATAAGTGATGTATTCTTGGGCACACAAAACCAATACCTATATTTATAACCTGTCAGAAAATGTATAATGTTTAGTGATAATAACAAATGACCTTGGGCCACCAGCAGCAAAACAATTTACCAATGGAAAGAGAAGTTGCCCAGAGTAAGGGGGTTGTATTTGCTCAGTATTTCATTTTCAGCTCTTGGTATAATTCATATACATCATTTCATATTGCAGATTTTGGCTTCTTTGAGCTCTTTTTGCCCCAATATATGTAAAAAAAATTTAAAACAACAGGAATTTGGTCCTGAGCGTTTGTCCCTTTCTAACTACGGTCAAAAACGTACGTGTTCTGTTAAAAAGCAAGTTTAAACCGAAGCAGGGTTATTCTTTTCAGCACCAAGGACAGCGACACTGTCAACGACAGCCATGTTTCTACACCCAGAGGGTTAAGTACCCGGAAGTAACAGCATTACTACGGCGTAGCAGGTATACATCGACCACATAGGTTTTCCTGCTTAGCAATTATACTTTTGCAGTCAAAGTATTCAAAAATCTTCACGTTTACATCGCTGATGCATTTTTCTTGCTGTAGGGATTTCCCCCCGGTCCATCGAGGTATTCCAACATGGCGGTGGAACGCAAGACTCCACGTCTCCTACCCCGTGACTTACCAGGCGCGCATGTTCTAGGGTAGTGACGTCACGAAAGTTATAAAAAGGATCAGCTGCGGCTATCTCGGCTGCAGTCTGAAGTGCTGAGAAGATGGCGGTGCGTGTAATGCGGGGCGGTGAGATTGGAACCGGAGTTAAGGGCGGCCCGGGGAATCCCGTAGGCGCAGCTGCCAGAGAACATGTACAGGCGGTCAGCAGAGACTACCTGTCCCAGCCCAGGCTGAGTAAGTCATGGAGGGGGAGGGAAGGGATATTAATTGTGTTATTGTTGTTCTCTATATATTGTACTGACACTGACAGCTCTGCCATTAGAGTGTTCAGTCCCTTTGCAAATTCTCATTTACACTTTTATCCCTAAATAGAACTATTTCTGTTTCTACAGGAGGCTCTACTGATCTGTTTACATACTATAATGATTACCAAAATGATTGCACACGTATATAATTAATATTATGTATACAGTATATATACAGTATATATGTGTCTGTGTGTGTGCCTCAAAATAATTAATATACAGGCAGGCTAAGTTAGTAGAACAAGGTTTCTTAAAGGGAGAAGTATTGCAAAATTATAAATTTAATATAAACTTCTTCATACTCCAATTTGAAACTTTCTAAATACAATCAATTAAAAATTCTGTACTGTTTCTGAAATAATCAAGTTTGTCTTCACTATTCCTCTCTCAGCATCTGTTAATCTTCATACTGTCTTCTTACAGCAGTTGGGTGTCAGATATTCATTGACAGTTAGATCCGAAATATCTTATATGCGGCCTCCTTTTGCCTAGCAGATGTATTGGAGCTTACTTAAATAACTGATTCCAGTATAAACAAAATAACTGCCTTTTGCACAAATCCTGCATCTAGAGAGACATGATGTCTGGTGATTTGAATAGAGTGGGCTCTATAATACATCTACTAGGCAAAAGGAGCCCCCCTATAAGATATTTTGGATCATTCATCTGACACCCAAATCCTGAATGAAGACAGAAGGAGGAGAAACAGATGCTGAGAGAGGAATAGTGAGGATAAACTTTACGGAAATAGTACAGAATTTTTAATTGCTTGTATTTAGAAAGTTTCTTATTTCAGTATGCTGAAGCTTATATTAAATTTACATTTTCAAGATAGTTCCTCTTTAAAGCAGGACACAAAGCTGCTTCTAAATCTGTTTTTAGGTGACAGGCAGAAAAAAAGTATGGTAGTAGGTAAAAAGTTCACCAGCTGCAAAGAATTGCACTCTAAAGCAGTGATGCCAACTAGCGGCTCTTGATCAACATGTAGCTCTCTGACCCCCTTGAATGTTGCTCCCAGTGGCCTCAAAGCAGGGGCTTATTTTTGAATTCCAGGCTTGAAAAAAAGTTTTAAATGCAAAAAAACAAAAAACAAAAAAAAAACAGGTGTACTGCCAAACAGAACCTCATGTAAGCTGCCAATGCACATAGGGGCTACCAGTAGCCAATCAAAGCCCATATGTGGCACCCCAGGGACTTTATTCACGCTTGCGTTGCTCCCCAACTCTTTTATATTTGAACGTGGCTCACAGGTAAAAAAAAGGTAGGGGACCCCTGTTCTAAAGGCAGCAGATAGGGCAGTTATATGTGTAGACTTTCTAGGCACCATCTCTCTACTTCCCTCTGTCCTAATAGTTCCCTGTTGGGCCTCTCAATGCCTTTGTTGTGCTGAAGGTGTCCCTGTTTTAAAGCAATGTATTAAGTCAGGGGCAAAAGTATAGGGGACCAGTGGTGCACTGACCATTAACAATATATACTTAGGGAAAATATCTTATCTCCAGGGTTTAGGATAGTCTTAAAAACTGATTTTGCTGTGGGGCCCCTGTAACTGCTACTTTTGTCTTGGTGAGTCTGAAGTGCTTGTGGCCTTTAAAAGCTGCCATGGTGTGTTAAAAATGAGTGGTCAAAGCTTGTACACCTTAAGGGGGGTCATTTATAAACACTGGGCAAATTTGCACCTGGGCAGTTATCCACAGCAACCAATCAGATGTTTGCTTTCATTGATTTGCTTGCAGCTGGCTGGAAAAATCTAAACACTTATTGGTTGCTATGGGTTACTAGCCAGATGTTTGCCCATTGTTTATAAATGAGCCCTCTTCTTATCTTCTATTTCCAGCTTTTCAATTAAACATATATTACATGAACTGTATTTATTACGGTTACATTACAACTGTTATAAATCTGTATATATACATGAAAAAATGGGTCCCCGAGCTGTTTAGGGTGGCTCTCCGTGTGATATCCTTAAAATAGAAAAAGCTTTTGGTACAACAGGCAATCATAACACCAACGTGCAAATATTGAACCAACTTTTGGTGAACTCCCATGCTGTGGGTATTTATGATATAGTCAAGTCGGATAGTTCCGTGTTCGGGCTGATTGCTATGGCTGTGTGACCGTGTGTATTTGGTGTGAGTATGTATTCCCTACAGTGCTTTTTATTGCATAGTGTTTGCAGTCACAACAGATAGTGGCACTTTGGTGTTGTGTAAATACTGCAGCTGTCCCTGTATAAACAGCTCAGGATATGCTTATATATAATATATATACTGGTAGCCACTGGTTTGTGCCCGCCATCCTGTTCCCTGGAGCTGGACTGCACCAATACCAGCGATATCTAGTGATATCCAGCTTCTTTACATTGTACAGGTGTGGGATCCATTATTCGGAAACCTATTGCGGAATGGCCGTCTCCCATAGACTCCATTATAATCAAATAATCCAAATTTTTAAAAAAAAATGATTTCCTTTTTCTCTGTAATAATAAAACAGAAGCTTGTACTTGATCCAAAACCAAGCAAAACCAGACTATTGGGTTTATTTAATGTTTACATGATTTTCTGGTAGACTTAAGGTATGAAGAGCCAAATTAAGGAAAGATCCGTTATCCAGAAAACCCCAGGTTCGGAGCATTCTGGATTACAGGTCCCATACCTGTAATCGTTTAGCATCTCTGCTATATGATTTTATAGAATCTGTCAGATCCCTGCTCCAGATCTCTCTGGATGGCAGATTGCACAAAGGGAAGTGCATTGTATATGGGCCCTCTACTGTCATGTGACTGAGCTGATCACATGCTTGCCCGTCATGTGACTTACAGAACCTGATTCATCCTTGTCCTCTTCCTCATCCTCCCATGTCATTTGATACTTCTCTCTGCTCTTTATGATCCTTTGTCTGAATGTGACAGATATAAACCTCCTAAATGTACCTCCTATTTCTGTAATGCAAGCTGATATGTAACAACTGCAGCACGTGCACCCTTGTGTTACAATTAAATGTATGCTGCAGCATAGAGATCCTTGCCTGTTCCATGAAATACATAGACAATAGATAAAAGTAGGATTAGCTGATTTCAAGTTCAACTGTAATTGAGACACCTCCTGAATGGTCCTGCTCCCCCTGTACAGAAAGGGTAGAGCTGCCCAGCAGGTTTGGCAGCCTCCATAGCTGGCTTCCTGACTTTTTGTAAATATTCTACTATTTCAGGTTTCTGTTTATTCAAAGCTTGCAGAAACTTGCTAGCAAATAAAGCAGGGACGTAACTACAGGGGAAGCAGACCATGTGGCTGCAGGGGGGCTCAGGAGGTATAAGGGCCCCATGATGCCCTAATTCATATACAATTTCAATAAATATTGATAAAACAGGTCAACCTTGAGACATTTTGGGGGCCTGAAGAATAATGTGCTGTGTGGACCAGTAATATCTAGGTATGCCACTGACACAAAGGGTTAAATGTATACACATTATGCCACATCTATATGTTTAAAGGGGTGGTTCCTACTTTTAGTATGTTATAGAATAGCAAACTCTTGGCAACTGGTCTTAGTTTTTTATTTGTTATAGTTTTTTTTTTAATAATTTGCCACATTCTTCTGATTCTTTCCTGCTTTCAGATGGTCTTCTCCTATTTATATTCCAGTTTCTCGTTCAAATTGCCTCCTGGTTACTAGGGTAATTAGGACCCTAGCAACCAGATAGCTGCTGAAATAGCAAGTTGAATAGAAGCTGTAAAAAAAACAACTAATCATTAAAAAAAACACAAATAAAAAAGACCAATTGCAAATTGTCTCAAAATATGACATTTAACCCTTTATGGTGTGCTACAATGATAGCCACATTAACCTGTGCTTGTTGGGAGATACAATATGATATTCATTCTTTTGTAACAATGTAAGATAATACAATATTCACAGGCCTGATAGCTGCTTTATGCTATATTGTTTCAAAAGTCATACCCACAAGGGCAGAGAGTAGAAACAGACCGAATCTGCATTCAGTTACAAATAAAGCAAACAAAATTGTAATGATCGTCCACTGGAAATGTCCTTATAATTACAATTACTTCTATTATACATTGCATTTTGAGGTTTATGTCCTCTTTAAACAAGGCTTTCACTTATTCAGTAGTGTTTCTTCCATTGCTTGTTGTTTCTAAAGTAATTTTCTGCTCAATTGTGTGCTCACGTGCCCAACCCGAGCCTCAGGGCCTGTGCCAGGTCAATCAGCCAGCTGGACACGGGTAACTGCATTCTGCTTCATTCCGAAACTGCCCGAAGACACCAGTGCGTGTCCCTCGGGTTGTCATATTGCATTGGAGAGGCTCTGCAATTTAAAGGGCCAGCAACACTATAAAATAAAAAAAAAACCCAAGAAGCATTTGTGGGTAATCTTTAATAGGGGTGTGTTTTTAAAAGGGTATAAAGTAAATCTCTTCTTTAAAAAAAAAAAAAAAAAAAATCCCCATGATCCAACATAATCCAATTCATTTGCATTAACGTTTAGAAAGACTTACATTTTTCGGCACAGAAATTTATTTCCCCGTTTTTATATTCAATCCCCTCTGTTCTAAGCTTTTGTTGTTGCATAAATACCTTTACCTTCATGCTTTTGTAGGGCTCTCACCCAAATCATGAATATATACAGGTATGGGACCTGTTATCCAGAATGCTAGGGACCTGGGTTTTTTTTGGATAATGGATCTTTCTGTAATTTGGATCTTTACACATTGTGTACTAGAAAATCATTTAAACATTAAATAAACCCAATAAGCTGATTTTGCTTCCAATTTGGGTTATTGATATCATATTTTGGATCAAGTACAAGCTACTGTTTTATTGTTACACAGGGAAAAATTTTTTTTTAAACATTTGAATTATTTGGATAAAATAGTCTATGGGAGGTGGCCTCTCCATAATTCTGGAGCTTTCTGGATAACAGGTTTCCTGATAACTCATCCCATACTGGTGTTACTGTAGACTCATTGGGGCTTTGTTTAGACAACAGATGAGCTGATTGCATTAAAGTGCAATAAAAATGCTTCAGTGAAAACATTTCATGTACTTCTCTATGTAGCAGAGCATGAAGGTCAGACATTATTACCCCATATAAAAGCATCATGAAAGCAGATTTTGTATGGCCTTGTTTGCTAAGTGAGGAACTTTGCTAGTATAAGTCATGTACACTTCCAAGTGTTTTGCCAATTTGAAGAATATTTGTCCAGTAGTTAATGTTGTTCACACTGACATCCATGGGCGTAACTATAGAGGAAGCAGACCCTGCGGCTGTTGGGGGGCCCAGAAGGTAAAGGGTCCCCACGAGGCTCTAATTCATATACAAATTCAATAAAACTTGGTAAAACAGGTCAATCTCTTGGGGCCTATAAAATTATTTGCTGTGGGGCCCATTGATATTTAGTTACACCACTGCTGACATCCAATCATTGTAGGACTTTCAGATTGGCTAACAGGTTTGTAAAGAGTAATAAGATACAAAGGAGCAGTATGATGAATGTTTTGCCCTGGCCCTAATGGGTTAATCATGAATGTCCTCTAAACTAAAAGTTCCTGGAAAAGAGGGGATGTCATAATACATAGAAAAGGGGAAGTAAAATTTGCCTGTCTGTGCCTGTCTGTGCCTGTCTGTGCCTGTCTGTGCCTGTCTGTGCCTGTCTGTGCCTGTCTGTGCCTGTCTGTGCCTGTCTGTGCCTGTCTGTGCCTGTCTGTGCCTGTCTGTGCCTGTCTGTGTCTGTGCCTGTCTGTGCCTGTCTGTGTCTGTCTGTGTCTGTCTGTGTCTGTCTGTGTCTGTCTGTGTCTGTCTGTGTCTGTCTGTGTCTGTCTGTGTCTGTCTGTGTCTGTCTGTGTCTGTCTGTGTCTGTCTGTGTCTGTCTGTGTCTGTCTGTGTCTGTCTGTGTCTGTCTGTCTGTGTCTGTCTGTGTCTGTCTGTGTCTGTCTGTGTCTGTCTGTGTCTGTCTGTCTGTCTGTGTCTGTCTGTGTCTGTCTGTCTGTGTCTGTCTGTGTCTGTCTGTGTCTGTCTGTCTGTCTGTGTCTGTCTGTCTGTGTCTGTCTGTCTGTGTCTGTCTGTCTGTCTGTGTCTGTCTGTCTGTGTCTGTCTGTCTGTCTGTGTCTGTCTGTCTGTCTGTCTGTGTCTGTCTGTGTCTGTCTGTGTCTGTCTGTCTGTCTGTCTGTCTGTCTGTCTGTCTGTGTCTGTCTGTCTGTCTGTCTGTCTGTGTCTGTCTGTCTGTCTGTCTGTCTGTGTCTGTCTGTCTGTCTGTGTCTGTCTGTCTGTCTGTGTCTGTCTGTCTGTCTGTGTCTGTCTGTCTGTCTGTGTCTGTCTGTCTGTCTGTGTCTGTCTGTCTGTGTCTGTCTGTCTGTGTCTGTCTGTCTGTCTGTGTCTGTCTGTCTGTCTGTGTCTGTCTGTCTGTGTCTGTCTGTCTGTGTCTGTCTGTCTGTGTCTGTCTGTCTGTGTCTGTGTCTGTCTGTCTGTGTCTGTCTGTCTGTGTCTGTCTGTCTGTGTCTGTCTGTCTGTGTCTGTCTGTGTCTGTCTGTCTGTGTCTGTCTGTCTGTCTGTGTCTGTCTGTCTGTCTGTGTCTGTCTGTCTGTCTGTGTCTGTCTGTCTGTGTCTGTCTGTCTGTGTCTGTCTGTCTGTGTCTGTCTGTCTGTGTCTGTCTGTCTGTGTCTGTCTGTGTGTGACTGTCTGTGTGTGTGACTGCCTGTGTGTGTGTGTCTGCCTGTGTGTGTGTGTCTGTCTGTGTGTGTCCCCGTCTGTCTGTGTGTCCCCGTCTGTCTGTGTGTCCCCGTCTGTGTGCGCGCTTGTCCCCGTCTGTGTGTAGGAATGTAATAGAAGAAGTGGAAGTTCGTTTGGATCTGCAAGCCTCTGGGTACATTGGGTGCATTTCAGTAATAGCTGGATACAATGTGCCTCAAAAAAACAGGTAGAATATGCTAAATAGGTAATTTTGAATAACGGCCGCTAACCAATGGACAGGCTGTATAAACAGACAACAGAAAATTATTTTGGAGACAGAAATGGAATGTTGTTATTACTCATAATTGTTGTATTTCTTCTGTATTTATACATTAACAGAACTTGAACCTTGTCCCTGAGGTTCTATTGAAGGGCTTCAGACTTGTGTGCTAGAAGTATATACCCCGTGATTAATAAGTAGTCATTCTAGGCCTTGTGATGCTACAGTGGAATGTGGTGACAGCAGGGAGGTGTATGAAGGACTGGAACCATTAGAATGTATACATAGAATGGCTTTATGTGACAATAATCAGATCCTGTATTGGTCTCTCTTGAGTACCAGTGTGTGTAGCCAAATTGGCCCATATGTAGCCCCGCTTTAGAATTAAATAGTGTTCCATGACCTGTACACAGTGTAATGTTTCACAAAGCCGTGCTGCAACTTGTAATTGTGTGACAAGAGTCCTGGGATCGTTGCACCTTACTGCAAAATTTACATTTATATACTGTGCATAACTCCAACTGCCAGCCTGCTGTATATAACAGCCGCCTTCCTCTGGGAGCCATTTGCACTAGCACTAATTATATGGCAAGAGCTTTTATATCTGTGTAAGGCCATTCCTCAGTTTGGTGCAGGTAATTAAAGAGGTTATTCACCTTTAAATAAACTTTTAGTATGATTGATATTCTAAGACAATTTTAAATTGGTTTTCATTTTTTATTATTTATGATTTTTGAGTTATGTAGCTTTTTTCAGCAGCTCTCCAGTTTGCAATTTCAGCAATCTGTTTGCTAGGGTCCTAATTACCCTTGCAACCATGCACTGATTTTCATAAGAAACTTGAATATGAATAGGATAGGACCTAAACAGAAAGAGGACTGATAAAAAGCAGCAATAACAATACATTATAGCCTTACAGAGCATTTGCTTTTTAGTTAGGGTCAGTGACCCCCATTTGAAAGTTCGGAAGAGTCCTTTAAAAAAGGCAAATAATTAAAATAAAATCTATAAAAAAATAAACTGACTGAAAAGTTGCTTAGAATAGACCATTCTGTAGCATAGTAAAAGTTAACTAAAAGGTGAACCACCCTTTTAACACATTCTGAAAAAGAAATGTTAAAATCAGTTTCTCTGAGAGTCCACATATAAACCTTATAAACAAAAGTCATGTAATGATCAGTATTACTGCACATTTAACTTGCTACATATGGGGCAGCCTTGCTTCTGTACAGTGTATATCCTTGGTGACTATTTCTTTCATGACAGCACAGGCTTCAATTAATCATTTGTGTTTTTTATTTTTCCTTTTTTTGCAGCTTATCGCACAGTGTCTGGTGTTAATGGGCCCCTGGTTATCCTAGACAATGTCAAGGTAATGATAGGCCGACTTCTAGATCACCTGTTTACTTTCCAAAGCTTTCACTTATACTTGTAAAGCATACCTGTTTTTAAAGGGGAACAACTACGAAAATAAAAATGTAATATAAGCTTTAGCATACTGAAATGAGAAACTTTGTAAATACAATCAATTAAATATTCTGCATTGTTTCTGAAATAATCAAGTTTATCTTCACTCTCTCTCTCTCTCAGCATCTGTTTCTCTTCATTCTGTCTTCTTGCAAGAGTTGTGTTTCATTGACAGTTAGATCCAATATATCTTCCCCTTTAAAACACATGGCAGGAAAATTCACGAAAGTTTAGAAAGCATATTTTTGGTGTAAACGTGGTGTTAAAACTGGAGTAAATACAATCTCTGTATTCACAAACAGAAATCCGCCAAAATACCGACTTTTCATGTTCTGGTGAAAGTAAGAACTGTTTACAAACCCTTTCATGAATGTGTCATTAAAACGCCAAAAACAGAGAAGAAAACTAAATTTAACGACATTTTCTCCCAACATGGGGGAATTAAACAATTGCAGCAAGCAGGCAGGAGCCATTTATTAACGTAAGCTTTGCATCATGCCAGTATCTTGTTTATGCGGCAGAATGGGGCACCTTATGCCTGTGCCCAGCATTTTGATTAGATGGTAAGAGAGGAGAGCAGTGACATCTAGGAAGTGCAGAATGGAAAGTGAAAGTAATTGCCTGCCCCGCCTCTATGCCTAAGGCATAGAGGAGGGGCAGGCAATATTTGATTGACAGCTGAGGTTTTTAAATGTGTTTACAACAGCTATGAATGATTTAATAAAAAAAAAGAATTTTGATTTCATGTTTAATTTGAAAAGGCCTTTTATTATACAACTTTTTTATGTGACAGGTCCCCTTTAACCCCCCCAAAATAAAATTGCATTTATAAAATTCTTTCAGCCATTAGGTCACTCTTTCTACCCATCTATCGCCCAATTTCTCCTCTTTACTTATAATTGCCGCCTTTGGCACCATTTGCAAATAATAATTTTTTACCTCAGTTTCCCAGGTACTCCGAGATTGTTCACCTGACTCTCCCAGATGGCACAAAGAGGAGTGGGCAGGTACTTGAGGTCAGCGGATCCAAAGCTGTGGTACAGGTGAGTTCCAAAGCTCTGTCCCTTTCTGACTTCCTGCATTCACCTTTGAGAAAGGTTTCTAATTTTTTTCCTAAGCAGAAGAACATCAGAGCAGCCTCTTTCTTTCTCCTGACAACTTCCTAGACTACTTGGTGCTCAGATTGATTGGAAACTGACCAGAAGGTGGCGTTGTTGTAACAATTCATATTAACAGCACATGTATCCTTTAATATCTTGGAATCAAAAGAAAATAAATAAGGAATGAAAATTGCAAAAGTGCTTAGAATTGCACTCTCATCAATTTTACATTCAGTTGTTTTATAGGTTTATTTAGCCTTTAATTCTGAGATGCGTATTCTGCCCATCTGGCACTTCTTTTAATGTATGAGGCAGCAACACTCGATCACTAGATAGTGGTGTTCATTTAAAAATATAACACGATTACTGCAAGTTATCTCTGGGAATTGCCGTTGCATTTGGCAGCCGAATGACTGATTCTTTGACCATAATTTTTCTCCTTCCTCTTGTCTCGTGCTTCCCAGGTGTTTGAGGGCACATCTGGCATTGATGCAAAGAAAACTTCATGTGAGTTCTCTGGGGATATTCTCAGGACACCAGTATCCGAGGACATGTTGGGTATGTGCTCTTTACATTTCTGACCAACACATTGGGGGGAATTCACAAAAGTGGAGATAAACCATTTTTGAAGTAAAAGTGGTGGTAAACTTGTGTAAAATACTTTCTCCATATTCACAAACAGAAATCCGCCTACATTTCGACTCAACCACCACTTTTAATTTTTTTGTGAAGGAAAGACGGTTTCAGACACTTTTATGAATTTGTCTTTCAAATGACATAAAAATGAACACCATTTTAAACTTTAAAATTTGGAGGGAAATACAATTTTTTTCATTTTGTCTCAGTATCACCACTTTTGTGATTTCCCCCCATTGAGAGCTGTTGAACCATTTTCAGAAAGATGTTCTTCCTCTACATCCCATCTGTCTGTCAGTCAGATTCCTATTTATTGCTTGCAAATGAGCATTGCTTGTAACATTTTTTGGTTAAATGGCAAGAAACTAATGCTATGTCCTATGCACAACAATGGCAAGCTAGTGCAACATTTTGCACAGTCTCTCCAAGGGTGTTATTGATTAAACTTTGAATGCCAAAAACCCTGAAAAATTCGAATTCTATGGGATTTATTATTCCCCAGGGATGGAAAAAGTCAGAATCTGAAAACCCGGCATCTTAGAACTGCAGATGTTGCATATAAGTCAGTGGGAGATGTCCCGAAGATATCTTGATCTGCGCTAAGTTTTGTGCAATAATCCGAAGATTTAGTGGTTTATGGACAAAAATCCAGAAAATTTGTACGATTTTCCCGCACAGAAATTTTTTGAGAAAATGTATTGATTAATAAAGGGGGAAAAACCTGTGCGGATTTGGTAAGAGTATTTTTCAGCAAATAATGAGATAAATTCGGACTTTGATAAATGGGCCTCTAAGAGTAGGTGCTGAATCTTTCATAGTCCTAATTCCACAGCATTTGGCATGCCTTAGTTTTGCCATCACTACAGTGTTATTCTATTCAGCCCGTCTGCCCCTCGAGGGTCTTGCTTCTCTCTGACCCTTACTGGACTTAATCCTTCTGATGCTTCTTTGTTTTCAGGACGTGTATTTAATGGTTCGGGAAAGCCTATCGATCGTGGTCCTAGTGTTTTAGCTGAGGATTATCTGGATATAATGGGTGAGACCACTTTTTTTTTTGTAGAGCTACAACTGTCCCTCTTGATCATGCACAAGAATGTGGTATGATTTACTCCATTTGTAAGTTGCCCTTCTCTCTCATGATAAAATCTCACCCTCATTTTGCCTGTTGCAGGGCAGCCCATTAATCCCCAGTGCAGAATCTACCCTGAAGAGATGATCCAAACAGGGATATCTGCTATAGATGGTATGAACAGCATTGCCCGTGGTCAGAAAATCCCTATTTTCTCTGCTGCTGGTCTTCCACATAATGAGGTGTGTGATGTAAGAAGCTACAAGAACTTGTTAGTAATAAACAGTTCACTTTTCTAACAATGCCTATTTTTGTCAACAGATTGCAGCTCAGATCTGTCGCCAAGCAGGCCTGGTGAAGAAATCTAAAGATGTGATGGATTATAGTGAGGATAACTTTGCCATAGTCTTTGCTGCTATGGGGGTAAGCATCTCATAATTAGAACAAGGTCAGATTTTTATCATTAGAAGATACCCACATCTTAAATTCAAAGTATGCTGCATCACTGGTGTGTGAATAGAAAGAGCCTGGGAGTAGAGGCAGGCAAAGAAAGCTGGTACTCAACACATGCCTATATCTAATTATATTACTACTTAGTACTGATGTACATATATTTCAGTTCACATCTTTGCTCTTTACATTTTCAGTACAATTTTCGCCCATCTAATTTCCATATTGATTGATTTTTTGGTTTCTGAATGGGAACACTAGAGGAGGCTGTTGCTACATCAAACAAATTTTACACTTATTTGCCTGACTAAAATGTATTCTATCGATCCAGGGGCCACTTACGGACATAATAAGAGAAGATCTGCTCGTTTAGCGAGGTCGCCAAATGAGCAGATGTCCACCAATGGCAGGTTGGTATCTGGTTAATCCAAACATTTGGCCCTAGGGCAGAACGATTGGATTACAATGAAGAGACTGGGCACCAATGGGATGAGGACCGCATCAATTAGCCGATGTGGTCCTCAATTGCCAGAAAAGTCAAACCTCCTCGATCGATATCTTGGCCAGATATCGATCTGGAAGACCCGTCGTTGAGAAGCACCATACAATGGCAGATAAGTTGTCGAATCGGTCTAAAGGTGGCCACTCCTTAAAGCCCAGGAGCAGAAAGTATAGAGAATGAAAATTCTGTATTGGAGAAAAGGAAATTTACAGAGAATGCTTCAAAAGATAGAGCCTCCACCAAAAATAAACTATTTAGAAACTCAAATGAAATAATAAACATGATACATTGTATTAGACTGGCTGTATGGGTTCTATTTTTGCATTGTTAAAGAATCAGATTGTAGATAAAACAAGCTGCTCAGGACCATCACATACTTCTCCCACCAGGTTAACATGGAGACTGCTCGATTCTTCAAGTCTGATTTTGAGGAGAATGGTTCCATGGACAATGTGTGTCTTTTCCTAAATTTGGCCAATGACCCAACGTAAGTCCAGATCTTTGCTGTCACATTCAATTGCCTATAATGTCATTGAAAATATTAGAGACTGAAATGTCTTTTTTATTTTTTTTTAAACCCCTACAGAATTGAACGTATAATCACCCCGCGTCTCGCGCTCACCTCTGCGGAATTCTTGGCTTATCAGTGTGAGAAGCATGTGTTGGTTATCCTGACTGACATGAGTTCCTATGCTGAGGCTTTGAGAGAGGTAAATATTTTTTTATTACTCCTCCTTTCCTACAGTTTGGTATGTATGGTACAGTAAGGACAAAGTAACACACAACAGATATTATTTCTGAATACATCCATGTCGAAGAAACAAAACCCTTTTTTGTTAGGGATCTAACTACTAAACATCCTATGTCTGATTGGCAGAAGATGTATTAGAGCTCACTCTATTAAAATCAGCAGAAATCATGTCTCTCTACATGCAGGATTTTTGCAAAAGGCAGTTATTTAGTTATATTTTGTTTGTACTGGAAACAGTTATTTAAGCAAGCTCTAGTTCATCTGCTAGGAAAGGAAGCCCCCCTCCTATAAGATATATTGGATCTAACTGTCAATAAATATCTGACACCCAACTGCTGAATGAAGAGAGAATAAAAAGAAACATATGCTAAGGGGGATGTGAACATATAGTTAATTATTTCAGAAACAATGCAGAAATTAATTGATTGTATTTAAAAAGTTTCTTATTTCAGTATGCTGAAGCTTATATTACATTTTCATTTTCACCACATGGTGGCACTATTGAGTGTCCATTATGTGAAATCTGCTTTTCTGAATCCATTTGTGTATTTTTCTAAACTCGAAGCAAGTGCCAAAAGCAAGTAATTACAATTGTATTAAATACTGTATTTTAGTGTCTTTTAAAATGCCTGTTAATTGTTTATTACAGAAATCAGCTAATAACCACTTGGGCCCTCTGGGCTACACAATCTAATATATTAATCCAAAAAAACTTTACATTTGAACAATGCTCTATTTTTATCCCCACCTCTTGTATGGTGGCAATACATGGATCCATGTTGATATCTGGAGGCTGCAGCATCATGTCTTGTCTCTGCCCAGTGTCATGCAGATATTGCTGTACTATATCTTTTTTATTCCTTGTATTTCTGTTTGGAGCTGATGCTTCCCTTATGCTAGGTTTGAGGTCATTTATTGTGTTATGTTTCTTTCCAGTATACAGCAAAATTAAGAACAAAAGCAGAAGCAGTTCAGCCAATATTTAAGGGGCAATCTTGTCTCTCCCTTCCAGGTATCTGCAGCTAGAGAAGAAGTTCCTGGTCGCCGAGGTTTCCCAGGTTATATGTACACTGATCTGGCTACAATCTATGAACGAGCTGGGCGTGTGGAGGGGAGAAATGGTTCTATTACTCAGATCCCTATACTAACCATGCCTAACGATGGTAAGAACAGCTCATAAAAACCCAATATTTGGCAAAGACATTTTTTGGTCCTCTCCTGAAAAAATATTTTTGGTGTAACACAGTGCAGGTAATTGGTTAGTCATCCAATAATATCACTGCTATAACAGTACAGTAGGGCCATGTTGATATCTTATCTGCTGGCCTACCATCATCTGTAACAATGGAGTCTGTTCATCCTAACCCATTATGTTTGCTTTACTGTTTACTAGACTTATGATAAAAGGGTGAAAGTTAGGAGATACAGGAAATGTTCTCTTCCACTTCTGAGAAACAACGAGGTAATTTTCTTGGCCCACTGTCACCTCTTCAGTACACAAATTGCCTCCAATAAACTATATTCACCCAATTTCATTGGGATATTTTGCATTATAGTGTCATGGTCAGTATGTGCGTATGAAGGTTAAGCATGTATCCCTTCAGCTGCTGCTTGGTGTTTTAGAAGCAGTACAACAGAAATATCACTTAAAGGAAAACTACCTACAAAATAATACTAAGGCAACTGATCTACTAATCAAATGAAGTGGCATATTAAAGAATCTTACCAAACTGGCATATATATTTAAATAAATATTGCTCTATTACATTTTTTACATTGATAAACCATTTTGTGATGGTCTGTGTGCTGCCTCAGAGATCATCTGACCAGAAATACTACAGCTCTAACTGTAACAGGAAGAATTGTGGAAGCAAAAGACAGAACTCTGTCTGTTAATTGGCTCAAATGACCTAGCATGTATGGTTTTTGGTTTGTTTGTGTGCACTGTGAATCCTAGGATCCCTTATTTTTTTAAAATGGCAGTTTTCTATTTATGATTACCCAACGGCACATACTACTAAAGAAAAGTATATTATTATGAAAATGTTTATTTATGTGAAGCAGGATTTTACATATAAGCTGTTTTATGCAATATCTTTTTATAGAGACCTACATTGTTCAGAGGGGGTATAGTTTTCCTTTAAATAACTTTCTCAATTTACAGATTGACTTAAAAATATTTATCTTTGTTGAAATGCATTTACAAGTATGATAAATGATCATGATAAATGATACGTAATAAATCAGTACATTGTACTTGATCCAAACCAAGATTTTATTAATTTTTATTGGAAGCAAAACCAGCCTATTGGGTTTATTTAGTGTTTAAATCATTTTCTAGTCGACTTAAAGTGGACCTGTCACCCCGACATAAAAAGCTGTATAATAAAAGTCCTTTGCAAATTAAACATTTTTTTATTAAAGCATTCATAGCTGTTGTAAACCCATTTAAAAATCTCAGCTGTCAATCAAATATTGCCTGCCCCTCCTCTATACTTTAGGCATAAAAACCCACATTCCTCCTTTCTCTTTACCATTTAATTAGCACCAGCTCTCCCTAATCACCCTTAAAGGCAGTGGATGCTGGGAAATGTAGTGCATTCTGCGTCTTATACTCTTGGTTGCAGTATTTTAGTTTTAAACACCCCACATTGCAGTTTAAGGATTAGGCAGTGGGTCACATTTCAGTTTAGAACAATCCAAACTGCAATTTAATTGAATAGGCCAGTTAATCAGTAATATTCTGGCCTCCATGTAGCCATGTTTTTGGACATATACACACGAGCACATATATTGACTTAATGCTATGGTCTTGACCTACAGCATAATTGTTTCTGAAATCTATTTAGTTCAATATTTGAATTGGTTACTTGTTCATTACAGATATCACTCACCCCATTCCTGATTTGACCGGATATATCACTGAAGGACAGATTTACGTGGACAGGCAGTTACACAACAGACAGGTAAGTCTTAAAAAAATACCATTGCAATCTAATACTTTTGAATGCGTGCACCCCAACTGCAATATTGAATACCATATTTGTTTATCAGATCTACCCACCCATAAATGTGCTTCCCTCGCTTTCCCGTTTGATGAAGTCTGCCATTGGGGAAGGCATGACAAGAAAGGACCACTCCGATGTATCTAATCAGCTGGTAAGTTATTCCTGCTTGACATAGTTGAAGTACGTTTTTATAGCTCAAAATACATTTTTAGTTAAGTCTTTCTGTTTGCTTTCCCTTTTTTTTGTGCAAATTTTTATGATCACTTGTGGTAAGGGAAAGAATTTTTCAGTTGTAACAAATTGCATGCGCTCTGCAGAGATTCATTTGTATCGGAGCGGAAAGGTAGTCTGACCTGTCAGGTGTAACAGGCTTAAGTAGTGGACTAAATGCAAAAGTGGAAGCTCTACAGTTTGTTTTTCCCATACTATGATAAACCTTAACAGTTTATTAAAAAACAGCGTTAGAGTACCCCCTCTCCTTGTGATGTACCCAGCTGGAAATGCAGGTTGACGGCAGAATCAAGCTGCAATAGAAAATCAGACTATATGCTGCATATAATATATTAGCAGGTTGCATTTATTTTGGGTATTAAAGGAGAAGGAAAGGCTAACATTAAGTTAAGGTGGCCATACACGGATAGATCCGCTCGTTTGGCGATGTCGCCAAACGAGCGGATCTCCCTCCGATATGCCCACCTTGAGGTGGGCAATATCGGGCTGATCCGATCGTGGGCCCTAGGGCCCAACGATCGGATCCTAGCGTTCGCCAAACGGGCGGTCGGATCGCGGGACCGCATCAACGAACAGATGCGGCCGCGATCCGACGGGATTTTTAATCCCATCCGATCGAGATCTGGCCGACTTTCGGCCAGATCTCGATCGGGGAAGCCCGTCGGGGGCCCCCATACACGGGCCAATAAGCTGCCGACACGGTCTGTCGGCAGCTTTTATCGGCCCGTGTATGGCCACCTTAAGTTATTTAAGAAAAGTCATTAGGCTCACAATGGGCAATTTTGCACCTGGGTAATAACTCATAACAGCCAATCAGTGATTAGCTTTTTTTTTTTTTAGCCAGCTGCAGGTTCACTGAATCACTGAAAGCAAACATCTGATTGGTTGCTGTGGGTTACTGCGGGTTACTGCAGCAAGTAGCATGCTCCATGTATTCAGCTTTAGCTTCAATTAGGTGCAAGTTATTCAATGTCCACTTCACACTGTTCTCTTGAACCAGTATACTCACAGACAGCACCAGCCACAGAATTCTTTGGTTTAAAACACCTTCATTGGAACATGGGCTCTGAATTTTCAATTCGACTCTTAATAAATCTTCCCCTACATGTACGGCATAAGTACAAGTCACTGACAAATCAGTCAGAATAAATGATTCCGTATCTGAGATATTTGCCACCCCTATTAAACTTCACATGTGACCTTTCTCATAGGGGTTCTTTACCCACAGTATGAGAAACACTGTATTAGTAAGCTTTTATTACATGGTATTATAGTCGTCCCGGTCAGAGACTTATGTGCCATCTGTTGTCTGTCATATCCCGTACAAATGAACAAGCTGGATGTGAGATATGGAGGCTTGCTTGTAACTCTGCCATTTCAAGAGATTGGCGCAGTAAAATACAAGTTCTTTTTATATTTAAGGGGCCTTTATTTTGCTTATTGGTTTAGCCTTACATATGTAGTCTTTTGGGCAGGCTGCAAGCACCTCATGATCTCTCATAAGCTTCCAGTCATATTTATAATCTCAAGATCCAAGAGTAACCTGCAACAACACAGTATATCCTGAGTGATGTCATTACAGTTATTGTGTTCTCTTTAAGGCACCATAGATGTAGTCAGCAGTAGAATGGATAAGTAAACATTTAAAACAAGCAAATGTAAAATTGATGAGGGTGCTATTCTAAGCCCTTTTGTAATTTACATTCATTATTTCTTTTCTTTTGATTCCAAGATATTAAGGGATACATGTACTGTTAATATGAATGGATTTTGTTACACCAGCACCACCTGCTTGTCAGTTTCTGACCAGTCTGACCAGCAAGTAGTCAAGGAAGTTGTCAGGAGAAAGAAAGAGGCTGCTTTGATGTTCTTCTGCTTTGAAAAAAAAGAAACCTTTCTCACATTTTTCCTAAGCAGAAGAACATCAGAGCAGCCTCTTTCTTTCTCCTGACAACTTCCTTGACTACTTGCTGGTCAGTAACTGACCAGCAGTTGGCGTTGTTACAAAATGTTTTCATATTAACAGCACATGTTTACTTATCCTTTAATTTTTTGGCCAGATGGTTTGGTCTACTATTGGAGGGCATCAACATCTAATTCCCTAGCACATCTCAACTACCAGCTCACACTTACAGGGCATAGTCAACTGTTCTGAAGGGTCAACTGTTCTGAAGGCAGTGTGCGGTGAGTCTGAGCCGACTTGTACAGCCTTGTCTGTCTTAAGAACTATTTTGGTGACTCTAGACTCTTAGTTAACCCCTCAACATGGAACATGCCCCTGCCTTGAAGCCTACAGTTGGGGGCCCCAAGCTGCTCTTCATATTTCACCACCATGTGTTTCACATACTGTACCTGTCCCTCTCTCTGCAGTATGCCTGCTATGCAATTGGAAAGGATGTACAAGCCATGAAGGCCGTAGTTGGAGAGGAGGCTCTGACCTCCGATGATCTTCTCTACTTGGAGTTTCTACAGAAATTTGAAAAGAATTTCATTGCGCAAGGTAATACCAGTGTAACTCTTTCGTACTGTATACATAGAGAATGGTTCTATTTGTAGCACTGCCCTTGCATTTCTTCACTCATTTTCAGTGCTTTAAGCATTAGCGTAATTTGCTCTCTGAAAGCCTACTCTTTAACTCCTTTTTCCCAACTATTGTGTTGTGTGTTTGATTTACACACACTAAGGCATTCACACTCACTCTTGCATTACACTGATTCTCATTCTTGATTTCTCTGATGCCTGCACTTCCTCTCTCTGATATCCACACATGCACTCTCCCTGATGCCAGCATGCCCATTTTATCTGATGCCCACACTCCCTCTCTCTGATATACACACATTTACTCTCCCTGATGCCCACACTCCCTCTCTGATATACACACATGCAGTCTCCCTGATACCCACACTCCCTCTCTGATATACACACATTTACTCTCCCTGATACCCACACTCCCTCTCTGATGCCAGCATGCCCATTTTATCTGATTCCAACACTGCATTTCTTTGATATCCAACATTTACTCTCCCTGATGCCCAAACTCCCTTTCTCTCTCATGCCAACATGCCTATTTTCTCTGATGCCCGCAATCTCTCTGTGATAAACCACACATTTACTCTCCGTGATGCCCACACTCTCTGATAAACATGCACTCTCCCTGATGCCCACACTCACTCTATCTGATGCCCACACTCCATCTCTTTGATGTCCACACATTTACTCTCCCTGATGCCCACACTCCATCTCTGATGTCTACACATTTACACTCACTCTATCTCTTTCTGCCAACATGCCTGTTTTCTTTGATGCCTGCACTCTCTCTCTCTGATAAACCACACATGCACTCTCTCTGATGCCAGCATTCCCATTTTATCTGATTCCCACACTCCATCTCTTTGATGCCCACACATTTATTCTCCCTGATGCCCTCACTCACTCTCTTTCTCTCCCATGCCACCTATTTTCTCTAATGCCCATACTCTCTCCATGATAAACCACACATGCACTCTCTCTCTGATGGCAGCACAATGCTCTCTATTTCTGTGATGACTTGATGATGTATCTCTGATGCCCACACACTTTTTGGTACTCATCAAGCAGAACAGGATTGTTTTTCTAATCTTTCCCATGTTACGGATATAGAACAAAATCATCATTTCGGTGACCTAACTGAACCCTTTGGCATAGCTCATGATCAGAGGCCATAATGGGAAATGTGAGATCTCTGCCTTTCTATATGTCAGGCTTTGAAGAGGTTAATTAATCTGGCACTAGGATGCCTGCGGGTGGCCTGGAGCAGCCACCCATTTTTTTTGCTGCACATCCAGCCTTCCTTTAAATAGCTCTCACAGGACTGTCACATGGGCATGTGTATGTGTGTGGGCGGCCGTCCGTTGCCTTGGAAACCAGCTCCTCGTTAAAGGATAATAGCAGCTTTGCTACATATGGATGGATGGAAGCGGTAAGGGGCACCGGGGGAGGTCTGACGTGGCCCCACATTAACCCTTCAATACCCTCTCTCTTAAATGAGATGATAAATCTGATTCGCTACCTTGATGGTGGAAGATTAGTGTTACATTTCTTACATTTTACCACTGGGTGGCAGAAGGCACACGGTTATTTTGATGGGCTTCCAGCCATCCTCCGCCTGTAAATTAATAATAGTGCCAGTATAATTGCCATTCCCGCCTAGGAGAAAAGTGAACAGCAGCAAGGACAGGTTTCATTTGGAAAACTACCCTTGGTCGGTCCCTGCAGACCCATCCTGTGACAGTAACTTACAGCAGTCTATTGTATTAATTGTTATAATAGTTGTATTAGTGATTATGCTGTATGCCTTTGCAGTCACTGTAACCTAGTTTCTTGCTCCCTTTCAGGTCCATATGACAACCGCACAGTTTACGAGACGCTGGATATTGGATGGCAGCTTCTTCGAATTTTCCCCAAAGAGTTGCTGAAGAGAATTCCCCAGAGCACCCTTGCAGAATTCTACCCCCGAGACTCATCTGCCAAGCACTGAGCAGCCTCACTCATCTCCACATGTTCTCTGCCCCTGTACTTACACCACTCCCCTCCATGTGTGCTGTTCACCGATCCTTTTCCATTATGGGGTCACTCACAGGAAGGGGGCAGCTACTTTGTTTTTGAGATCAAAGGCACGGAGATGAAATAGAAGTACTATAAATGCCAATTTTATTCCATACATTGACATGACTGGGGGATTTATCGGTGCAAGATCTTGAGCATTCAGCATCTAGATATTATCTAATAACCCTGATTTTGTGTGTAAGCATGGTGCAAGATGGTCCACTATGTGTTCATGCTTTGTAGCATGCATATATTTATTGTGTAGCTGTGCCTGTTTCTCTTAAATTCTAGAAACCCCATGTGACATATCTTAGTGATATCTAGGCCTTTGCAGCACACTGATGTTGATTTTGCCATCTCCAGCACTCTTTCCTGCTGTCTGACCCATGCATCTCACTTTGCTGCCACCTTGTGCCCCATAGGCACTGCTGTCAACAACTGGTAGAAGAGTGCAGGAATGCATTGTCTATTTTTGGGTCATTTTTCACCTGCTTACTTTTGGTTCATCTCTACTCCCTAATCTAACTTCCTGCAGGATACATCTCCCACCCAATCTACCATTTTTATTTGTTCCCAGGCATCAGATTTTCTGTCATCCTTCCCGTTTTGAGATCAATGGTTTTATTTGGACATGCCTTTCCCAGGCTATTACTACAAGGGGCATGTTTTGTGTTATATTTTATGTGAAGTTGGTGCAATAGTTTGCTGTCTGGTTCATTCCATCTGTATACGGTGTATAAATTTATTGCTGAATGGCAAATCAGAGTAAATATTACATTTAATGTTGTCTTGCCTCTGTGTGGTTGTATCTAAAGATTGATCTTTTCATTGTCCTGGAACAACTGTTTGTAGTTCAAACTGTTTACAATTCGGGGCCCTCAGGTCATTGGGAGTATTTCAGTATAGTCTACTTTAGATCAGGGGTCCCCAACCTTGTTGGGAGTTGGGAAGCAACACAAGCATGAAAAAAGTCCCACAGGGTGCTACATAAGGGTCATGATTGGCCATTTGGTAGCCCCTATGTGGACTGGCAGCCTACAGTAGACTGTTTGGCAGTACACCTGGTTTTTATGCAACTAAAACTTGCCTCCAAGACAAGGGGGTTTAAGGGTTATTCCTGAGACGGCATTCTAGGTTTTGCAGAATTAAAAAAATATATATATATGCTGACCGGTAGAAATGCAAATGATTTACTTTTTAGATGTGTTTATGGCTTCCTGAGAATCTAAAAGAGGAAAAGAATAGAAAACCGCAATGACAGACTTGATGTATCTTTTCAATATCAAACCTTAAGGTTTAGCATTGGAAGCAATTCAGTTTCACAGTTAGGGACAACCTCATACTGCTTCTTGAGACTTTCCGTTAAATGATATATATATAGTAATGATCACTGGATGGGGGTTAACAAACTTTGCCTGTGCTAGAACTTCCGAAGCTCTACTTAAAGAATACAAAAACCTCACTGCCCTAATGGAAAAATGAATTGCATTGATTTAGAGATCTTTTCTCTAGACGTAAACAGCCTGTTGTCTTTTGTATATTTTTTTTTGTGTAAAAAATCCTCCACTGTTTGTCAATAATGTCCTCTAGCAAATTTGTATCATGCCCATCAAGTGTCTGTTTTCCAGAGGAACAATGCCAGATACCTAATATGCTCCTAAGCACTGGCGCCCAAAATTGCACTGTTGTACTGCAGATACTAGGCCTCTATAAAAGAGGTAAAGTTATAGCGTGTTCTCTTCGGTCCAAGGCCTTTTTGATTCATACACAAAGATACCTGTAGCACTGTATGGAGGTACAAATCTGAAAAGTTTGTAGGTGATATCAGTCCTTAGTTTCGCCGAAGAATGAGCCTTTTTAAAAGATTCATGTTTGTAGTGCCACGTGGCTGGTAAGTTGCAGTCAGCCTGCAGGAGAAGGTAAGTACTCGACATAAGGAAATACAAAGGTGCCGGCAGTGTTGGACTGGCCCACCGGGATACCAGGAAAACTCCCAGTGGGCCCAGTGTCAGTGGGCCCTTGTGCTGTTAAAGATTTGGCCTATTTCATGGCCATTTCCTATTTCTTTGAGAACAAAGAGGCTAAATATATGGAATAATAGATTATAGTATGTAAAGAATAGAGACTAGGAGAATAGAGGTTGAGCGAGGAGACGAATAATAATAGTACTGAGAGTAGGCCCCTGGTCTATGGTTCTTTGGTGGGCCCCTGGTTTAAGGTTTTTGGGCCCCTGGTGTCCCAGTCCGACACTGGGTGTCGGGCAGAGAGGGTGTGCATGGGTACTAATATTGCACTTGTTTCAGTGTGATCAAGGGATCCTGCCTGGATAAGAGACAAGCATTGGGCATTGTGTTTGTACAACATTCGATATTCAGTTAAAGGAGAAATATAGGATAAATGAAAAAAAACCTAATTTTGTAGGCAAGTAATATATGGTGTTGCTTTTACATGGTGCTAAAAATTAATATTATCTTTAAAAAATAGCCCCTTTATTGGAGCTCCCTACAGATGTTCTCTGGTCCCTGTCTGTGTTTCAAATGAGGGGTGGGTCCCTGCCAGAAGCACAGTAGGAGGGGGACAGCCAATCACAGCCCTGAAGTCACAGTTCTCTATCAGGTCCTGCTAGCTACTGATTGGTTCCTGTCCTACAGTGCAGTGAGCTGAGTGCCGACAGCTCCCCTGCACAGCCTGGGAATTCAAGGAGCAGGAAGTAGAAGAGAAGGGAGGGATTATTAGGGTTTTTACAGAAATATTAAATAAATCAACCTGAAACACTACTTTTTTAAGCACAATTCTATATCTAAATGAGTATAACGCACTGGTACGTCCTTTCATTTTTTTTACACAAAATGTCTCCTTTAAAGAATCAGGTAAAGATTCACACAGAGCAACACATCATCATCATCATTTATTTATATAGCGCTGTCAAGATACGCAGTGCTTTAACACAGAAGAGTCTTCCATGTTGGCATCTTAGACAGTAGTGTAGACAATGTAGCCCTGAGTTTGCAGCTCTGGTTGCTGGTGGGCACACTAGAGCTCAACAGGTACCTACAGGCGGTGTATGAGTGCCTTGAAACAACACAAATAGAAGCGTGTGGTTGTATCAAATTCATTTTGCTCGGTTTCTCTGTTAATAGATACAGAAGCAGCATTTCCAAACAAAACTAAAGGAGGCTGCCTAAGATTTCTGGGTAGTGATGTGCAAAAATACTTAGTCAGGATTAGCCAACATTGAACTGTTGCTAAGCTACAACTCCCAGTTGTCGGCTTCCTGAGAAGGCTCGCTGTTCTACTTCAGCAATAGCCAGAGAGCCTGGGGGTGCATCTAATCCACAGAAGGGAGGTGTGAGGCCTGCAAGCTCTTGCTGAATTGCACATGGCATTAAAAACTGAATCTTTCTAAGGCAATAGAAGAGAATGAGAACTTTACTTGCCCCTTTATCAATCACTTCATCATCCCCAAAATGAAGATTCTTTTGTTTACCACCTCTAAAACATTGAAGTTTAAAACGCAAGATATATACACACAAACAATAGTCCTAAATATCCAGAAATTAAATTCTTCTAAACCATGCTTGGTGATTTCATTCAGACGACTCCGTGAGACTTGTGTATTATAATAAAAGTACTCTCTGTTGTAAAATATGTGGATATTAAGTCAACTTGGAGTAACAACCTATATATATATATATATATATATATATAGCCATGTTTATTGTGGTATCTGTGTATTATATTGTGAATTGAGTACCTCTATTGTAAAATATAAGGATATTAGTCACTGAGGACTTCCGTGACCATATAAAAGCACAAGGCTTTTATACAGGTCATGGAACTCCAAGGTTTCTTCTAATCTTATATTTTCTAACAAGGGGTACATTTTTTATTTTAATTTATAAGTTTTAGTGAGTCGTGACAAAAATGACATCACTAAGCTCAGTTTATAATGGATGACATCACTAAGAGCCGTTTATAAGTATATAATTTGCAGGATATTCATGACTTTTGTGTATTTTATGTATTTGCAGGTATTTTTTGCAGTGTTGTACAGGCAGATTCGGTTTGGTAGAACTGCAGTATATTCAGTTTATACTTTGATGATCTCCATTAATAAAGGGAGAGGTGAGTTAAGTTCCACCTTTTAGTAGTGAAAATGCTGCTTAATAGCAGTGAGGATCTTGCTTAAATAGCTTTGAACAAACCTGTGTCAACTTGTGAACGTTGCTTTATCAAGCTCTCTTGGCTTTGGATACAACAAAGATCTTACGCTCCTGGACTAGACTCAATGTTGAGTATCAAGTTGTAGCACAAAGTAGTACAAATAGAATGTAAAAGAAAGCAGTTCAACGGTACAGAAAATACACAGAAGCAGAGATGTTTAGATTTCACAGACAGAAGGGTGCCCAGAGACAGTAACAACCCTGCAGCCCTGGTGCCACTGCTGATACACCTCAGATTTACTGTTACTCCTTGAATAGACTTAGCAACCTTTTGTGAACCTTTCCACCCCTCCCCTCCAATAGTAAGTCTTCCATGTAGTCAATGCTTGTTCCCCTGGAGCGTGATATTAATAATAGATTCCCACACCTCCAAAACACTGGCACCCTAAAGTTAGAGAGATCTCCTGTGGCCAGTCATATCATTAATTAAGCTGACCATAGGCGTGCAGATTTTAGCCTCATATCTGACGAATGATTGTACATCACCATCTTCCAACCTGCAACTAACCATTCAGATTAAATAAAGTAGTAAAAGAACAAATCGATGAACATGGATGATGTTCTGGCCATTATAGCAATTGTATTGTCCGACAAGTACCAGTGACAATCACCCATTTTTATAGTTGTAGGCAATACATGCAGAGATATTGTTGGCCAACAGAAATCTTCTAACCTGTCCGTTCTACTAAATGGATGCTCGCCATGGTACAAAAGGTTTTTTGAACCTTTGATTCTTACGACTTTATATTTGCATCTATTGCCAGCTTTATTGTTTGAGAGGTAGCTGGGCTTTGAGCACAAACATTCTCAGAACTAGGTACCAAATTTTTTTGACGCCCATAGACTTAAATGGGTGTCGGCAACATTTCGCCAGCGGCAAATTTTTGCCGAAACGAAACAGGTCAAATTCGCCCATTCCTTCTGGGCAGTCCTACACTCAATTTTTCATCTGATTCATTGGGGGGCATATTTATCAAAGGTCGAAGTTAAAAAAACTTCGAACTTCAAATTCAAAAAGACCAATTGAATGGAAGTCAAAGGTTTTTTGGGGTCGAAGTGGGCCGAATTCGATCGTACTTCGACCTTCGATCTCCCAAACTCCCCCAATTGCCTCCATACAGGTTGTAGGAGGTCCCCCATAGGCTAAAACAGCACTTCGGCAGCTTTTAGGTGGCGAATGGTTGAAGTCGAAGTTTTAAAGAGACAGTACTTCAAAAAAATTCGACCTTCGAATTTCAAAGTTTTTTCAAATTCGAATCGAAGTATGACTATTCCCTAGTCGAAGTACACAAAAAATAGCTCGAAATTCAAAGTTTTTTACTTCGAAACTTCACCTCGACCTGATAATCTGCTGATAAATCTACCCCTTAGTATTCTACTGCTTTACTATACATTTTAAACAGGGACTAAGTTTTACCAGCAACTCACATGCTTCCAAGTTAAAACTCACAAACATAGTTGCCCTTTTATTGGCCACCCTGTGGCTGTGGAAAGGGTGGGAACTACAACATGGAACTACCCACTGCTCCTGTATAAAATGTAACAAACAAGGAAAACAATCCCTGTTTTGTGTAAAGGGTAGTGCATTTTTTTTCAGGCACAAAATGGGTTGAAAAAAGGCAAAGTCCATCAAGTTCAACCCCTCTAAATGAAAACCCAGCATCCATACACACACTCTTCCATACTTTTTACACATAAATAATATATACCCATATCTATACTAACTATAGAGTTTAGTATCACAATAGCCTTTGATATTATGTCTGTCCAAGAAATCATCCAAGCCACTCTTAAAGATCAGATGTACAGATATAGTGGGTTAATGTTATATTCCTGCACCCTGCAGTTTTTATATAAAAGCATAAGGCACCAATCAAAAACCATCTGTGTTTCCAGATTTTATATGAGAGCAGCAAATTCTGGCGTTGAGACAGTTAAAGTCAAAACACTAATTATTAATAAACCCCCCTCTGCTATTTCCAGTCATTGAATGCAATTGTTAAAGAGGCTTTTATTGCAGCATTGCTTATTTATAAATGTGTTTATTAAATCTGTTTGTTGTGGAGCTAAGACTTCAAGCTGAGCACTGATCAGCACCCATTTCTCCTCTCCTATTATGAGGCTGATTGATCACGGGGGAGCCGATCAATCTCAAAAATGAAAATTTAATATAAACTTTAATATAAACTTCATCTCACTGAAATAAGACACTTTCTAAATACAATCTATTAGAAATTCTTTACCGTTTAAGAGAAAATGAAGTTACTCTTCAGTATCTCACTCTCAGCAACCTATCAGGTTCCTTATTGTGTCAGATTTTCATTGACATCCAAAAGGCAGCCTCAGGGCACCAAAGACCCATAAAATGCCCCTGTATATACAGTATATATACGTCTTTTTACTTGGGGGTGTCAAAATTAGGCACCCCCAAGTGATCACATGTACTTACCTGAAACCCTGGTAAACCCAGATAAGCGCATGCGATCATTTGGGGGTGCCTTACTTTTGGCACCCCTGAGTAAAAAGACCTTTCCTTCTCCTTTAAGGTTAAGGCAGAGGATCCACTGTACTCCTGTTCTAACTGCTGACCTGGCTTGGTCCCTTGTCAAGGAATTGATCAATCAATGTGACTGGTGAAGGTCTTATTGCTGTTGGCCAGTCAAAGGTAGTTTTTGATGTAACTGAAAAAAAGAATTACTAACAGATCCTTTCAGCTCATTTTATAGGGGCCTATTTATTAGGGATGCACCGAACTTCAGATTTCAGCAGGATTTGGATTTGGGCGAATCTTTCTGCCCGGCCGAACTAAATCCAAATTGCATATGCAAATTAGAGACGGGGGAGGGAAATCCTGTGTCACAAAACAAGGCCATATAAAATGTTTTCCCCTTCCCACCCCTAATTTGCATATGTAAATTAGGATTCCGATTCAGTTCGATATTCGGGCTAATCTTTCGCGAAGGATTCGGGAGTTTGGCCAAATTCAAAATATTGGATTCAGTGCATCCCTGCTATATATGATACTGTTGGAATACAAAAGCAAAGATCCGTTTGGTTTCTATGAGCAACATCACCTGTGAAGTTTTACTCTATGTTTTACACAGCATGATAAATAGGCCCTGACAGTGTGTGTCTTGTTGAAGACATGTGCAGTATGAATGTACACATATTTGGGGATTGAAAGACAACTAAAATGTTTCCCTGAGTCATGGGGGCTAAAGCGTTACAGCTGTTAGATCACATGACTAACACTGTCAAGAGGTTGATGTTATTGGCTTATCAAACGGAGGCACATTATAGTTATTGGCAGGCACATTTGGCAGCAGGGTAGCAACAAAAAAGAGCGGGAAAATTTATATAAAAAAGAATGACTACCTGTCATTACACCTGAGGCACTAAGCAAAGTAATAATAATAATAGGGATTCGGAAAGATATTTGAGCAGAAATAGGAGATAAGCACTTGACTAAGATTTTAGGCTGGGGGTAGGGTTGCCACCTTTGTGCGGCTAACGATCAGGGCAGGGAGCCGGACCACAGGGTGGGCCAGTGTCTTTGTGGGTGGGTCATGCTGCATCACATGGGTTATGAGTTATGATGTGGTGATCCATGTCAATCAGGAGAGAACCTGTCTGGATTTTCTCATTTGGAAAACCGGGCAGACTTTCTTAACCCAGGCAGCCCTTTTGAAAACCTTGCTGTCTGGGTCAAATCCAGGCAGGTGGCAACGCTAGCAACGGGTCACCGGGCTGCTGGGGAAGCTCAAATCAGGGACTGGCTTGTGTCCCAGTGAAATTGTGTGGTGGCAGTTCACAGTTACCTGCTCAAGCCATAGACCAAATGCCTCAACTGTAGGGTCTTACCAGACCAGCATGTTATTTTACTGTTAGCTGCTTGTGCAAAAGGGCAGCCCTAACAATGCACATGTGCAAGCCATGTCGTTCTAGTGATAAAAATTGTGACTGACAACATCATATCATGGCACAGGTAGTGGCGTATTCTACAAAGGCATCTTTTAGGTAAATCTCCATCCATGTGTAGCAAGAGCCTAATAGAGATGCTGTCAGTATGGTAAATTATCGTTTTTTGGGGGGAAGGGAAGTAGATGTAAATTTCCGTTCTTCAGCGGAGTAAGAATAAAAATAGACTTCAGAGCCATCCGACAACTATTCCCTCGGAGATCTATACATTAGAGTTTTCACTGGAAGAATCTTTTTCACACTGACGTAATTACTGGTTGCTACAGGTTACTGCACTACTGCAGTTTGTACCTTTGGTGGCAACTGTGCCCATCACTGACTAAAACTTCCAGATCCATAACTTTATCGTAGCACCCACATCTAAGAAGGGAAGATACAGCATTTAGAAGCTAAAAATGTGGCTGCCTGAGGAAGTCTGCACTAAGTGACTCTTGCCTAAAGGCCAGGTTAGTTCTTACCTAGGGACATCAAACTGCCACCAGCAAGAGCAAAATAGGATTAATTTCTAGGACATGTTACGTTAAAGGAGTTGTTCACCTTCCTTCACTTTCACCTTCACTTTTTTCAATTCAGTTGTTTTCAGATTGTTGACCATAAACAAAGACTTTTTTTCAATTGCTTTCCATTATTTATTTTTTACTGGTTTTACCAAAATTTAGTATGTAGTAGAGAGTGATATTTTGAGGCAATTGGCAATTGGTTCTTATTTTTTTTTGAGTTATTTAGCTTTTTATTCTGCAGCTCTCCAGTTTGCAGTTTCAGCAATCTGGTTGCTGGGGTCTGAATTACCCTAACAACCATGCATTGATTTAAATACGAGACTGGAATAGGAATTGGAGAGGTCCTGAATAGAACAAGGAATAATAAAAGGTACCAATAACAACAAATTTGTAGCTTTACAGAGCATTTGTTTTTAGAAGGGGTCAGTGGCTCCCATTTGAAAGCTGGAAAGAGTCGGGAGAAAAAGGCATAAAATGTAAAAACTATTTAAAAAATTAAGACCAATTGAAAAGTTGCTTCGAATTGGCCATTCTATAAAATATTAAAAGTTAACTTAAAGGTGAACCAGTATCGTGTCTCAGTATCTTTGATATAAGCAAATATTGTGTCAATTCTAACAGCTGCCTTTAATGACACTCAGGGATAATGCTCAGCAGGGGCAAAGAAACCCTCCCCCAGAGCTACTTTAGTAGGTGAAAAATGAAACTTTACACTTCAATCAATATTAGAAAAACGCATATGCTAATAAGGGGCGGGAGGGAAATCATGTGAGTTTTTGTTACAAAACAAGAAAGTAAAAAAAGTTTTCCCCTTCCCACCCCTTATTCGCATATGCAAATTAGGATTCGGTTCGGTATTCGGCCAAATCTTTCGGAATGGATTCGGGGGTTCGGCCGAATCCAAAAGTAGTGGATTCGGTGCATCCCTACTAAAAATAAATGCTCTTTAAGACCAGAACTGTATTGTAATTGTTACTTTTTATTATGTACCTTTCTGTTTCAGTCCTCTCATTCTAATATTCCAGTCTCTTATTCAAGCAGTGCATGATTGCTAGGGTAATTTGGACCCTAGCAACCAAATTGCTGAAACTGCAACCTAGACAGCTGCTGAATAAATAGCTAAATAACTTAAAAGTCACAAATAATAAAAAATTAAAACCAATTGCAAATAGTCTAAGCATATCACTCTCTACATCATACTAAAAGTTAAATTAAAAGTGAACAACCCCTTTTAGGTATTACATTTTTAGGAAAATGGCTGCTGAGATTCCTGTCTGGAATAGCCTGTGGTGTTTGGTGTTTGGGTCTTTAAATACACATATTGTGTTGTAAGTGTTCAAGCCTATAATTAAGTGTCTAAGGGACACGAAATGCGTAAGGCTCGAGATGATTGTTTAAATAAGGATTTTTTTTATACTTTTTAACCAACTATACTTGTATACATGTGGCTTGCTAGTGTGCCCTAAACCTTTCTTTCTTTGTGTAACACTGTGCAGTGACCCAGGATACTTCTGATTAGTTCTGAGAATTAGCATTAAACGTTGCAGCAAGTACAGGGAGGCACAAACTGTATATGGGTACTGATAGTATAAAAGAACTGGAAAAGACAAAGGCAGACACGGATCAGTGCACTGCTATAATAGAGAATAGTAAATACCATGGATCAGGGTGCTGCTGTTATAGAGAAATAGATGGGTAGGTGGGAGGCAATACATAGATATATATTATGGTGCTGCTAAAGAAGGATAGCAGGCATATGGCGATACAGACAAGGGGACTGCTATAATGCTATTATAGAGAAGTTTCCTGATGTTATTGGCAAGTAGATAAGGGGGGCATAGAGAGACAGATCAGGGTGCTGCTATTATGCTGCTATTAGAGGGTCACATAGAAACACAATCATGGGTTACAGAGGAAAAAAGACTCAGGGAGACATACTGTAGGTGTGGGTGCTGTTGTTATTGAGATGTGGGGGAATAGGGAGACCTACTATTACAGAGAAGGAGAGAAAGTATAAGGAGACATGGATTAGGGTGCTTTATTATACAGTGAATAAGTAAATAAGCGGGAATGGGGAGTACTGATATAGAGGAGAGGAGGCACAGGGAGATGGATCAGGGTGCTTCTATAATAGAGAGGGTGAGGAGGCTCAGCGGCACAGATTAGGGTGTCTGGCACACTGGTCCGAAGGGTACAAGGGCATAGGAGAGTTATAAATAGCAACAAACTGAAATCTAAAGGAGACAGAAGCACCACAGAGATAGGCGCACACAAAATCACTTTTTCTCCTCTCCCACATGCACACCATTCTGAGAAAGTGACAGTTTAATTAGTTACAGTTTCCTTTAACGCTTAGCAAGTATATGAGGCATTTAACAAAACAATTAGCAAAAGGGAGGAGGATCAGAGTAGATATAAATATCCCCAGGTGTAATATTATTAGAAGGCAAAGTAATAGTTGGTAGTATCAACTCTTAATAGATGTGCAACATATCTTTTGAAAAGTGCAAAGGGACAAATCATGTGTTTTTTTTTTTTACCTTGTGCAGAAAACACATTGCAAGGGCATCATTTGCACCCATTTACCTGTCCTTGTTAACAATCCCTCATGTCCCCAGTGATTTCATTATGTAAAGCTACACACAGTGTGGCCCTGATGTGGGCAACTCCACTTAGGAACTCGAGATATATGGAAAGGGGTCGGTGTAGGCTAGTCAGACATCATCTATTCCTGATGTCACTCAAAGGATGGAGGTATCTGACTGCACCAGCAAGTATCATTGTATAGTCCTTGCTCATGTGTTTGGTCATCAGTGGCCTTTAGTATTCCCAAAGTGACTAATGACCATCTGGTGCAGTAGTGAACTAGATATTACTTCTTTTTCAGGCCCCCTGTTTTACCAATATTTATTGAATTTGTACATGAATTAGGGTCCCATGGGGCCCTATACCTCCTGGGGTGCTTAATAATTCCTGTTATATTGATTCCTGGACATTTGACCCTGCCTGTAACTCGACCTTGATTCTAATCTGCCTGCCTTTTGGACTTCTGCCTGGATATTGACCACGATTATGCCTGACCCTATTTGTACTGCAAACTTGAACTTTAACCCCTAAAGCTTCCTCCTTGGTCCTGACTACGCCTGCTGGGAGCCGATAGGCCCCCTGACACTTTCAGACTGAATGTGGACTGTCCCGATATTTTTCATACCATGGAGATTGGTAATTTTTCTGCATGTATTGCCAGTAACGTAACTAGAGGGGGGCGAGGCCTGGCGCGGGATGCGCAGCCGGGCCCCCCGCCTCCCTACGTACACCTGGAACTGCCCGGGAATCAACCCAGAACTGCCCGGAATATGTGCTGCGCAAGCTGCCGAGGGGGCCCTGAGGGGGTGCGGGCCCTGGTCCAATTGCACCCCCTGCTCCCCCGGTAGTTACGCCACTGTGTATTGCCTATCTGACAATATCAATGAGTGACAGTTACTGCTATTTGTCAGACATAACTTTTGTACGATTGCTGTCATGGGCAGAACATCGTCTGATTTTCTCTTTTACTAATTTTTAATCTGAATGGTTAGTGGCAGGTCAGAAGATTGAGACGTACTATTGTTCGTCGGATACAAGGCTAAAATTTGCACATCTATGGTCAGCTGTAGGCTGCTATCCAACTGGGAGATTTTGTTGCCCCCATTAAATTGGTGCTACTGTGGGCGGCAAATCTCCCTAAAATGTTTCTCCATCGGCAATAATTGGAATCGCTAGTGGTAAGACCTATGCAGGGGCACTCCTCCAATGAGGTGAGTTAAAAGACTGATAGGGGCAGCAACAAGTCGCTCCTGGTACCTTTAAGAGCTGAATTTTCATTTTTTTAACCGGAAATTCGGCTTTACTAGTGCAAGAGATCGCAATTGCGCTCTCCGCACCTGTCTGTCACTATCATTGCTGCTGAATTCTCAGTGTGTGAATCAGTGTTTGGTTCCGACACTGCAATGAAACAGTCAAAGGAAATTCAAATGAAGCTCTGTTTCGTTTGATTGGTCGACTTGTTCTGATGCAGATCAGAGATTCCTCTGCTTGAAATTCCTAATATGGATAAACTGTGGGATTATTTATTATGTCGATTTTTCCATGCACCTTGTAGCCTGCTGATAGTGGGGAGTCCTGACTCTGTAGGTCCATGGGTAGATAATGTCTACCCATTATCTAAATAAGGTTGCCACCTGGCCAGTATCTTACTGGCCTAACTGGTAAAATAGCAGTCAAGGCTTGTATTGATTGCAAATTTACTGGCAATGTACTTGCCATTAGATATTTAATACCCACTTGTTCTGAACCTGGTGCACCTCAATTCTTGCCTTTTTCTCTCTGATCCCTCAGAATCCACCTCCTGGTCTGCCCACTTATGTAATCACTAGGCCCATTAACGTCATTTCTCCAACCCTTGATAACACTGATCCACCCCTCTTACATCATTAATCCGCCCTCAAGCATTCGCCCACCAGATTCAAAAGGTGGGAACCCTAAGTACAGTTTACATAAATAAACTGTTGTGTAGCCATTAGGGATGCACCAAATACACTTTTTTATATTCGGCCAAACCCTTGAATCCTTTGTGAAAGATTCAGGCAAATACCAAACCAAATCCAAACCTAATTTGCATATGCAAATCGGTGAGGGGGAGGGAAAAAGAAAGCTGCATGAAGTGCGCTGCTAAAGAACTTTTACGTCCTTGTTTTGTGACGAAAAGTCACATGCTTTTAAGGATTCGGATCCGGCGTATCCGAATCCTGCTGAAAATGGCCGAATCCTGGCCGAATACTGAACCAAATCCTGGATTCGGTGCAACCATAGTAGCCATGGGGGCAGACATTCAAGTTGAAATAGGGCTGTAGGGAACAATCGTACACCAAAAGTAATGGATAGAATTCAATGTTTAGTTCTTACACAGGAAGATAAACAGATGTATATTAGTGCAACTGGTTCTGTCTGGGCTATTTTTGGCTTTGTCCAGGGGCAATCCCGTGCTTAAAACATCAGTATTGGAACAGGTCAATGGGGGGCTGCATTGCTAGGTCAATAAGAACAATAGCTTTACTTTTAACCTGGAAATTCGTCTCTTAGGGGCAGATTCATCAAGGGTCGAATTTTGAGGTGATGTGAGTTTTTCTTAAACTCCCATCAACTCGAAATTGGAATAAAAAAACTGAAATTTAAAAAAAAAAAAAAAAAAAAAAAAATTAATTTGAGTGGATTAGGCTGTATTCAATGGCTGGAAAAAAAAGGCTGTTTTTTGATGGGGCCAATGACCCCCTTATGAAAGCTCGAAAGAGTCACAAGAAGAATGAAAATACTTCTAAATCTATAAAAAAAAAATAATAATGAAGACCAATTGAAATGTTTCTCAGAATTGGCAATTCTTTAACATATTAAAAGTTAACTTACAGGTGAACACCCCTTTAATATCTACTTCTTTTACCTCAAGTACAGTATCATGGATGCATTTTTCCCATGGGTAAATATAGGAGTTATATTTTGCCAGCTATAAATGTGTGTAAATTTAGCTAAGATGGTAACACGAGTACCAATCACACTGCACAAATAATCATTGGTACATGTATGGCGCCTTACCGAGTCAGACTGATGTCCAGTTCTTGTGGTTAGAAAATGTACCATGGCGGCCAGATGAAGAACAACAGATGGTACATGAGGAAGTGAAAGCTTTAAGAAGGGGTTGGATGGTGTTTAGCAAGTAAGGGAATACAGGGTTATGGAAGATAGCTCATAGTACAAGCTGATCCAGGGACTAGTCTGATTGCCATTTTGGAGTCAGGAAGAATTTTTTTCCCCCTCTGAGGCAAATTGGAGAGGCTTCAGATGTTTTTTTTTTTTTTTGCCTTCCTCTGGATCAACTGGCAGTTAGGCAGGTTAAAAAAAGTTAAAAGGTTGAACATGATGGACGTGTGTCTTTTTTCAACCTAACTTACTATGTTACTATGTTACTATGAAAGAGCAACAGCTCAAATGAAGACATACGGCATTTGATTGGTCTGCTTCTCTTCTAAACAGATCAGAGATTCCTTCATTAAAAATTCCTAATATGGACAAAATGTGTAGGTATTTAGTAGGTATTTATTAGGCACATTTTCCTGTGCTCCTTGTTTTCTGCCAATTTAGTTAAGGTGCAAAGTATGTTTCTTAATCCTCCATACCACTTTGTCATTGCCCATTGGCTCACATCTGCTGAATCCCTGAATAAGGTAACCTGTAGATTTACATTTCTATGGAAGCTGGTGGAATTTACATTCACCTGGTTCATCTGCCGATGCATCATGTCATCCAGTTCATAGTATGAGGTGGAAGAACCACGGATCCTCATCACTGCCTGCTGTGTCTTTTGTGTGCATGAACAGCAGAACAATAAGGACGCAGCCATACTGTTTGTGGCTCCTTTTTACATGATCTCCAACCACTTGGCCCATGGGGTGATTGGGCGAAAAGGGTCATCTGGTTTGTGCCTTTAGGCCAGGTCATAAATGAGGTGGTCCATCCTTGTTCTGGTCAGGCAACCGTCGGTAAAGGTGGCCATACACGGGCCGATAAAAGCTGTCGACAGACCGAGTCGGCAGCTTAGTGGCCCGTGTATGGAGCCCCCTGACGGGCTTCCCCGATCGAGATCTGGCCGAAAGTCGGCCAGATCTCGATCGGATGGGACTAAAAATCCTGTCCCATTCCTGTTCGTTAGGATCCGATCATTGAGCCCTAGGGCCCACAATCGGATCAGCCCGATATTGCCCACCTCAAGGTGGGCATATCGGAGAGAGATCCGGTCGTTTGGCGACATCGCCAAACGACCGGATCTCTCCATGTATGGACACCTTAAGGCAGCTAGCCACATTGATGGCCTTGCACTATGGGCAGTGGTATAACTGGTAAAACCTGGATGTGTGTAGGTATGTATAAACTTGTTGCAATGTGCTGTGTAACTGTGATATTTGTAGTTGCATAACTTTGACATTATAAATGCGTGCAATTCTGCTAGTGTCTACTTGTGTAGCTGTGTTATTAGAATAGTTAGCTTAAAGCTACTTTTGTATTTGCTGTATGTGTGTATTTGCTGTGTCATTTACCACTTGTGCCTGTGTCATTGTGTGTTTGTCAGTTTATTTGTATAGGTATGCATAAATCTGCTGTATCTGAACAGTTTTGTTAGTTTCTCTGTGTCATGGCTGGTTGTGTAGCTGTATTTGTGAAGGTAGGAGTGGAAATGCTGGAGCTTGGAGCAGTTGTGTTGGTGCCTGTGTATCTGTGGCTCTTCATGTTTGTGTACCATTGTGTTATGGCAGTGATTGTGAGGCTTCTGTGTTTGTGTAACTGTGTGCATACAGCATTAGTGTGTTCCTGGCATTCCCTTAGATGTCACTCTGTCTCTTTGCTTAGTAATTAGCGCCATATGAATTTGCCTGTGAATAGCAATTAGACCTTATTAGCATCTTCATCTGTTCTGTGTGGGCTGATCTCTGGGGTTGGGAGGCTGAACAGGTTTGCAGTGAGCTCAGAACTGAACTTGAATGTGTGTCTTGACAAGACAAACCTACAGAGAACTGCCTTTAGCACAAAGGGCTCTATCTCTATAGAGTGATGGGAGTGTCGAGAGACAATGCAGCACATTAAAATACTAAATCACATTTCAAAAGTTTGGATGCTGCAGTCTCTCCATCTCCAAATGTACACAATGTTGGACTAGGACACCAGGGACCCACCCAAGAACCTTAGACCAGGGGCCCACCAAAAAACCTTAGACCAGGGTCCCACTCTCAGTACTATTATTCTTCCTTTCCTCACTCAACCTCTATTCTTTTAATCTCTATTCTTTACATGCTAACTATTATTGTTTCTATTTAGCATCATAGAAATAGGGAATGACCATGACCATATAGGCCAAATGTTTAACAGCATGAAGGCCCACTGACACCTGGGCCCACCGGGAGTTTTCCTGGTATCCCAGTGGGCCAGTCCGACACTGAATGTACATATTTACACAAGGAAACTGAAAGTGGAAGATGAGATAAGTTCATAACAAAAATGCAAAGAGATAGAGGCAACAGAAAGTAGCCAAAAGGCTGAGCAAAAAGAAATGGGAAAATGGCTATAATAGAAATGAATACTGTCTGATGGAATGGGAGGCAAAATCAGCTGATGAGAAGGAAGATAAAAAATAGGAGAACAGAAGGGGCAAATACACAAGAAAAGGGACTGGACCACTGGTAACATTAAAGGGGTGGCTCGCCTTTAAGGTAACTTTTAGTATGTCAAAGAATGGCCCATTATGCAACTTTTTAATTGGTTTTCATTCTTTATTTTTTATAGTTTTTTCATTATTTGCCTTTTTTCTGACAGTTTTCAAATGGGCGGCGTTGACCCCTTCTAAAAAGCAACTGATCTGTAAGGCTACAAATTTATTGTTATTGCTACTTTTTATTTACCTTTTTATTACTCCTCTTTCTATTCAGGACCACTCCTATTCATATTCCTGTCTCTTATTTAAATCAATGCATGGTTGCTAGGGTAATTTGAACCCTAGCTTCCAGATTGCTAAAAATGGAAATGCAAAAGTAAAAGCTGCTGAATAAAAAGGGGAACAAGAGTTGAACTTCAACTTTTTTTTTGTAGCTGGAATTTCAGCTCTTCTTGATTAGAAAGTCCTGCTCCATTTGATAGAGTATGAGAGAGGAAGGTGGTGCAGCTTCAGGCAGCAAAGCCAACCCCCCCCCCCTCCAAGAGCACCTACAAAGTATGTAGCCAAATCTTACCAAAACACTGGAATTCCAGTTTTCCGAGCCTTAATATTATATTGATGGTATTATTTATTCAGTACTAGAGATCGAATCCAACCCATTCTGTATTCAGCATTGCAAGTTCCACAGTATAATTAGTCCTCTCTTCCTTGGGCCTATGGCAACTGTCTGATACCTATCGGTGTTGTCTGTCATTTACATAATGTAAACCACCTGGCACTTACACCTTCCAATGAAGCGTGCAAAGTACAAAAAAACTACACAACATTTTTTTTTTTGAATTTTGCCTTCCTCTGTTGCAGAATTGCTGCATTTGACAGAGATGGATTCATGAGAGACAGGAGGAGGCCTATAGGCATCCCACTCCATCTCCCAGCCTCCTTCCCATTCTCGCTCTTATTCATCTTCCCCTGGTCGTAGTAAATGACTACTATAATAACTGGATTCTAGCGGTGTGTGTAGCACCCAATGTCCCCCCAATGAACTATGTTCAGCTCAATAGTGATTGCTATCATGTCTAGTTTATGGTACCTGGATCACTTTAACTTGAAAAGCACCTGCTTTTAAACCAGTAGTATCCTTGAGCTTCCTCTCCCCTCAATCCTTTAGTATGTTCCAGTCTGCAGTTCAATTACATCTCGTCATCAACTGAATTTAGTTATTTTCATTTAATGACCCATCAAGGTTAACAATTAATTCTGTTGAGCCAAGGATAAGGTGTATATCTGAAGCCTTTGGCATTGTTGATGTTATTCTATGAAATCCGCCAGTATCGCTACACCTGCCACTCTATCTCTTCTCATATTGTGAAGCTGCCGATGGCCATACTTTCATTCCATTGAATTTCCCATTATTCTGAATCCAACTTCAAAAAAATCATTTAGAAAGTGGCACAATTATGTTTAATTCCTTGTAGAAATGCTAGATTAGAATTATGGCTTTTGCAGTTACTGCCTGACACTGTGCACTCTATGGCTATTATAATCAATTACAACAAATCCTATGACTATCTGTACTGCAGGTGCATTTCTTTCCTGTTTTATTACTGCTGCTGAAGCTTTCCTGATGCATTCAGTAACATTGTACTCATTTCCGAGACTTGCCAGCTCTTCTATTGTGCGTAAAGCTGCAGAATGGAAAGATCGTACTCAGTAATAAATAGTTCTCATCATTTTGTGGGGGGAAGTTATCAGCGTGCAGCCTCCGCAGCTGGATATCAGGAAGACATTTACTTCAGCATAATATAGAGGAAAAGAACTTGTATTTCCTGGGGCGTTAGACTTATGATATATCTCCGGTCTCTGAATAGAGAATATATTCAGTGCCTTCTTCCATGCCATATGGCACAGCTCACCAAAAGCAATAGGCTTTATTAAACCCTTCCTCTAAGGTTATTGTGTGCCATGGTATGTGTGCTCCAGTACATACACAAACATACATAAATGATACTCAGAATATTTCTTTATTTAAATGAATATAAACATCAAATCTCAGATTGTTTTTTTTTTTTTGCCTTTTAGCAGCTTCCAGGCTGCAAAATGCACCCCGCCTTTGAAAACACTCATCTATAATCTACAGTCTAAAGTAGCAACGACTGGAAGTGGGAAGTTTTGGGGTCCCTCCCAAAGACAATGGCTTAGCATCAAAATGGTCACCTGACGACTGCAGTTATAACATGTACAGGCTTTGCTCCATCTACCAGTAATAGGGCTGACACATATGGTGCCAGAGACCATTCCATTAACACTCTCTGCCAGACACCAGCAGTGTTATTCAGGCATCATGTTCCCCGCCATGAGACCAGCAGTGTTGTTCTGTTAACCCATGCACAACCGGCTCGGGCAAAGCACTATACCACTGACTCCTACCCTGATAGACATCTGCAATAATTCTGCGGTGCTTACAGCAGCTTCCAATCCTGAATGGTGCACAGAACATACGGTTATTGCGTGCGGCACAAACTCCACAACATATGGATCAGGTTGTGGTATTGTGGTGATTTGCACAGATGCTCAGTAAACAGTGTCACAAGGTGGGGTAAGAGGAAGGGCTCTGTATGCACACAAGCCTGGCTGAGTGTATACTCACATACCAATATACAATGCACAGAATGCACACTGTACACATACATACAGGAACCACACAATACACATTTTGTGATACACTCAATGCCCACTCATTAACACTATCCCAGATCAGTAACTTCCCTGCTGGTTCTGTTGTTCGTTTTCCAGGTACCACTTATTCTAATGATGAGAATATCAAGCTGTCAATAGACCAATGCATTGTTCTTTTGTCCCAACTCACTAGCAGTTGCATTAATCTGAAAAAAAAAACAGACTCCATTTGCAAGCTATGAATTGCAGTTATTTTGTCCATTTAATATTAAATCTGTTAGAGTTTGAGCATTTGAATTAATTTTGAGTCTATATGAAATGTTCTCATCCCATTCACTCTTTCCTGGCAATTTATTAGACCAATGGTATGCAGATTATGGACATTTTAGGGGTCGTTTTCTAGTCACAACCCAGTGAGCAAAATGCAGAAATAGGCCGCAGGAGTCACGGGCTACAAGACAAAGCAAGAACAAGGCTTGTTTAATGAGCACTAACGGGCCTGCTCTTGTCCTTATAAACCTCATCTGCAAAAGTTGGGGGTAAAATTGCAAATCTGCGCTGTCCTTCTGGTGCTTGTATTGCTGCCATGTTGAGGGGCATCTGGTAGTCACATTATTATAAAAAATGGAGGAAAGCTTGATCTGCTTTCATATGTAATAACTATAGCCTGAGCACCTGCCACACATGAGGGCACTCCTATTTCATTCAGCAACGGCGTATACAAGCATTCTTATTTGCCTACATGCATGGTCGGCGTAGGGTCCCTTTCACACTTCTTTGTGGTTTTATTTTTTATCCATCTCAACTATTATGTCAAAACCGGTCCATAAAAATACACCTGCTTACGTACACTTGACAGGTGAAATAATCTCATTACTTTTTTTTTGCATTTTATTTTGCCATTTTTATTAATAATTAGTATGGTCCAATTTGACCACAAAATGAAAGTAGGAGCAAAAGAAGCTACTGCCCTGGGAAAATGTATATCGTAAGTACTTTCACTCATACTTACAGAATCAGTCCACACTGTTATTCACAGGTACTCACTCACTCATTCACTCACTCACTTGCCTTCACAATCACCCTCCCTTTCCTCTTTCTGGTCAAATCTCTGTGGCTAGTATGTCCTGGAATGTAAGCTCCATATCTGGCAATGTTAGAATAGGCCCATCATCAAGATCTTCTCCACCAGTCAGGGCTCGAAGCCTCTGTTCCAGGGCTTGGCATCTCTGAAACATGTGCAGGTAGCTCTGCTGGAGTTGACGTTGATAATGGATGACCTTCTCCCTCTCTTCCAGCCATGTCTTGCGCTCACGCTGGAACACATCCGTCATCTGCTCATTGTTCTGCCGCTCAGCTTCAAGCTCGGTCCGCAGTGTGTCCAACTCGGCTTCACTTTGGGCCTGCTCCCTCTCCTCCCTGTCTTCCTCCATAATGCGAAGCCTATCCTCTGCTTCTCTGGCCCTCTGCTCTTGAGCCTCTGCCCTACCCTTAGTTTCCCGGAGCTGTGCCTTTAGGCTCAGAATCTCACTGGCACGGAGCGATGACTCTTCTTGAGTATCCCGGAGCTGCTGACGGAGGGATGCAATCTCCCCGGGTTTCTGCAATGCCTGTGTGGGCAAAAACATGGAATTTTATGCTCTTTGACTCTCGGGGGTCTCTCTGATTTACTAAAATAGGTTCTGAGCTGCACTAGTCCAGTTATCAATATCAACCAATCAGCAAATAGTTTTGACCAGCTTAGCACACATAAGAAAATGAAAGCAAAGTTCTTGGTTGCTATGGTTGAATTCACTGGTGACTATTTAAGTAAAGACTTCTGTCTTTTCCCAGATTAGGCATTTTTATTTGATTATTATTAAACTATTGATTGCAACTCAAAGATGTGCCCTTTAGTTACAATTAAATATAGTGATTAAAATAAGGCAAATGAGTGGTTAACTTCTAAACCATTTTGGGTTTTCATTAACCTACAGCCTGTACACACACTATAAGTGTATTATATTTTTTTCTGCTCTGTACAGAGAATGATAGACAATTTAACAGTCATGTTTAGTTTGTTTTCAACCTTGGTTCATTTTCTCATTTGCCTTAGGCCCACAATAAATCTACACTATCATCCCAATCTACCTGCTCACTGATTCAGATGGCCATAGATGTAACAATTTCCAGGAAAGCTTATTTATTTCGATACATACGTGTAGAGCTGAATCGTCATATACTGTATAGAGGTAGAAACAATAGAATACCACCTGTATCTGATGATTCAGCACTAATATGGCATGTTCGCATGCCTTCAAAGGTGCCCAATCAAAATTCTCCGGGCAGCCTGATTGATGAGTCGACCAATATCCAAGTCTTCTGCTGATATTGGCCGGCTCATCTCCCACCATACACGCAACTAATATTGTACGGAAAAAAAATTGTACGATATTATTGGTGTGTCTATGGCCACCTTTACACAGATTATGAATGTGATTGTTTATATGTTCTGCTCCAGGGCTGTCCTTAATACTAATGGTCATGGGGGGGGGAGGGTATTTTACTAGACTGAACAAGCTGCGTTAATCTCTTTAGATCAGGGAAAGTGGTGTAAACCAACCACATTTTATCACCTCATGCACTGCACCTATGCTCCAGACCAATGGAAAGTGAGCTCACCAACAGCAGAAACAGGGCATGATTTCTGGTGTGGCAGGATTTTATATTAATATCAAACAAGATGCCTTTTCATATAGGGTCAGTTTGTTTTTTTGATAAGCTCACTTGAAGGTCCACCTAGTTCCATCTACAGTACATGCAATTTTTTGTGCCTTTCTTTTTACTTTGAAGCAAAGATTCACTCCTTTCATTTCTTTCTGCATTAGCTTTCTTTACTGAGTCAGATTTACTTCCTCACCTCCCATTGTGTCTCATCCATCGATGGACTTATGGACATCTTTCTCTCTTTTTCATAATTCCGCATCTTGCTTTCCTTGGCCTCCCTCTCCTGTGTTACCTGAATTTGAAGGACATGCTGACCTCTCTGGCCCCTCTGAGAACTCTGCCTGGACCTAGTGACACCTCCTCTGTGTCCTTCTTCTTTGTTCTCAACAGGTTCAACCCTTGCTAGATCATCACAAGATGGAGGAGATCTTAAGCCTGATTTTGGTGGCACACTTAGAATCTTGTTGGCATTTCCACCATCTGACAAGGACATAGCTCTGAGACTGAGCATGTTGCTCCTCGAGCTTTGGGTGATATTGTGGGCGCTGCCCCCAAAGCGTCCTGTTGGCATTAGAAGAGCATCCAACTGGCATGCAGTGCCTAGCTTATTGGGGTGGGTAGGAAGGCTGGACATGGAGTTCCTGCCTGATTCAGACATGCCTCCCATACAGTGTCCAGCCCGACTCTCAGCTTCCCGAGAACGATCTGAACGATAATAGAGAGATAACTGTGGTCCACTCTCTGCAGCTGGATAGCATGTGACAGCTGAATTCCTGCGCATTCCAGGTTTCAGTGGTGTAGGACGTAGGGCATTCATCTCCTGTTTAAGAGAAGGACAGTTAATACACACAAAAAATATGCCTTTTGTTTGCAACTGATGTGTTTTATCATTTTTAAGTCAACCATTTTCTTACTTGCATGAACTAAAATCTCCCAAAGTTCATTCCTGTTGCCTTCTTTTTTCTCTTTAAAGCTATTCTTCTTACGTTATTTTTAGTTTTTCCTCACTAACCTTTACAATATGGTACAGGAGAATCAAAAGTCTTTTTACTGCAGAAGTAAAAACATCCCATTGAATTCTATTTCTCAACAGTAGCCCCAGGTCAGGGGCATTATATTTAATTAATCAATGTCAAAGATTTGCTAAGATAATACAATACCCCTGTTCTTATATTCTGTATCTTATCAACCAATCTACTGCTTTGGTGAGTGTTACATTTTCTGTGTTGACTTTCTCTTGCCGTTCTACATCTATTCCTGGCATATAATGACTATTTCACCTTTACCCACTGCAATAATTCAAATAAATTTTCAGTTCCCATTTTAACATTACCTTTCATATATCAACCCATTATTTTGTCCATCGCACACATCTAAAGTTCATAAATTTTCAATCTCTACTCAAATATGAATCCAGGTTTCATTCTCAATCTCTCATGTAAAACATACCTCTTCTACTTACTACCTACAATTTACCCATGTAACCATTGCTCCATTCACTGCTTTGGGGATCAATTGCTAAAACTGCCTTTAAAAATAATAAAGTAATCATTTTAGTTTTCTCCAGCCTCACACTCACCAGTTCTAGACGGTTGGGAAAGTGGATCATGCTGGGTGGGTTACATGTTTTATTTGGTGGACCTGAGTACTCTTGACTAGACTGAGGTTCTGGCTCTGTGTTTGTCACTGCTCCATGGTACTCTTGCCTAGGACCCACATGGGATTTCTGACTGACTTTGATGTAGAAGAAATCTTCACTTCGCCCCATCTTGGATCCTCCACCCTTGGCATGCCCTGACTCCTGGGAGAAGCCAAACCTTAGAATGCCATCTGAACAGCGGCTCAGCTTTTTCAGGTGGGGTGGTTTTCTCCCACGATGTTGGGAACCTCTCCCTTGCTTGTGATTGAACCCATGCCCAGATAGAAGACTGCCCACACTACCCATGGTTTAGTATAGATAGAAGCAGGGGTCAGAAGAACAAGAATCCAGAAAGAAGAGAGTTAGATCAGGGGTCATATCCGAGGGCCCTGGCCCCCTGAGAGAGAACCTAAAAGAAAGGAGAAGATAAAATTAAAAGTCTATAGGAACAAGTTACAACGCTTTCAAGTAGAAGAAATTGATCTATCTGAGGAGTAATCACTGACAAAGTTAACGTGGTTTTGCTTTATCAACACAATCCCTTACACCTTAATGGTGACATATCATTTTGTTGAAGAACAACATGGCCAGGTATGTTGCAAGTACTCACCCACTGAACTTCCTAACACAACTTAAACTAGAAGCAACATTAAATCGGTGCTTTGTGACATTGGTGCTGAAGGACTACATTTCAGCTATACTTAACTTTGAAATTGTTGCTCAACTGTAGCTAGCATTCCTGTTTCCATCTTTTAACCAGTAAAAAATGTAAATATTGAATCAAGTATTCCTCAAAGGGATAGTGAAAGAATAAGATGTTGGGGGGACCCAATACAGAATTAGGATTTGAGGTCCACTCTCTCTCTTTCTCTTCAGTCCATTAGCAACTGGAGTATCCCATACTGTCACCAGTTGATTGTCAAGAGGGCTGCATGCTGCAAACAACCCTTGCAATTACTATCTGCAGGACGTGACTGCAGGTTGGGTACAAAATGACGGTTTGTACTAGAAACTCGATGTGATCATTTTTTGCGACATTAGTGAATGTTCTCCCCCATCAGAGTGTTAATAAAGTCACAAAAATGGCTGTCAAATGAGTCAAGTGATATAAGAAGGAAGAGCTATAATACATCATTATATTCTGGAACCATGTCAAAAACCACAATTTGAGTGCTTGTGACACTCCTTACACAATGCATGATGCAGTTGCAACACTTGAGTGGTTAATCGTGCAAGAATGACATCAAGTGATTATATTGCGATCAGTCACAATTGGAAGAATAAAAATGGCTACTTATTGTACAAAGTGTTCCTTTCAAAATACACTCAGTTCCCATGGTAATAAAAGTCTCACACCTCCTTCAATGTGTAGCACAAAAGGTTTGGTGTAACTGTGGGCAACGGGTTAACTTTTGTAATTTCAGTCCTTGAGGTATCAAAGCCCCCCCCCCAGGTCTGCTGCTCTGTGCTGAGGTATGCCAGTCCTAGAGGGAGCCACGTTCTCTGCCATAGACATCCACTGTGCTCCCACACACTCTTCTGTGTAGCTCTAGAACTGACAGTGTCCCTGATTTTCTAGCTGTGTAGTCCTAGAGGTAATGGTCCCTCCCACGCACACTCTGTGCTGCATGAGTCAGGTTGGATCAGCCACAGAAGAACATATTACAGTCAAACAATAATTTACTGCATAAGGCACCAACTTATATACAAGAGCTACAGCACTGAGAGCCTCACTATATACTGATAAATACACCCCAGTAGAGCTATAGGAATACCCCAGCACCTTGTACATCTGTATTAACCATCAGTTATAACAAAATATACCCATGTGCTTTCCATCAACATCTCCCCCTCCCTGCTAATTATCAGTGCACGCTGATTTAGCTGTGGAAACGGCTCCTCAAACCTTTTCAAATACATCCTAAAATGGTTTAATCCACCGGCACAGATTAAGATGCCCCTTCATATTAGCAGAACCCCAACTGTGTGTTAACTCTTCACCAGCCACATATCACAGAGCCCCAACAGTTCTTTAAGAGGACTGATGCATATTTAGAAGTACATCTAGATGCCACCAACCTCACCAAAATTACTCTTGCCATTATAGGAAACCTTATTGGAACATCTTAAGGGAAATTAATAACCAATTTAGAAGAAGGCAGAATAACCAGTACAAGTACAGTTAATAGAGAACTCAGTGCATAATTACACTCCATGTTCTTTGAGCAGCACTCATACTCTACAGACTTTAAGGGGCCGATTCACTAACTTCGAGTGAAGGATTCGAAGTAAAAAAAACTTCGAATTTCCAAGTGTTTTTTGGGCTACTTTGACCATCGAATGGGCTACTTCGACCTTCGACTACGACTTCGACTTCGAATCGAAGGATTCAAACTAAAAATCGTAGGATTATTCGACCATTCGATAGTCAAAGTACTGTCTCTTTAAGAAAAAACTTCGACCCCCTAGTTCGCCATATAAAAGCTACCGAACTCAATGTTAGCCTATGGGGATGGTCCCCATAGGCTTTCCTAAGTTTTTTTGATCGAAGGATATTCCTTCGATCTTTGGATTTAAATCCTTCAAACCGAACGATTCGAAGGATTTAATCGAACTATTTGCGCTAAATCCTTCGACTTCAATATTTGAAGTTGAAGGATTTTAATTCCCAGTCGAATATCGAGGGTTAATTAACCCTCGATATTCGACCCTTGGTGAATCGGCCCCCTAATGTAATCCTTATTAATGCACCCAGTACATCTATTACGGTAACTGTGTACCAGACTTCTAAGCCATGTATTCCCCAGCACACCAATAGCCAAATCCATATGCTCTGTAGCATATATCTACCAGCACCCCGATATTTTATAGCAGATTTAAAGTAAATACCGTTACAAAACTCACTATCACTATAACAGCAGTCCAATATATTTATACAATCATTCTCAAATCTCTAATATCACCCAAATACATTTATCGGAGAATTATAAACAACAGCATCTCAATACATTTATCTAGAGACTCTAAGTACATCTCTATGTATAAATATGTAAAGATAAATAACATATCACTAACAGCACCCCAACACATTTAATATAAACTATTACTGTATATTTATGTAAAAATCAATGCAATCAGTTCAAATCAATAAGAATCTCTAAAAGCACTCCAATACATGTTTTGGATATTTAACAGCACTACGTGTAATAGAATGCCACATAAGGAAATTCCAGACAAATTTCTAATGTCAGCCCAATAGTTTTAATCTGGAAGCAAATCTGCTTCCTGAATAAACAGAATTCTAAGCAAAGCTACTACATTTATATAAGAATTTTAAGCAAATCTCAAGATTTAAAAGAGCATTCTAATCATTCTCTGATGGCACCTTAGAACCTTTATTACACAAGATCAATCTCTTAACAACAAAGTGATACATTTATAAAAGAATTTTAAGCAAAGTGTTACAAAAAAACAGGACAGAATTCTAAAATGATTTTAAAACTACCTGATACATTTCTTAAAAAAAACTGATATACTTTTTCTAACAACATACCTATACATGTATAAAAGCAAGCTCCTAAATATGCAATGCAATTCGAAGCAAATATCATCTTATCAAATCGTACTTCCATTTTAAAGCTCCTGTAATAAGCTAAGTAACCCTGAATCATGCCTAGAGAGTGGTATCATTTATAAACCCACAAGAGTACAGCTTTTTGTAAACAAGTAACCTGTCTAGCATCCTTATATAAGGAAACCTTTCATTAAATTATCAGTGGAACAAAACATTAATAGGAAAATATCAGCATACGTAAAAGTGAATATTGTAGTCATCTTTTTAAATTATCAGTGAAACAAAGCATTAATGATAACATTTAAGCGGTGAACATTGTAGTCACCTTATTAAATTACCAGTGGAACAAAACATTAATAAGAACATTTTCGCATAGTGAAAGGTGAACGGTGTAGTCACCTTGTTAAATTATCAGTTAAACAAAGCATAAATAGGAACATTTCAAGATACTTAAAGGTGAACATTGTAGCCACCTTGTTAAATTACCAGAGGAACAAAACATTAATAAAAAATAATATCAAGATACTTGAAGGTGAACAATGTAGTCATAGTTTAAAATTATTAGTGGAACAAAACATTAATAAGAAAATATCATGATACTTGAAGGTGAACAATGTAGTTACATTGTTAAATTATCAGTGGAACAAAACATTAATAAGACAATTTGATATACTTAAAGGTGAACATTGTACTCACTACTAGTACAGGAGGCAGGTACACTGAGAAACCACTCCAAACCATTTACTGAACTACCCCATCACATACTAAATGAGCCTCCCAACCCATTTGTAAGACCCAGATGCAAAGCTGATTGTCCAAACTACTTATAAGAGTGTTGTAGCATATTCTAGAACAGCACCCCTACACATATATACCAGAATGCCAACAAAGTCTAGAGCAAAATCCATCCATATTTATAAAAGCCCACATAAATGTAAAAGATCATTCCAACACTTTCTAGAACACACTTCCATGACAAAAGTAAAGCACTCCAGCATGTTCACCAGAGATGATCACCCCAATATATCTCTATAAGAATGATTACACCATCTATAAGAGATCACATTTATAATGCTGCACTTTAAAATTTTCCCAATGGATATTTGAATCCAACATATCTAGATCACTAGAAGGTACCCCAAATAAGGTACCACCGCCGTGTGACACAACCAATATGAGGTTGACACAAAACATAACTTGTATATATATAAAAAAACCTTTTCAGTTAAAATGAACTGTATAACTCAAATAAAACTAGCATTCCATTAACCCTTCCATTCAATCATGCTTTCTGCAACCAGCAGAGCATCATGTTTACCCATTTACCTCTAAAGTGGCACTCAGTAAAGTTATTCCATGTTGGACAGCCTGTTTGCCTGACTCCTATCACTGACAAGAACCTTCTTGCCTTTGCGATAAACCTGTAGCTTCTTTCTTAACTTGCCAGCCAGAGACCTGCAGCACCTTTTGCAGAGCAATGCTGTAAATGATTGGTCTCCCAGCCCCTCTGGAAACAATAGCCTTGCAAATAATTGCTTTATTATTTTCCCAGATTAACCCCTACCCAGTCAATAGCTTTTGGTATTAACCCATTTATCTGTAATACCAGCATATACAGAATACTGTCTTATTAACCCCCTTTTGCCAGAGCTTAAAAAGCACAGCATTTATAGCTCTTGTCATTCCAAAGAGCAGACCTTTTATTAACCCCTTTTTTGCAAAGCCTTGGCATTGCACTTAAACTGGGCAGAAAGCCCCCCATCCCAACCTCCCATTTCTTACCTGTCATTACAAAACATTATTTTTATTTTGGTATTTTTAATCTATATATCTGATAAATCTTACCAGCTCATTTAGAATTTCCTACCCCCCCCCCCACAGATAGTAAGCCCCTTTAACAAATAATTCTCCCTGCTCTATGCAGAGCATCACTCCCCACCTTTAAAGCAGATTCTTTGTCCTCTGCCCTTACCTGCTCCCATGTGTGTGGCATCAGTGACAGGCCTGATGTTCACTTTACAGCATTCACTTCTGCACTGGCACCAACGTCTGGTGGCCAAATTGGCAAACACTGAGCAGGCAGGAGCAGGTGCTGGATCTCTCCTCTCATTGGCTTGAAGGAAAGGCAGAATTTACATCAAGCTCTGACACCCACACACTTTTCTTCTATTCTCCCCCTTCACACACTCAGCCCAGCAGCTTTCTCCCTCGCACTTGACTCTTTCTATGACACTCTCCTGCCTCCCAGTAACCCCACATACACAATGTGCAGCAAAACTCACACAACATTTAACAACAATGCCCGACAGACAGAAGGTTCAATAGAAAAGGTTATCAAAAGACCCATTACTTAAACATAGTTTCTTCCTGGACCAAATGGCAAGGCTGGGGTGTGAGTATGAGACACACAGCTCTCTGTCACTGATACACACACAGCTATTTGTCTCTAATACACACACACACATCTCTCTGTCACTGATACAGACACAGCTATTTGTCTCTAATACACACACACAGCTCTCTGTCACTGATACAGACACAGCTATTTGTCTCAATACACACACACAGCTCTCTGTCACTGATACATACACAGCTATTTGTCTCTAATACACACACACAGCTCTCTGTCACTGATACACATACAGAGCTCTCTGTCACTGATACACATACACAGCTATTTGTTTCTAACACACACACACAGCTCTCTGACACTGAATCACACACAGCTATTTGTCTCTTATACACACATACAGCTCTCTGTCACTGACACACACAGAGCTCTCTGTCACTGATACACACACACACAGCTATTTGTCTCTAATACACACACACACACAGCTCTCTGTCACTGATACACACACAGCTATTTGTCTCTAATACACACACACAGCTCTCTTTCACTGACACACATACATACAGCTGTCTATCACTGATAAACACACACAGCTCTCTGACACTGATACACACACACACAGCTCTCTGTCACTGATACACACCCACAGCTACATATGGACACATGACTACCAGTCACACACAATACCTATTTGCTATTGGCATATACTAACACTTATTTCTAGTTGCCATGGTTTATTGCTTCCTTCTCCCAATTAGAAGTGTAAATGAATCATTAGAAATAATAATTGAAAATAATGAATGTTACATAACCAGTCACAGATCCTTTCCAGTCACACCCATATAAACACTCAAGGAGCCATTTGTGAAAACAGATACCCACTAGTTCCTCTGCAGTTCCTGCACCTACCCTTGCACAATGCCCTGTGCATTTCCTATGCACCTTATCTTTGCCTTTAATATAAACATGTACACAAAATCTTATTTGATATGCCAGAGCACACACAGTAGTAATTTAGTAGTAAATGTAAGTTTTGGTGTTCACCTTCATTTCAGTCCATACATATGTGTCTTAAAGGAATTGTTCAGTGTAAAAATAAAAACTGGGTAAATAGATAGCCTGTGCAAAATAAAAAATGTTTCTAATATAGTTAGTTAGCCAAATATGTAACATATAAAGGCTGGAGTGACTGGATGTCTAACATAATAGCCAGAACACTACTTCCTGCTTTTCAGCTCTGTTGGTTTACACTGACTGGTTACCCTGGTTACCAGGCAGTGACCAATCAGAGACTTGAGGGGGGGCACATGGGTCATATCTGTTGCTTTTGAATCTGAGCTGAATGCTGAGGATCAGTTGCAAATTCACTGAACAGAAATGTACCATGTGGCCCCCCTTCAAGTCGCTGACTGAAGGGGGGCCACAGTTATAGAGCTGAAAAGCAGGAAGTAGTGTTCTGACTATTTATGTTAGACATCCAGTCATCCAGTCACCAGCCTTTATACATTACATTTTTGGCTAACTAACTATATTAGAAATGTTTTTTATTTTGCACAGCCTGTCTATTTACCCAGTTTGTTTTGTCACACTGAACTGTTCCTTTAAGCAATTCATAGTTCCTCAATTAGTAAATAACAGGACTGTCAAACTGCTGACCAACAGCCCACCAAATTTTACAACCCCATCTGCCTACAAGTCCCATAGATAGGCCAAATGCATGGAGAGGGATGGACAGCATTGCCATGTCAGATGAGTTTGTGCAGCGCTTATTACTGTATATACATATATGTGTCCGATGCTTAGGATGGTCTTTGTGCAGGTCTTGCTCTGTCCCTAGACCAGGGGTGCCCAAAAGGTAGATTGGGATCTACCAGTAGACCTTTAGCTGATGATCAGTAGATCTCAAGACACTGTCAACAAACAGCTTGTCTAAATCACCCTCCTATTTCATACTTTTCATGCAGATATTTATTATGTTAAGGTTACATAAGAAATCGTTTTTGTTAAATATAGCAATATACATTTTCTCATTAATCAATATATAAGTAATATTTTCCATGGACCAGAATGCTAACATTGATTTTATGGATGTAGATCATAATGGGAAATCATGATTAAAAGTACACCTCTCATTAGTAAAGTATGGGCACTCCTGCCCTAGAACATGACAACATTTTCTAAGTTCTGTGCTGCCAATGCCATTCAATAAACAGTAAAGCACCCTTAGCTCTTGCCTCTATATTGCTTTAATGTGTGTCTATGTTTATGTCTCTTGAAATACCTGTCAGGTCCATTTCTATTTCTCAATGCCATTAAGTACATCATTCCTCATTTCCAGGTATTTGTTTTCCTGCCTTTTAAATGGGGACTCAGATTATCCTTGCAATTACATCAGTATGGCTGAGCACTATGCTTTCTTCTCCATTTCCCTCTTCAACTTATTCTCTTTCATCACCAGCATACCGTTCTCTCTAAGATCGCACATGGCTACATGCAACTTCTCTTTTCAGCTGGGCCCTGCAGATAAATGGAGGATAGGGATCTCAAAGATGGAGTATAACTCTCTCTCCAAAATCCCCGGGCAACACTGGCTCTTCTAAGGTAAAAGCAGTGTAGCAACCAATAGCTTTAGTATGTCCTTAAGAACGTGTGGGTTAGAGCGCACCTCCCACCAATGAAAACAAATAAATGGTGTGCAAGGTCAAATACACGATAATCAAAGACAGATATAGAGAAAGAATGACCCTTGTAGTTGCACCACCCCACAATGTCTGCTAGAAGTTCCCACTATGTGAGCATACTTAAAACTTAAATATGCCCAGGAATTAATACCATAAAAACAAGATCAAGAGGGACTTAGGGTCATTAGTTCAGGGAAGGAATGTAGAGGTTTGGTTTTATGGATACGTGACTTAACCTCAGTCAACGATCACACTTCCACTTCTGGCATACATTGTGGGGTGGTGCAACTACAAGGGTCATTCTTTCTCTATATCTGCCACACTTTAATATAGTGTTTAGGGGACTAATAAATGTATTCCCTATGTATATTGCATTCCCCTAAAGTTTGGCCACAGAAGGGCCCCTTAGTTTATACAGGAGCTAGACTCCTCTTCCTGGATCAAAGCATGACCCCCAGCTTTCCCCACTTTAGTCACTAGATGAGAGTTTAACATATAAGTTGAACACACGTGTGCTCAGGGCACATTTTGACTGTCCCCTTACTTGAGCAGGCAGGAACAGTTGCACTTGAAAACATGTCAGGTCTAGCTAGTGATAGGCTACTCACTTTCATAGGTCACTCTAGGAGTGCTATATAGTTGGGGCTATTTAGCCGAGCAGCTAAGGCTCCACCAAGGAGTGTTTAATTGGATTAGGATCCCAGGTACTTTGCCCAGAGTAGGGACTAAGTGTTAGAACTAGGGTCTATAGAGACATCCTTGGAGCTCCATTTAGGGAAGTGCTGAAAGCTGGGAGTACTTCTGTTTATGCTGTGCACCTTCTCTTATCCTACAGGGATTTATACTGACCATTGGTGCTGTGAGTGTATGCCTATCCACTGATGTTCTATGTTTCTGCTTATCTCTCATTGAACTCCTATATGGATTGTGTTTTTCAATAAACAAGTTCTATAGTTAAGTTATAAGAACCACTGGCACCCATTCTTTAACAATACTACTGATTACAGTATATTGCATCATACCTACACACCGTTACAAGGGCTCACCCCCTGAGTCTCATCCAGACTAAATAATGGGGTAAAGCTACTAGTTAGAGTAATGATGCTGCTCAATTTACTATATCACACAAGGTGATTTTATTGGCTCAAACCATATGTTCAGACAAAGAGTGGCAACGTTTTGGGCCTCACAGGACCCTTTATCAAGTCTCTTCAAAGTCTCCTATATCAAGTCTCTTTAAAGTCTCCTTTATCAAGTCTCTTCAAAGGGTCCCGTGATGCTCAAACGTTGCCATTCTTTGTCTGCTCACATGTTATGATGCTCAGTTTTCTATAGTCTTACAAGTGTTTGGTTAGGAGTGGATCTTCCTCTATGGCCTTCAGTTGCTGGCCCAGCTTGGTGTGTTCCAGGGAGCCTAGGATCAACAGGGTCCCAGTAAAGCTGTGCTGCCCTAGAGGGACCCTACCTAATGTTAAAGTAGGAGATCGAGGCACTTATCAGTGGCAGGTTATTCCATTTTATAGCACTTTCTAGGAAATTAAGATAGTGAGATCAGATAGAACAAGCAGCCTGTGCTCCAACAAGGATTGATAGCAGAGAGTAGCTCTCCCCTTGGCTCTGATTTGCCTAAATTAAGGGATTGCAGTTTTGAAGAGGGATTCGGGTATAGTCTTCCCTCTTCTCTGCATGGGATCTGGATCACAAAAGGGGTATTGAAATCCTAGAGGTGTACCTTAAACTTCCCTGGTTGTCTCCACATGGTATTGCATTGTGTCTCTGCCCTACATTTACTATCCTGTGCTGCACTGCCTCTGTGGATTTGTGAGTATTAACCCTGTTTATCATTGTCTTGGACAATAAACCAGTTCTGTTTTTTTTGCTGCAAGAACCTTCTGGCATCATTATTTTATTTTTATGCACAGTAGGCTAAGTGAGTTGTAGTTCAATTACATCTTTCCTTCATACCTTCCACCTAGCAAAGTCCCAGCCTTGTGTGTTGGAGTCACTTGTAACCCATGCTCTACTACTTTAGCTGGACATGAGCTATCATAGCCCAAAATAGTGTTACAGTGGATTTACTGAAGAACACAATCAATAAAAGAGGGTACTTTACTTTGTAAACTAAATATTCATGGGAGGTCATTGCATGCTATATATCAAAATTGGGAATCCACCTCTGATTTAGATTTGGTGAAGCCCTAGGTACTCGCCCCAGTTCACAGGCGACACATATATCAAAATTCCTTGTATCCAAAAGATAGCTGTCCCAAAGGCTTGCTTTTCCGTAAAAAATTTTCTTTATTTAAATTATCATTAAAAATTTGGTTACATTCAGTCCCCCCAGGCCCACCTTACGCGTTTCGCACCCTCCGGCGCTTAGTCATAGGTGTATCTCACCTATGACTAAGCGCCGGAGGGTGCATGCCTCAAGGGTGCCTCAAAAGAACTTTACACTCTAGCCTAGGTCTTTACCACTTACATTCTCCTCTGCTCTTTCCAGTGCACATTGTCTATCTCACACCTAGAGAAGTTACCTGACACTATGTGAAGTTCTTAGTCCCTTTCCCAAACTTCCTTTATGATGTCCAGCAGGCCTAAGGTCGGGAAGGCCTACACCCATGTCTACCCACCTTTTGTGAATACAACGCTGCTGAATACTGCAATGTATTCATGTGGCACGTGCTGTTCTCTGTACTTCATTTTGAGCACAGATACTTGAAGCAATTCAAAGAAGTGCACAGGAGGGTGCCATAAAAGTTTACACCTGCACTGCACATTGTAAATGACCCTTTAAATATTTTTTTTCTGTCAACCCTGGACAGACTGAACCACCTGTACGAGCAGGGCGGCCGACTTATGCTGTTGCTACCTGTACCTAAACCAGGGGCTGGGCAAAAAGTAAATATCTTTAATGGGGCTGGTCACTTTTAATTTAACTGTTAGTATGATATAGAGACTGATATTCCGAGACAATTTGCAATTGGTTTTCATTTTTTTATTATTTGTGGTTTTTGAGGTTTTTTTTTTTTATTCAGCAGCTCTCCAGTTTGAAATATCAGCATCCGGTTGCTAAGTTCCCAACTTACACATTGATATGAATAAGAGATATGAATAGGAGAGGCTTGAATAGAAAGATGAGTAATGAAAAGTAGCAATCACAATAAATGTGTGGATTTACAGAGCATTTGTTTTTAGATGGGGTCAGTGACCCCCATTTGAAAGCTGGAAAGATTCAGAAAAAGAAGGCAAATAAGTAAAAAACTATAAAAAAAAAGAAAAATGCAGGCTGAAACTGAAAAGTTGCTTAGAATAAGCCATTCTATAAGATAATAAAAGTTAACTCAACGGTGCAAAGGAGCTGTTGGGTTTGGAAGTTTTGAAGATTGATATTTGTTTGAAAGAAAAAAAATTATTAATTTTAAAGAAAAAAATAATAAAATTGACCCCATCAGCCAGATAGAATTTCCAGTTGCAGGCCAGAAAGAAGCAGAATAAGAAGATAAATAAAAGATAAAAACAATAAAAACTATAACCTGAAGATCAGCTGAAATTCTGCTCAGGACGGTCCATCTATAGCACAACAAAAAAGTTTATTTCTAAGGTGAGCTTTCCCTTTAATCTGCCAGTGTGTGGGCCATATTGTGGGTATAAGATGTTTTCTGGCTTTTTCTGATTCCTGGATAACAACAGAGCATTGAATTAATGCCGATGGTGCCATAGGCTGTTGCTATGGTAACTCCTTATGACAACCTGGCTATGACGAACGAAGCAGCCAGAAAAAGAGATGAACTATTATGTTAATTTTGGTGACAAGATGAGCGCTCAATTGCAGTGAGGAGTCACGATAGATATGGAGATGAGAGAGAGAACAGGAAGCCAATAAATATAAATAAGTGGATAATGACGCTCAATTATCCTAAACTCGCTCACGCCAGTGATTCTGCCATGGGGAAGGGCATTTCCCATTCTTTGCTATGGGATGGGGTGTCCATATTAAAGCTCCCCTAAACTTCAGGACTAACACATTTTTTTATAAACACATCGTAAATCTTCTTATCATCCCCAATAGGCCAATTTTTACCTCAATGTCATATAAAAGTCCAAGGCTCTCCTTCTTCTATAAGTTTTCAGGTCTGCCCTCAAATCTGTGCCCAGCCAACCAGAGATTAGTGAACTCAGGTAGAGGGGGGCACAGGGGGTACAGTTGTACCGGGCCTAAAGGAGGGTCTGTCTGTGCTGCTCTTTCCGAACTACATGGGCCCCCCTTGACAGTGTGTGTGCTGAACACAATGTCCTGAAGCGACCAGGACCCAAATTCCTGAAGACCCGGAAATCTGAAGTCTCAAAGACCCCGAAGTCCCAAAGACCCCAAGTCCCAAAAACCTGAAATACCGAAAACCTGAAGTCCTGAAAGCCTGGAGTCCCAAAGACCTGATGTCCTGAAGACCTGAAGCCACAAAAGGAGCCCGAAGGAAAAGGAAGAAGTTGTCATTGCTGAGAACAAGGAAGAAGAAGGAAGAACCTAACATAAGTTCCACTGAACACCAATGTGTTTTTTTAAAAAATGTTATTAAACCCCTGGCCACCAATGTATTATTTTTTTTTTTTAAAGATTAATTTTTATTGAATTTTACAACTTAAAGAAGATAGAGGGAAGAGAAGCTAGATAGAAAAGGAAAAGAAGGGGGAAGGGGGGGAAGTATGGCTGTAAATTGGTGTTCATTGGTTAGTTGATGTGGCTGGCGACTCGAGCCAAGGTTTCCATATACTTTCAAATTTCTTTGGGCATCCTCGGGCTAGATACGTGAGTTTGTACAGTTCCAATTGCGAATTGATTAGTCCAATCCATCTTCTCAATGTCGGTGGCATTGGGCCCATCCAGTGCAGGGCAACCACTTTTTTTGCGTAAAAGAGGAGCAGCCTCATCAGACATCTAGTATTTACTCTGGGTATCACGGAGTCCAGGAGACCCAGAAGACAGGTAGCAGGGCTAAGTATTTGGGGAAGTTCCAGTTCCGTAGCCATAAAGTTCACAATTGCCCTCCAATATCTGAATATCACTGGACACTCCCACATTAAATGCAGAAAATTGGCAATAGAAGCACATCTTGGACAGCCGGGTGAAGCCACCCTCCCCATAGTATACAGTTTCTGCGGAGTGAGGTATGTTTGGTGTATGATCCGGAATTGTATAAGTTTGTCTCTAACACTCACCAAAGGAATATAAAGATTGTCTATGATTTCTTCCCAATCATCTGGGTCCACAACAACCCCGCTGCTCTCCCACTTATATTTCACTCTGGGTCGGGGATCATATCTATTGGAAATTAAGTGTTTGTAGGTATTGGAGAGGAGTTTCGTCTTGGTGGGCTGAGAAACTAATTCTTCTAACCCCGTGTACTGTAGCTGCAGAGGAGGAGTTGGAAATTGTGTTGAGCAAAGATGGCTGATTTGGTTGTATCTGAATTCGGATAAATCAGGCAGAGAGAGGGTCTGACGAAATGTAGCCAGTGTGTGAAGACTCCCATCAGTGTATACTTGGGACAACCTCTTTAGCCCTAACTTAGTCCAAATTCCCACTTCTAAAAATGCAGCTAAGTGTGAGTAATTACTGTTACCCCATAAAGGTGCATCTGGAGATAGTGTGGTGTTAGCCTTAGTGAGCTGCACCATTGCGTCCCAGGCTCTCTTAGTGGCATCCATAACAGGTAGTAAAGGGCCAATATCTTTTTGAGTCCTATATAAAGCATTATGCAGGCTTTCCACAGAAGTGAGAAATAGTGCCTCTATTATGGATGCTGGGTTGTCTGCGTCAAACACTTTCCAACTGGCTGCATGGGAAGCCTGGGAGGCAAGGTAGTACAGCTCATAATTGGGAGAGGTCAATCCCAGCTGGTCTTGCACCAATGTATTATTTTAATCCTCTATAGGCCCCTGGCCACCAATGTTTATTTAAAAGGCTTCAGATACTTTGTTGCTCAAACCTAACTACTGGTAAACACAAGGAACTAATGGGTTTTGACTCATTCCAAAATGAAGTGTTAAATGCACTGGAACCTCCCAGTTTATCTGCTTTAAGCACATGCCCCCTCTGCTGGCTGGGCAGAGATAATACATTCTCAGACCTTAAATCTGCACTGGGCTCTGCAAAGATGGATTCAGGGCATTACAGTAGAGACCACAAACTAGGTGGCTGAGTAAAGAAGGACTTGAAAGGGTCCTGCTGGATGCTCAGTGTCAGTATATTGGTGCAGAATGAATAACATGTGTGCGGCACATTCCACTGCATGATAGACTTATCTCTATGTCTGACATATGAAAACTCAGTAGACATCAATGGGAAGATGTGGCATTGGATTCAGAGACACATTTCATCCCACTGAATTAAATCCTGCCTGTAACTGGCCATTCCCATGGGATACTGTACACGGCAGTCTCTGCTGGGCATCTGTGAGCATAAGGGCCATTCAGCTCCAATTCCATGTTTTTTATGATGCTTTTGATCTCATTCCTTTTTCTGCACCAATGGGAAGTGGGAAAGCTGCCAGTTTAATGGTTGAACCTGATGAATATTTGTCTTTTTCCAACATAATAAGTGCATTCCTATTGTTGTTCCAGCTCTTGCCTCTCTCTTCTGGATCATTCCTCTCTCCTTCTTCATTGTCAGAGTTTCCATCTCACCCCCACGAAACAATAAATGTCTTGAATGCTCTGTTTGTTATTTTTAGACTATTTCTATTTTTATTTCTCAAACACAAACCCTGGTAACCCATCAGTGCTAATAGGCATGTAGGTGAGATAGAGTGTCGTGATCCTTACCTACTGCTCTTACTTGCTTACCAACTCACAGGGGCATGGGCTGCCTGAAATAACCCATTGCAACCCACTAGGCATTTGCTTTCACTATTCCAACTGCATGGCACTCTTCTTAACTCTTCTTAGTGCTGCTGAGGCTGCCACGTCATCCCTTTCAACCAAAATGAATATAAAATTGATCTGAGCCCTCTTCTAAGCACTATTTACATTTTGTCTTGTTTCCCAGATATTAACCATTTTAAATTAATATAATGAATATGATACAACATTCCCACCTGCTGGTCATTTCAGCCAGTAGGGTTGTTGCTCTCCTTAGAAAGTAAAGTTAGTGAGCAGAGAAGAGTCATCTTGTGTTTCTCTGGTCTGTTCTAATCAGAGCAACAATAAAGGAGAATTCCTATCATACTTACCGTAATTCTCTGTCTTTGTTCAAAGGTTGGTAGCTGCCACGGAGGAACTCCAGGAAAAGAGAATTACGGTAAGTATGATAGGAATTCTCCTTATTCCTGGGTTCCCTCATGGCAGCAACTAATGGGAAATAAAAAGCTAACAGGGCGGGACAAAGAACCACATAACACCATCTGCAATTCAAAATTTTACTGAACTGAAGCGAACTGAATAGAGTCTAAAAAATTAACTTCTAACTTGTAATGTTTTAGGAAGGTTGTGTTGATCGCCAACTGGCTGTCCTGCAAATGATGTCAGTAGGAACCTTCTTATCTGCTGCCCAGGACGTAGCCACTGCCCTAACATAATGTGCTGTGATACCCACTGGAATCTCCATCTTTTGCTCTACATAGGCTCTCTTAATAACTGAAACTAACCATCTGGCCAAAGTTGCCCTTGTAGCCGGCTGACCCTTCCTTATTCCAGCTGGGATGACAAAGAGTTTCTCTGAACTCCTCCAAGAAGCAGATCTATCCAGATATATCCTCAAGCTTCTTACTGGATCCAGAAGATGAGGAGTATCTATTCCTCGATGCTGGTAAGATAATCTCCCTATTAAGATGGAACTGAGAGGCCACCTTTGGGAGTACTGAAGGAAGAGGTCTCAGAATAGCTCTTTCTGTGTCACAAACTGTGAAAGGCGGACAAGCTGATAAAGCCTATAAATCTGAAACTCTGCTTGCAGATTCCAGAACTATAAGAAAAGCAGTCTTGAGAGTCACAAAATAATCAGAAACCTGTTCCATGGGTTCAAACGGAGCCCTTGATAAACCATGTAGCACTAGAGGAAGGCACCAAGGAGCAGACAGTCTCCTGTTCGGGGGTCTTAACTTTAAGACTGCTTTGAAAAACTGAATTATTAATTCTTGTTTTGCCCAATGAATGTGAGGGCTGTAAGAGCAAAAATTTGCACCTTTAGTGCACTCAAGCTCAATCCCTTCTCAAATCCAGTTTAGAAGAAAAGATAAAATACTGCTGATTGGTGGGGAAAATGGATCCACAGATTCCCTTGCAGCAAGCTGAATAAACTTTTCCCAAATGCGATGATATGTAGCATTAGTAGAAGACCTCCTGGCCTTCAAGAGTATAGAAACTACCGGTAGAGCAATTCCTTCTTTCAGTAACCTTGACCGTTCAATTTCCAAGCCATTAAATTCAAGCTCCAAGGATCTGGATGCAGAATGGAGCCCTGCCTCAACAGACCTAGTCAACACGGAAGTTTCAGGGGAGACACTACCGCTAAATTAGAAACCACGGCCTCCGTGGCCAATATGGAATGACTGCAATCACCTTGACTCTCTTCTGACAGATCTTCTTTAGCACTGCATGAATCAATGGAATTGGTGGAAATATGTATCTCAGCGGAAATTTCCATGTTATTGAGAGAGCATCCCATCCCAGAGCTTTGTGATGTGGTCTCCAGGAATAGAAGCAGGGAAGCTTGGTGTTCCAAGGGGAGGCCATGATGTCCACCCACGGCTCTCCAAACTTCGACGTTATCCACAAGAACACTTCTTGGTCCAGCTCCCACTCGTGATGATCCACAAATCTCCTTGCTTTCTTATGTAAGCTACTGCTGTAGAATTGTCTATTCTTATCTTTACACCCTTGCCCCTCAGGTGATCTTGAAAGGTCAGAAGAGCATTCCTCACTGCTCTCAGTTCCAGAATATCGGACAAGCCTTTTGACTCGATAGAGCTCCATCTCCCCTGTACACTGAACGGTAGGTGATGTGCTCCCCATACTACTGTACTTGCATCTTTGGTCACCAAATTCCAGGCTGGCTCCTTGATGGCAACACTTTCTGCAGATTCTCTGTCACTAGCCACCATTCCACCTGTTCCCGGAGTCCCTCGGGAATCATAATCTTCTGGTTCATGGATCAACGATTCTACTTCTGTAGGAAGAAATACTGAATGGCTCTCGTATCCCAACAGCTCCATCTCACCATCTGAAAGGAAGACGTGAGTAGACCTAACAGGCACAGCCACTGTCTTGCTGACAAACATTCCTGTGCAAGAGCCTCTGCTACTGCTTGCGGTATCTTGTTCATCTTCAGCTCGGGACGCGACACTCAATTCCTCTGGGTATCGAGGTGAGCTCCCAGATAGATCAGCTGCTGACTTGGTGATAAGCTGCTCTTCTGATAATGCACCAGCCAGCTGAATTGCTGCAAGGTTTGTAGGACCTGACCTGATATGGTCAGCAATTGCTCCTGGGAGGATGCTAGAAGGAGGAGGTTGTCAAAATAATGATAAATTCTGATGCCCTGCTCCCTTACTAGGGCAACTAACGCCAAGAGAATCTTTGAAAATACTCTGGGAGAAGTGGACAGACCGAAGGGCAGACAGACAAACTGGAAATGACCCTGCTGAGTTGCGAAGCTCAGAAACTTGTGATGTTGTTGTGCAATCGGGATGTGCAAATAAACATCCAGAAGATCGATAGAGATCATCCAATCTCCCAAATGCACCATCTGGATAATCGTTGAGAGTGACTCCATCTTGAAATGTTGAGGACTGATGAATCTGTTGAGTTCTATTAAATACAGGATCGGTCTGTACTCTCCTGAGGCCTTTAACACAAGAAAGAGAGGTGAATAGAAGCCTTGAAATCTCTCTTCTTCTGGTACAGGTAGAATTGACCTCTGAATCAGTAGCTTCTGGATATAATGATGGATTAGAAGGAATGGTTGAAGGAACATAATGCAGAGTCTGAGGTCTTTGATCGAATTCTATCAAATATCCCCTGCTCACCACTGTGCACACCCAGTTGTCTCGAATTGACCCAGCCCAAACCCCAGCAAAATCTTTCAAGCGACCTCCTACTTCCTGGGGTTTGGCTGTCAGATCCTCAGAATAATCTAGTAGTTTTGCCTCCCCGAAAGGAAGAAGAAGTTCTTTCCTTTTCCAATTTAACAGATGCTTGTCCTCCTTTCCATGTACGTGGCCTAAGACAGTGTATGGGGGGGATGAAGAGGGTTCTTAAGGTCTTCTATGATTGGCCTGTCCATTCTCATGATAGGGAGAATAACCCATTAGTTGCTGCCATGACTTTCCTATTCTGCCAAAATTAGTTTTCAGCCAAATTAACCAGCAGATGGTGTGGTTGTTTGAAATTCATTAAATTAACATTGTAATAAGAGTTTAATTATAACTCATTACTAATCAGCCACTGGAATTTCATAGGCTCTAGTCAGTATTTTAGTGAGGAGCCATAACTGATGGTTGGTGGCTAAGGGTTAACTAGGAAAAGGTTTCTTTGTGCATAACCTTGCTAGTTTCCCACAAAGTATCTGATGAGTATTTAATTTGGTTATGCAATCTACACACTAAAGTGACCCTCACACCTGAAAAATGCACTATATGCAAATGGTATATTTTCCCAAGGAAGCAGACACTGTAGGAAGCAGAATGCATCTGCATTTATACCCAATTTTCATAGGTCCCCTCACAAAGATCTGTCTGTTTTGGACTGTGAGTGGATGTGGAATCATCTCCAGTCACCCAAGCTTCTGGATACCTGTTAGCCTCCATATCTAACTGGACTGCCACTCCCAGTATTTGTCAGTGTTGCTGGGAGTTGTATGCAGTGAATATCTGAAAGGATGAAACTGTTCTGCTCATTAGAAGATCTGCAGGGGAAGCTGGTAGGAATGGAACAGCTAACCATTTGCATAACAAGCTCCCATAGAGTTGCCACCACTAATTAGTTTTCATTCTCCTGCTTTGAGTAATAAGCGATGTGCAATGACTTTCTCTAATCAGATTCCTGCAGATTTGGGCTAATCTATGGCAGCGTCGTCTCCATGCGATCCCTGCATGGACATGATCTCTACTGAGCAGCACTGGCGCCTCTCTTTAAGACAAAGGACTGACTGATTTATTTGGCAGCCAAATTAATTTAACAGACCCGCAGCCTCTGGTGGCGCTTCCTTCTGTTAATTTGTTGACTGGCTACCGAAAATTAAGTTAGTAAGCAGAGAAGCTTCATACAACCATTTCTCTGGTCAATTCTAAGCAGTAACACAGGGAAGGTCATGAGCTGCGATTGTTAAAGGAATTGTTAACCTTTGAGTTAACTTTTAGTATGACTTAGAGAGTGGTATTCTGAGAGAATTTGCAATTGGTTTTAATGTTTTATTATTTGTAGTTTTTGAGTTATTTGGCTTTTTACTCAGCAGCTCTCCAGTTTGCAATTTCAGCAGTCTAGTTGCTAGGGTCCAAATTACCCGAGTAACCATGCATTGATTTGAATAAGCAGCTGGAATTCGAATAGGAGAGGCCTGACTAGTAAGATGAGTAATAAAAGTAGCAATAACAATAAATACAGCTCATTTGTTTTCTTAGATGGGGCCAGTCAGAAGAAATCATTAAAAAAATTGCAAAAAAGAAAATGAAGGCCAATTGAAAAGTTACTTAGAATTAGCCAATTTATAACATACTAAAATGTAACTTAAAGGTGAACCACCCTTAAACCGATGTAGCAGAAATCTCCAAATTTGGACTGTTAATCAGCTGACTTCTGCTATATTGTTTCAACAGATGGTGAGACCGGTGCAGAAATCAGCAAGAGATAGATATTGCTTTTATTTTTATATGTGTATTTGCTGAGAAGTGATGAGAAGAAAAAGGGCAGGGAGAGACACGGTGAGACGCGATGGCTACATGCACAATTACACCTGCTGGGCTACTTTCACATCTGAGGCGCTTAAGAGGTGATATGATAACTATGTATAAATATATAAGGGGATCATATAATAATCTCTCTAATGCTTTATTTACCAGTTGGTCTTTCCAGCTGACACAAGGTCACCCATTCCGATTAGAAGAAAAGAGGTTCCGCCTAAATATTCGGCGGGTTTTTTTTACTGTGAAAGCTGTGAAGATGTGGAATTCTCTCCATGAATCAGTCTAGATGGCTGATACATTAGATAGCTTTAAGAAGGGGTTGGATAGCTTTTTAGCAAGTGAGGGAATACAGGGATATGGAAGATAGCAGATAGCAGGCAGGTTATATATCGACGTAAAAGATTGACGTTGATGGACGTGTGTCTTTTTTCAACCTAACTTACTATGTGCACCAAAGCATCACACAGAAACATGAAGGGTAACAGGGTGCAAACTTTGTGCTTGAAGGAACCTGGGTTTCTCATAAGCAGGCCACGGCATTACCAAATAGGACCACTAGGTGGCACTGGTGACATGTAAAGTGAATAAAATGTTCCACAAGGATTTTTTCTTGAAATATGAGCACAAATGAGCAGCTGAAGAATTCTACAACTTTATAGAGCAATCATTTCCCAGTACTTGTGCTAGGCATCCAACTTCTGGGAAGAATATTGGCCACATACGGTTCAGGACATGTTTAATTGGTGGCAAATTTGTTTTACATTTCCTTTGTAAATTGGCCCCTAAGAGCCCCTATTACTCCAGGGAATTTGTACCTGTTTAATGAAGGAATATGCAAGTGCTGCCTACTTGCTGCGTCCTCTGTGCCCCACTCTCTCCGTATATCTGTTACTTTTACAGGAATTGGATTTTCATGTTGCTGGTCCATATTTCCCAGATGGGCATTCCAGCTCCGCCGTCTTCCATGGCTCCTGATATTGATTGCACTTTTATTAACATCCTGCGCATAATTCTTCATCCAGACCAGACCTTGCATACAATTAGGCTTGCGGCTGCCTCTCCAGTAGGACGGCTAGCTGTCATGGGAAATAAGTCAGGAGCTTGCGGTGACTGGTGCTGTTAATGTACTACTGGGTTTGAATTGTTTGTCCACTAATCATCAAATATGAAAACCTCTGTGGACTCCTCCACCTTCTAAGACACTAAAAGGATATTAGTGGGCTAAATTTTCGGACAAAGTAATATAAATTTTCTTTGTGCTGACATCTGGAAAAATGGGTATATATATAGTATAGCCAACTGACTGCAGACGGCTGACATTTTATATTGTGAGAAAAAGAAGGTCTAGTCATGTTGCTTTGCTTATAAAAAACATCAGATGACTCTTCTTTAGTCACTAACTTCTTCTAAGCAAAGCAACATCACAAGATTTTCCTTTTCTAACAAAATTAATTTTCAGTTGACGGAATCCAGTTAGCAAAAAAGTTAGGCACCCCCAAGTGATTATATTTACCTACCTGACACTGGCCGGGGTTCTTCTAGCGAGCACCACGGAGTGATCCTCTTTCTGCTTCTTCTTCTCACGGGTGTGCATGCACAGTATAACAAAAAACTTTAACAAACTTTAACGAATAAGTCAGCTATTTCGTTCTACTGTGCATGCGTCTGCCCCGAGAAATTTGAAGAAAGAAGAAGCAGGAAGAGGGTCAATCCATGGCGCTCGCTCTAATAACCCCTGGACCAGTGCATATTTCTGCTGATAGGAACACTGGCCCGGGGTTTCATGTAAGTAAATATAATCAATTGGGGGTGCCTAACTTTTGGAACCCCAAGTATAAATTGCCTTTCCTTTCTCCTTTAAATATATAAAAGGCACAGAGCACGATCTGCACAGAACTATGATCTGCACTGAAGGGATGGAGTTCTGCAGAAACAATGTGCAGTAAAGCACAATCCATCTATATTTGCACAGGTTATCAGCGGCATATTTCTTCTACACACACTTACACAAAACTCATACATTAGCATAAAAATCAATACATTTACATAAAATCTACTACCTATCAACTGTATAAGAAATAAACATTAATTTATATTCAGTACATGTGAGTTCATGTTAAAGGCAAATGCCTTAATTCCATTGCATTGAATTTCCATCAGACTTGAGCAAGCTTACCATTTAAGGGGCATGTAAAGTCTAAAATAGAATAAGGCTAGAAATGTTGTATTTGGTATACTAAATATAATCATGAACTTACTGCACCACAAGCCTAATTGAACAAATAATTTATGCTTTCAAAGTTGGCTACAGGGGTTCATCAACTTGTAACTTTGTTAAACATCTTTGCAAGACTAAGGGGCGAATTCACTAAGATTCGTAGTTGCGCCAGGCGTAACTTCGCCGCACTTCGCCACACTTCGCCAGGCGTAGTTTCACCAGCGCTTCGCAAATTCACCTAAATCCGAAGTTGCGCTCAGGGGTAGCGTTAGGTTGCGATGTTGCGCTAGTGTTGATTCGCTAAGTAAAGCGAAGTTACGCTAGCGAAGGCTAATTTGCATACGCCGCCAAATTCAAATTTCAATGGAGGAATACGTATCAGCATTACAAATGGCTAGAAAAGCTTCAAAACATCAAATAAAATTTTTATTTTGCCCTACACATGTGCCCACTATCTAGGTAAGTTGCCATGAGTCAGGAAATGTAGGGGGGAAGGAGGGGAGCCCCAAAAATTTTTTCAATCTTTTTCAGCCTATCACCCATAATGTAGAAAACACGCCTGCGTTTTTTGGGACTTAGAAAAAATTTTGACTTTTTTTGAAGCAATCACTATCTACTCTATTGCGCTTTGCCTGGTCTGAGGTGGCGAAGGAAGTCTAGCGTAAAAGGTAGCGTTCAGTACACTGCGCGCGTTAGTGAATTTGCGTAGTTAAGTCACTAGCGAAACTTCGCCAGGCGTAAGGGTGCGAAGTAACACTAGCGAAACTACGCCAGCGTTCGTTAGTGAATTTGCGCAGTAACGAAAATGCCAAACGCTAGCGAAGTAACGCTAGCGTTCGGCGCTTCGGCGCTTAGTGAATTTGCCCCTAAGACTGTACACATACTCAGTGTGGTCTGGGCTGCTTAGGGATCGTCATAAACAAAGCTGCTTGAGTTCTGCATGGCTGGGAAGTAAGGTGGGGGCTCCCCCTGCTGTTCATAAGTATAATTGTTTCCCTGCTCAGCAGTTAGGGACCATCTGACAATTCCTATCCACAGCAGTAAATGAAGGGAGAATTTCACTGCATACAGTCAGGTTTCTAATAAAAACGGTAGACATTTTTTGATTAAAGTATATTGGAGATTGGTTTCTTTTTCATTAAAGAAAGTAAAAATGGGATTTTATGTTTTTGCCTTTACATGCGCTTTTAAAGACTGGGGAAATTAAGCAGCACAATTAATTCCTTAGGGGGCAGAGTTTGTGATTGTGATGATCCCAGTTTAACACATTCTGTCCTTTTTCTGCAATGGGGCTGTGAATCCCCAACACTATTAGTGTATAACATACCTCCCAACTGTCCTGTTTTTCATGGGACAGTCCCGATTTTGACAGCTCTTACTGAAATGTCCCGACTTTCTCTTTGATCTCCTGCACTGAACAGCCAGAAAGAGATTCAAAGTTTCCAAAACGTAATTAGCTTTTGGCAGAAAGCCCAGAATACGTGGCAGGTGCACTTAGATACTTTTGTAACAATTTAAGATAAGCAAAGAAGCAATTATAACAATTTAAGATAAGCAGGTACGTGTATGGCTTTCAACAAAACATCTCTCACCTGTTGTTTGTCCACTGTCGTTTCTGATGCTTCTTAGCTTGATCCTGAGCGGCTAACGAAAGCAACCCTCTTTTGGTGTACAAGTGATTTTGAGCGATTTCAAGGGGAAGTTAATCCTATCTTACTATTCACCAATGAATTTAAGCGGATTTAAAGAGAAATAATGAGCAAACAATGAAAGGGGAGCACAAAATGTGTTACAAAGAAAGTAAAAAATTACTGCACTATATATATTTAATTTTTTCTTGCTGTCTTCTCTCAAGCTTCTTAGGGAGCGCTGTTTCATAATTTTTGGACTATTTATCAAATACTTGACAATGCAAAAAGAAATATAAGGAGTGATCACAAGGAAAATCAGGAAGAATTTTCACAGTTGGATTAATCTCTCCCCCCCCCCCCCAATTAATATTGTGCTTTGTTTGTAGGTGCAAATAAAAGTTAGGCTTTTTTCTATGGTTTGTCTCGTTAACAATCATGTGATGCCTGCAATAGCAGCAAACAGCAGTGTCAGTAGCAGCACATACACAAAGGCATGGAGTAAACAAGTCGAGAAAGTGAGTGCGGTGCAGAATGAGCCCCCTCCCTGTGCAGGAGCTACGGGTGCTGCTGTTTGGTGCTGATGCTGACTATGGTTTCACAATGTGCCCGAGCACCAGCAGCATCTGGGGTATCTCTCAGGTACAGATCCTGCTCACATTAGATTTGCAGTAGAGAAATGGCAGTTAATGAATGTGCCTGTCGGTCAGCGGAGCCTATTAGCTTCTGTGTAACCCCACTCCCTCCTCCACATGCCTGTCTGGGTCCCATTAGCTCTCTGTGATATAGAATTAGAGCAAGACCCGCAGCCCCATTGCAGTAACCTGTGTGCTGTCAGTACAGTCTTGTTAGCCCAAATTCTTGACACACGGAGGCTGAGTTAACCCTTCCATTGCTCTGAGTTTCAAAGCCAGCAATCTGCTCTTCTCCAATCCCTACACATGTGTAACATTAACCAGTGGTGTAACTAGATGCTACGGGGCCCCACAGCAAATTCAATTTAGGGCCCCAAAATATTGATAAGCCGGAGTAGCCTAGCAAGATATATTAAAATTGCTCATTAATTAGGGCCTCACTGGGGCCCTTACACTCATGGGCCCCCTGCAACTGCAGGGTCTGCTTTCTCTGTAGTTATTCCCCTGACATTAATCCTTTTCATATTATTTGCTCCTTGTTTGCCATATTTTGTATCAGTGACAGCACATGGGGTTATTCCCATCAGTGAACTTGAGGGCCTCTTAGGAACTTCGAGCTGTAATCACCTGACCTACAAGTGCCCTAGCAGGGTCCGCACGATTAAAAGGGTTGTTCATCTTTTAATGAACTTTTTGCATGATGTAGAGAGTGATATTCTGAGACCATTTGTAGCTAGTTTTCATTTTGTATTATTTGTGTTTTTTTCTAGTTATTTAGCTTTTTATTCAGCAGCTTTCCAGTTTGCAATTTCAGCAATGCGGTAGCTAGGGTACAAATTATCCTAGCAACCATGCAGTGAATCAAATAAGGACTGGAATATGAATAGGAGAGGGACAGACTAGAAAGACGAATAATAAAAAGTAGCAATAAAAATAGTTTTTACACATGTAAGCGCTAGATGCAGGTTGGGACGCAACATGTTGCATTTCACCTGCGACTGGCCCATACATGTGTCTGTGTGAGTACAGCCCCCTTCAAAATAATTGACTGTGTCTACTCCTGCACTCCCCTGCCAATGTGTAAGAGCCTCAACCCCGCCCCCCCAACTCTCTGTCTATAATATACACCCCCAGCAGATTTTAGTGGTCATCACCCCATTAACCCCATCTTTACCACAATTTCATTAAGAATCCCTCCTCAATCATAGTGTCTTTTCATTAATTACAATTTCACCCGTTCACTCCAATACCAGAACACAAATCTGCATTTTCACATTAACCCTTCCACAAGAGTGCAAGCTCTACTGAACCCATATAGTGATGTCACTGGAAAAAAAACATAGGTTTTCTTTCCTGATTGTTCCTGACTAATATTCTGCACAGAGCCTCTCATTAACCCCACTGCTGCTGTCATTGCTTCCATTCGTGTGATAGATTGCCTGAGGGTCACTTGTTAACCCTTCTTGCCTTCTGGTTATGGATATCCTTGTAAAGCTCTATACCACATCAATGAAGCCGTCCCCAGGAAGTGCTTCAGTTGTGAGCCCAAACGTTGAAATAAATGAGATTTTGTTTGCTGTATAAAAGTCCTGCATTTTTTTATTTATTAATTTTTTGATGGTTTTGATATTTATCTATTTGTAACCAGCACCCAGGCATTGTTAATATTTTTGGCGTGCACCAGTATAGATACAGTATATATACATACATTTAATTAGTACTATGTATACACACTACAACTGGACTTGCTTGATGGCGGGTTCAGGGTCAAATCGTGGTATACATTTTATCAGAAGGACCAGCACTCCATATATATAAAACTTTTTTAATGTAAATGCATATCCAACATTTTGGCCCACCTTACTATATGAATTTATAATAAAAAAGTTTTGATCGACGATATATGGAGTGCCGGTCCTTCTGATAAAATATACTTACATATATATTATGTATATATATAATAGCAAGGAAATTGGATTTCTTGTGTATACTGTATATATATATATATATATATATATATATATATATATATATATATATATATATATATATATATATATATATATATATATATATATATATATATATATGGCTAGTTTGCTAGATTGTTAATCCAGTTGTTACATCAGAGCCTGAAAATAACATTTCCATCAAACGGTTTGCGTTTTTAAAGGCTTTATTGAATATTTTCTCCTTCTGGGTGGACAGGAAGGAAATTCTCAGCAAATGAATGACTGAACGTGAAGGGTTCATGTCTTTATTACAAATGAATAACCATTTCAGCATGAGACTCGCCTCTCAGAGGATATTGGACGTTGTCCAATAGCCGTGGGGGGCACAGTTATCGGCCAAGGCCCTGATCGAGGGGAAGCACTGAAAAAAAGGCCACAATGCAGTAACAAGGCTCTTAAGGGATGCTAAACAATGAACAAGAAATAGCAAGTACTAAAGCCAAGTGCCTACAGTCAGACAGGAAGAACAGTGATCAGCTTGGCTATATACACACTGGTACAGACCTAAGGTTGGTATGTCATTCCATTTGACCAATAATGTATCTTCACATGTAATTATAGGTTCTACAATGGAAAGCCATTTATAGGCAACCTCCTGAAACCGAAATGTCACCATCCTCCCCTGATATTCCCTTATTTCTTTGTTTGTACAATATGTAGTTACCCACAGCAACCAATCAGTTGTAGCATTCCCCAAGTAACTGGGGAAGTAAGCTTCTCTGCCTAGGCTTTTGGGTGCCTTTTTATAAGCTGCCCCTTGCACTAGCTTATTCTGCTAGGTACAGAAGGCATCACACATGGGGAGCCATAAACCATTATTAAAGGTGTGGTGCACCTTTAAGTTAACTTTTAGTATTTTAAAGAATGGCTAATTCTAAGCAACTTTTCAATTGGTCTTTTGTTATTGTTTTTCAATTATTCTTCTGGCCCTTTTCAGATTTCAAATGGGGGTCACTGACCCGATCTAAAGGAAGGTGCTCTGTAAGGCTCCACATTTATTGTTATTGCTGCTTTTTATTACTTACCTCTCTATTCACGCATCTCCCACTCATATTCCAGTCTCTTATTCAAATCAATGCATGGTTGCTTGAGTTATTTGGATCCTAGCAAGCAAACCAGTGGCTAAATAAAAAGCTAAATTATACAAAAAACCACAAATAATGAAAAATGAAAACCAGTTGCAAATTGTCTTGGAATATCACTCTCTCATTATAATAAAAGTTAATTTCAAGGTGAACAACCTTGAAAGGCCTCCCTAGTGTCTTGCACCTCCCACCCCAGCGTCCCATAGATTTTCTATAGAAATAACATTCACTTTTGTGGTGTCACTCATTGAATAAAAAGGGCACTGACCTCTGTAAATCGACACAGTGCTGATAGTAAAACTAATGTAGCATGATGTTGTGAGCAACGTGGGCATATAAGTGTAAATTTTGTGACAAACCATTGTATTTATATACCACTCAGCATTTAGCATTTTTCACATGCAGCTCATATAAGGTCACATTATTCTTTAGCAGAACATTCCCACCTTGTCACAGGCTGTCCTTCATTTTCATACACTGAGCTGTCCAGTGACCTTTAAATGCCACCTCCGCTACATGACATGGCAGTAGGGTGACGGGACTGACCTTTTAAAAACAGGGTTGTGGCAACGAGTGGCTTAAGCCTAGTTCAATGCCTTGGCAATGAAAGTACAGGGGCCAGTGATCATTATGTTTGAGGGTCATGGGAAAGATGACAGGTTGGGTAGAGGAGCAATATTCTAATATCAATGTGAATCAAACATATGGGCAGAAGATAATGGGGCTGCTTTGAGGATGCTGTGTATCAGATAATGAATAAAGAGATGATCTGCACATCAACTAACCTTTCTTAGGACAGCGACTAGTAGGGAAATGCTCTGCAGGTATGTGTGTGTGTGTGTGTATGGAGACTGACGTTGGTCCATCAGAGAGGACATGTCGTTGTCATGAGATTTCTTGAGAGTGATGATCTGTGAGGGTTTCATTGCACAGATTAGTGTAAACATCCATGGCAGACGTTTAAACCTGGCACAAAGTTATGTTTGTGGGTAAGGATTTTGGGAGTTGTAGTTTTAAAAAGACGGAGCATCACAGCAGTGTTTCTGAACCACATTGGTTCAGAAACACTGGGGATGCACAGGAGAGTCAATAGATATTTAAATTTCCAGTGCGCAAATCCACATTTCTCCGGTTCCGATGATGGAAAATTGCATGAATAAAGGGAAGAGGACAGGGGCGATGAACGGCAGTGGGCCTAGGAGCGTCCGCTATGTAAATCAGGCCCTGCTGGAGATTATGTGGGGTACATTAGCTCCAGGGACTTCAAGGGGTAAGTGGTCTCCTACAATGGAGAAGCATCTTCTCCCCCTTTCTCTTTCTGTTGAGGTTCCTCAAGGCTGTGTCCTGGGCCCCTTATTATTCTCCCTCTATACTTCTTCCCTCGGCAAACGAATCAACTCGTATGGTTTCCACTACCCCCTCTATGCTGATTGACACTCAGATCTATCTCTCCTCTCCTGATCTCAACCCAGAACTCATATCTCGGTCTCCTCTTGCCTGTCTGCTATCTCTACTTGGATGTCGCAACGCTACTGTACCTTAAATTAAACCTCTCTAAAATGGAAATGTTTCTCTTCCCTCCAACTAACACCATTAACATCCCGAAAGTATCCACCATAGCTAACAATTCCACTATCACCCCATCTCCCCAGGCCCGGAGCCTTGGGGTTATCCTAGATTCTGCCCTGTCCTCATATCCAGTCACTTATTAAATCATGTCACTTTCACCTAAGGTGTAGAAAAACCTCACGGCACTCAGGTCTGCGTGAAAATTTCAATAATTTATTGAAGCGGAGTGCAATGCACTACACTGTTGCTTTGGGAGGTTGCCGAGCCTCCACCCACGTGCACCAGGAATATCTATATCCATTGGAAAGGAGGGTGTGCGAATCCACACTACACTGTTTGGACTTTCACCTAAGGAACAAATACAAAATACTATTATTTATCACCCAAGATGCCATCAAAATTCATATTCACTCTATCGTCAAATAACGTCTAGACTACTGTAACTCTCTAATAATTGACCTTCCCCACCAGAGACTGTCACCTCTCCAGTCCATAATGAACACTGCCACGAGGCTCATACACCTCAGCAACCACTCCTCCTCTGCCATGCCACTCTGCCAATCCCTACACTGGCTTCCGCTACCTTTCAGAATTAAATTCACATTAATGACCCTGACATTCAAAGCACTTCATAACTCTGCCCTACCCTACATCGCTGATCTCATCTCTAAATACTCACCCAACCACTTGCTATGCTCCTCTACTGACCGGCTGCTCAACTCTTCTCCCATTACCTCCTCACATGCTCGCATTCAAGACTTTGCAAGGGCTGCACACCTCCTATGGAATTCTCCACAACAGTCTGTCCGACTTTCTCCCAACCTTTCTGCTTTCGAAATATCTCTTAAAATGCACTTCTTTAGAGAAGCCCACCCTCACTCTGCTTAACTACCAAATGCAATACCACATATAGTACTACATCTCTCACTCACTTAATTCTGATCCTGCCCACTCCCACACCTTGTGTCTTATTCCCTTCCCTTTAGATTGTAAGCTCCTTTGCACAGGGCCTTCCTCACCTTTTGTACCGGTATTCGTTGTGATGTATGTAACTCCATATGTTCTATGTATGTATGTATGTGATTTCGTTGTATAAACACATTTACTTTACAGTGCTGTGAAATATGCTGGCGCTATATAAATAAATGTTAATAATAATAATAATACGTTAGCTCCAGATGAAAATGAAACTGCTGAGTAAAGAGGACAGTCCAAACTTTCTCATGCCGCACTTGGGACTGGTTAAACCAGGGCATAGGCATTAGGGGATAATAAGAAGGTCATTCACCAGCTTTACCACTGGGATGAATTGTCTCTAAACACACTTCTCTTAGGGACCCCCATCTCTCATACCTTGGGCAGAGCAATTTCTTTACCTACACAAATATACTTTCTATTGTAATTAATTATCATTCAGGAATGGATCTCCCCTTGGCCCACTATACACCTGCTCTGGATCTGCTGGAGCCTGCCTTTGGGGATGGGGCCCTATAGCAAGTTCACTTTCTCCCTTGTGTTACTACTGGAATTGGCAAAAAGAAGGTTAATGCTCTATAGGTCTCTGGTGGGCGGTTTGAGTGGTCCTAGAAAGGATGTGTATTTAATGCGGGTAATTACTGAGATTCATTTGATGGTTAGCTTTCGAGCATTAGTACTACAGAGTCATTGATCTGTGATTGGGGCATTGACTGGAATATTATATGGGAGCAGTCCTCTCATAAACTAAATCTAATGAGACAAGCAAGGCTGAGCAGTGTGCACCTCCCAGCACTGTTATATATTACAGGGGGGAGAGACACAGATGGATGATTCAAAAAATGCTGGTAAAACACAAGAGAAAGACAAAATGGCAATTGATTGAAGTAATACAGGTCATCTACAAGGAGATACCAGCAAAATTATAAAGTGGGGTTATAAGGCACTATAGAGTTAGGCTCCACTTATATTCCCAGAAAGGACAAGCACATCCATTCCAGCCATGTATCGATATTGTGACATGCTGGAGTTAGTCAGCCTGAAAGAAGTCTATCAAACTCAGCCTTTGAGACAAATGAGAAGATACATGGAGCCACTAATCAAATCCAACTGGGGAGATAAAGGTTAAGGGGCCATTGATATGAAAAGTAAATAGATGCAGTCAGACTAATTTTGTATTATAAACCAAGTCTAAAATATAGGTTTATGTTATTGCCATAACCAGTGACCACAGTAGTGCCACAACCAGGGGGCCACAATGGAGTTACAGGGGCCACTGTATTTATAGTAGAGACCTAGAGGGAGGCTGGCTGAGAAACAGGGAGGCTGGAGTACAACTGTCACGACCGGCACCCGATACCAGAACAAATGCCAAGCACCCTGGCCTTGGCTCGGCTTCACCAGTAGTGTGACCACCGTTGGGCTTCGGGAGGAGCCCTCAGCGTACTTGGGTGCCACCTGGACTTAACGAGGGGTGCAAGGCGAGGTGTTCTGGCTGGCAAAGGGGCACGGCTGTTAGCAGAGTCTTTTGGGGTGAAGGTCACGGTACAAATGGAGCAGGCAAGAGAATAGTCAAACAGGCAGAGTCGAGGCAGGCGGATATCAGAATCGTCAGGCAGGCAAGGGTCAAACCGGGTTGTCAATCAAGGGGTTAAGCAGGAAGAGTTGTCGTAGGCAGGCAAGGGTCAGGATACAGAGTTCAGAATAGTCAGGATACAGGCAGGGTCAAACACGGATAAACAGGATACAGAATAACAGGAACAGATGCACTAGGCTCAGAAACCACTTCGAAACAAAGTTCTATCACGGGCACTGGGAAACAGAATGGGCCTTAAATAGGTACAAATTTCGCACCAAACGGGCACTATAATTAATGTACAGTACAGCAGACAGGGCAAAAAGAAAGACAAAGACTCAGCACAGCACAGGTTAATGCAGCACATAGTCCAATATTCTAGCAACAGGTTGGTCAGGCAAGGGTCAATACAGGAACACATTAGCAAAAGAGCCCCCAACATGGGCAGAGTGACCAGCAGGCGTGGGACCAATGAACTGGCTACAAATATCAGCATTAGTGGGATTTAAAGTAAATTTTGTGGCACAAGCATGTGCTGATGTCCCCTCCAGCATCCCTGGGAAATCCTAATGGGCACTCCAAGACAAGTACTTTGCACACGCACGTGTACTAAACAATAACATATTTTAATGGAAGGAGTTTGAACCACAGTTGAAATCTGGAGTGTTTGCCTCAATTCAATTTTATGCAAGTTTGGAACAGGGAACCAGGCTTTGCAGGTTAATAGCACCATATAACAATGGCTGCCAATTTAGCTGTCTGAGACCTTTCAGTCTTTACAAGTAATGTGAAATGTCTGAAGCAATGAAAAGAAAAAGGTTTAGGAACATTCCATGAGACGGTTCCTGCAGTGATGCTTGATCGCTCTACTGTTGACTGCTGGAACACTCAAATGAACGTTACCGATATAGATAAACATTGGTGTATCAGTCAGTTAACCTTAGTTCCAAGGGTATCTGGGATAGCAAATGCATCATCAACCCACTTATCACCCTAGCTGGACTTCAAGCTGGGGTTCTAGGTGTCTTAAGGAGAGAAAGGTGGCATTTTTGCAAATCTCATCCTAACTTGCCTTCAGACAGTAAGGGTCACCCATCATGGTGATTTGAGGCTTTTTCATCTGTCAGTGGAATCTGGGAATAGTAGTTCTACGTTCCTTCACTGATGGAAACATAATTAATCTAGACGTTTCTTAGAACGTGACTCATCCGCCAAACGCCATTCCATTTATTACCTTCATCACTAACCATTCCGATCTTGCCTGCCTCATCACATTGTTTCTATACCTGGTGCATAATAGGAGGCAGTGCCACGGCTTTTATAATACAGTATAAGAGGCTGCCAAGGTTGGTGATAATTCCATTAACTGTAAATTTTCACAATTTTACAGATAGCTGGATGATTTGCCTTCATCAATTATCACAGATGCGTTTGAACTGCATTGTCTGGTGGGAAGAAATTAGACAAGATCACTTCCAAATTAAGCAATGCAGCCTCTCTGTTCTCATGTTCATCATCTGCTTCCATGGGTAATTGACAGGGTCCATGTGCAACCAATCACAGCAGGAGAAATAACTGTCATTGGCATCAGGATTTATGGACGCACAATTCTCTCTCAGCCTATTACAGAGAACCTTTTACTTGATTGAAAAAGCTACAGGTGTGGGATTGTTTAGCCTTAATCCAAGCTCCAAATACCGCAATGCCATTCCCTGTAGGGTCCTACTCAAACACTGTATTTTTCATATTTGTTTTTCTCTATATTTTTTGGTAGCTAATATAGCATATTCATATACTGTAGATGGCAACCTCATCCTATTTTATATATTTTTCAAGTCTTAAAAACAAGGACAGTGCCCCTTCCACAGGATGCCTTCCACTATTCAAAACTGCACAACATTGCCCAATACTGTTCAGTTGAACCTGATTGATACATAATATATATCTGTGAGGTTTGAGGCCACCTTATCAGGCCAGTAGATGTTATTTACCCAGGTCTTCTGCTATGATGGCCAACTAAGGGCATGTACAATTGATGCCAGACCAGATTGGCTTTGATTGCTTGTGCGTCTGCCAGACAGAGAGTTGGCGACAGACAGAAAGTTTGCCCTGCCAAAGGCCTTGCTAGGGCAGGCCTTTGGCAGGGCAAACTCAACAGCTTTTGTCAGCTCATGTATTGCCAACTTAAGAGGAGTTATAGGGAAGATTGCACAGAGCAATAGAGCATTAGGGGAAATTATATAAAAGGCATATAAAGAACAATAAAAGTTATTGGGAGAATATTTTTGGAGGAGTTATAGCTGTGCCCCCCCCCCACAAAGAAGACCTGGAACAGTTGCTGGGGGGAATAAAGGCCAGTTAGGTGGACATTTAGGAAGAACATTTATTTGCTCTCCTATACAGGTTTGCCAGTGGTATAACTACTAAACTGCAGACCCTGTGATGGTGGGGGGACTGAAGAGCCCAGACCGCAGGGGTCTGCTGTATGGTAGTCCAATTTCCTTCCCTTGGACCTGTGCATTATTTGACTGTATCCAGGGGCAACGTTGGGGTTTTAAAACCTCTCTGATGACACAAAGGAAGGTAAGTATGATACCTGAATAATCATTTTAAATAGACCTTTAATATGCAAAGCACTTATACTGGATATGGTTCAATCTCAGCTTCTGTGTTTGCACAGAGTGAGGAGTTGTGTACTTCATAAAAAGTTGTAGACTGTTTGTTTGTTGAGAGGCACCAAAAGTATATTTTGCAGATGGTGCCATGTACCTTAAGGCCAGCCCTGCTGGGTACAGTGAGTACAGAGACTGTACTGTAGGAGCCTATAATATAGTATGAGTCCCCTTTTCTTCTAAACACTTTGATGTTAAGGGTTTGCCATTACAAGGGGGAATAAGGATATCCTATAGAAGGCATGCTCTCTCTTTTTCATCTTTGCCTCTGTCTCTCGCTCTTGTTAGGACCTTGGTGTCTCACTTCTCTTGTCTCTTGCGCTCTAACCTGATTATCGTGCTCCAGATGCCTTTATGATGTGGCTCATTAGGAACCTAATTTGATCAGCCTGCGATGTGGTGACAGAGGACAGCTGATATGTCTGAGTTCCGGCTTTGTAATGAGGTCTACTTATTAGTGCCGAGCCTGCAGTATCCCAGATAAGGGCTCTGCAGGTCATTAGAAGGTGAAGGGTTAAGTCATCAGATTTCTATTGGAATGTATGTGTAGATGGATAGATAGATAGATAGATAGATAGATAGATAGATAGATAGATAGATAGATAGATAGATAGATGATAGATAGATAGATAGATAGATAGATAGATAGATAGATAGATAGATAGATAGATAGATAGATAGATAGATAGACCAATAATCATGTCAGATCTCTACATAATGGGGTTGCTGAGATCCAAGTGGAAAAGCTTGAATGAACTTCACAGAGCCCTGTCCTCAAACCAACTGAACCCCTGTGTGATGAATTGGAACTTGTGAGCCAGGCCTGATCCCTAATATCAATGTCCAACCTTTAATGTTTCAACTCTTAGTGGGAATCTTTCCAGAAGAGTAGAGCAGCAAAGAGAGGAGCAACTTTATATTAATCCCGTTGGTTTGAGAACAAGATATTGGCTATACTTTTGGTCATATAGTGAAGGTTCTAAATTCCACAAATTCAGTTACTCATACCGACCAATCAGATCTTTCATTATTAAAATTTTTTAACTTATACCAGGCAGATCAGAATAAAATCACTGATATTATGGTACGAAACATTGTGCGTATGGTGGGAGACGACACAACCAATATTGACAAAAGGCTTGGATATCGGTTGGCCAAGGTGGAAAAATTTTATCGGGCACCCAAAAAAGTGCCCAAACATCAGCAAAAAGTTAATTGTGAATTGTCAGATAGAGGGAGAATTCTTTTGTTTCTACCTGTATATCAGATGATTTAGCTCTTAATGCTGGTAGAGAAAACTAACAACCTATGGTCACAGGAAAGATCTTTATTATAAAGTATATGGTCACCTTAACTGCCATGGTAGAATTTAGCACCTTTGTTAGTAAACCCCAGGGTTTAGCAGAGAGACAATGCAACTGAGAGAGATTGGGTCAAGGCTCTATAGCAGAGACGAGAGGATTCAAGATCTTAAATAAACAATGTTAGTGAGAGAGAGAGAGAAGGAATCACAAAGCAAGTAGATTAATCTGGCAGATAGTGAGAAGAGGGAGAAAGATGCTTTGTGGCATTGCATTTTGTGAGAATGGAAAATAAGGCATTTGCATAAGAAGAGGTTTATTTCTTTGTATGGAGGATGATGCTCAGACACAATGGGGATTGCGTTATTTTTGTAACAATTATATCAAATGGACTTTTTTATTTGAAGCAAAATAGTGTATAACTGAGCCCATTCTGTATTTGCATGTGTTGCCATAGGTATATCATCACATTTCTCTAAAGTTGCCGTACACTAGTAGATTGTCATTGATTGATTGATCATTACTAGAATTACTAGAAGAATAGAATACACTCTTTCAAACACTCTTGTATTCACCTCCCAAGGCACATGCCTTTCCCATTTAAACTGGCCATTTTCCTGAAGGCATTCTGAGTGAGCGCAGTAGAGGGAATCACTGCCGTTGACCCAATAATAAGGCACCACTATTCACTTAGTTAATGCATCTCAAGCATTATTCCACCAACAAGCTCTTATTGGGGGGTGCACACCCTCTACTGTTCATGATTGAGCATCTCAACTTTCATTCGCTCCTTAGGTCTATGCTGTACTAATCTCGCAGACCACCACAGGGTTCTGCTATAATGTTGTGTGCCATTAAAGGGTTAATGTATTAAAAATCCTTCATCAGCATGTCATCATTTTTTTTATTCTTCTCTGAGTGTTTTCCCTTTTGCTGTCTCTTACTTTTCATTTACAACCATTTTTTTTGCATTTTTCTCTGTGTCAGCACGTTATGCTGTCTTGTCTCATCAGTTCTCCCTCACTCAACCTTTTAGATGTCTGTAAGAAAAGAATAAAATGTCTATTTGCTTCCTTTGCCAGGTTAGATCAATCACTTCCCACATCTATCTAGTCGTGTGTGCTCGGACAATGCTGAATATTCCAGTTCCTGCTCCCCTTGTCTCTCGCCTACGTGCCTCCTATACTTTCATCCTCCTCCTGTATTTGCTGTTCTCCCTCCATATGAAGGGGAACATTGTTAAAGGAAAGTTTGGAATTTGGAGATCAGATGGGAAGATGTAAGGAGAAATGGAGTTGTATAGGGTTTTGTACTACATAAGAGGGAAACCATTCTAGGTTTGGCACAGGTAAAACTTTTAAAGGACACTTTGAAGGGGATTGACAGTTCCCAACTGACAGTTATGGTGGGAAATGATGAGACGCTTAGAGGCATCTTCAGTGGTATAACTAGAAATGAGTGGCCCATACAAAAACAGTTTTAGGGTCCCACCAACCTTGGGAAAGTTGATTTTTTTCATATACTCTGTATAATGGAATTATTTGATCAGTCAGATGTCCCACATTGTGACATCCACAGGTAGTTCTTCATGGTAAGGGTAATGAAGTCAGGTGATGTTGTGTGGACAAGCATAATATCCTAGGCTACTCTGATATTAAAATCTACCATTAGTATAGATATTGCTATATATATATATATATATATATATATATATATATATATATATATATATATATATATATATATATAAAAGTTATATATGTGAGTGTATAGATACGTGTGTATATATGTACACTGCGGTTAATTTGGAGGGGATGAACTTTATGGGTAGTGGTCAACCCAACTTTACTATGCAACTATGTAACACATAGACAGCGTTGGGCCCCACCAGATATGCTGCCTCTGGGGTCCCCCAACAGCAAAGCCCCGTCTGGCTTTCTCAGCCGCAACCACCCTCCAACTCCCCCTGGGGCTAGGGAGGGAGGTCGGAACAGCGACTGGGGCCAGGAAAGGAGGTGGGGAGAGCAGTGCACAGCTTAAATACAGGACACTGGAGAAGAACCTAAACAATGAAGAATCACCCGTGTGCCACTGCAAATATGAAGAACAGTATAAAACAACCCAGTGTGTATCAACTGACATTTTATTTTAAGTACATCAATACACATATCAATACCACTATATAATAATTCCATATATATATTGCAACAATAAATTAATTCAACAATGAATTAAAAATGGCAATGGAAGTATACAGAGGCAGAGTCTGAATATATAATAAATATATAGTTCCTTAAGGGCCAACAGTATAGGAGTACACATGATATACTACAGCTATGGGACCTGTTATCCATAATGTTCGAGACCTGGGGCTTTCCGGATAACGGATCTTTCCATAATACCTTAAGTCTACAAGGAAATCATTTAAACATGAAATAAACCCAATAGGCTGGGGTTGGCTTCAATAAGGATTAATTACATTTTAGTTTCCATCAAGTACAAGGTACTCTTTTATTATTATAGCGAAAAAGTAAATCATTTTTAAAAATGTGGATTATCTGGATAAAATGGAGTCTATGGGGCAAATTCACTAACCAGCGGAGTTGTGCCAGCGATGGCTTTGCCGCACTTCGCCTGGCGGATTTTCGCCATCGCTCCGCAAATTCACTAAAATGCGAAGTTGCGCTCAGTGAAGCGAAATGTAGCGAAGTTGTGCTAGCGAAAATTTGCAAGGCAAATCGAAGTTGCGCTAGCGAAGGGGAATTTGCATATGGTGGGAACTTAAAGTTTGAATGGACGTATATGTTACAGCAAATACATAAAACTACACAAGCCCAGAGAGCCTTAATAAATGCAAATAGAGATGTTTTATTGCCCGAGACATATGCCCAGAGTATAGTTTATGTGCCATATGTTATGAAAAGAAGGGGGAAGCAGGGTACCCAGAAACATTTTTTTCGTCCTTTTGTAGCCTATCACCCATGAAAATGGAAAAGATGCCAGCATTTTTTGAAGTCGTATCTACTCTATTGCACTTCGCCAGGTCTGAGGTGGAGAAGGCAAGTCTGGCGCAAGAGGTAACGGACAGTAAAATCAACTTCTTAGTGAATTTGCGTAGTAACGATCTTTAGCCCTGGTGAAAATTCGCCTGGCGTTAGAGTGCAAAGTTGCGATAGAGTCTATCTCCTTCGCTAGCGTATTTTCGCCAGCGCCCATTAGTAAATAGGCAAAGTTTCAAACTTATTTAACGCCTGCACCTTAGTGAATTTCCCCCCCATAGGGACAGAGGAGGATAGTGTGGGTCTTGTATCTACTGATTTCTATCATTTTATATAATAGATACTCAGCTTGCCAGTTCTGATTTAGCTATGAATATATATATCATCCTCAGCCTTTGATTTGTATGAGGGCACCAATACACTTAGAGATGAGGATACTCACCCTCCCCTACCCATCTCTTTGTTATGATTACAGCAGATACAGAGAATAGGATCCGGCGTGGGCAGAATGTGTTGTCATGACTAGGAGTTTGCAAAGCTACTTAGTGTCAGTTTGTCCCATGTCAGCCGTAGGCACTATCACATCTTATACTCATCTCCCCCAGTGTAAGCAATGGCAATGAATCTTTATCCCCTTTTATCGCCCAAAATGTGTAGATTCTTAATGCCATCAAAGGGATGAGGAGAGTCCCTTGGCATTTTAGTCATTATGCCTCATTGTCAGGGGGATACGCCCCCCCCTCCTACCCCCTCTACCCGATATGCGCTTAAGGGTTAGTTCACACTAGGAGATTCAGGGAAATTTTGTCGCCTGGCGACTAATCGCCTCGTCTTCTGGGAGACAATCTCCCCGAACTGCCTCAGCGTGTCTTCCCATATGCTATAATGAAAAGTCGCCTGCGCTAAAGCACACGCGGCGCTGCGTTTCCCGAAGTCGCCCTAAGTTTCCTCTGTGAGGCAACTTCGGGCGACTACGGAAAACGCAGCACCGCGTATGCTTTAGCGCAGGTGACTTTTTATTATAGCCTATGGGAAGACACGCTGAGGCAGTTCGGGCAGTCTGAGGGCCAAAAAGGGTAAAGCTGGCCATAGACGCAAAGATCTGATCGTACGAATCGAGGATTCGTATGATTTCCGGACGGTGTGTGGAGAGTCCCGTCATTTTTCATCCGGCGGAGATCGGTCGTTTGGTCGATCGGACAGATTAGAAAATTTCTGTCGGCTGCCGATAATATCTCTGCGTGTATTGCCGATCGTACGATTTTCAGTGGGAGTCACTAGCTTTGGTTGGACATAGATATCGTACGATTGCTGTCAGGGGCAGAACATTGCTGATCTGTTCTTTAACTAATCTGACTGGTAAGACTTTGATTTGAATGGTTAGTCGGGTCGGGAGATGGGAAAGTCCGACTCGTACGATCGGATCTTTGCATCTATGGCCAGCTTAAAACTGGAGGAGAATCTCTCTCTCTCTCTCTCTCTCTCTCTCTCTCTCTATCTCTCTCTCTCTCTCTCTCTCTCTCTCTCTCTCTATATATCTATATCTATATCTATATATCTTGACCCCAAAAGTGTGAACCACCCATCTGGAGGCATGTCGATCAAACCATTCGTGTATTGTAGGTTAGTACTATCACTGCTTAGGGAACTGCATTTCTCTTGATATTGCCCTTCGCTGGTAAATTAGCCACTCTTTCCCTTTGAACCTACAAGGCAATGTTACACTTTCTATAGATTAGTTAGAGTCTCTGCGCTGAGCTGAAATAGCAGAATTTACTGAGCCATGTGACCTCTGATCCATTGTTTTATTGTCAGTACATGCAAAAAGCATTGTAACGTGGGCACAAACAGAAGCAACCCAGAGGAAAGGTGAGAGTCACGAGTCCTCATATTGACATTTTTTTTTTTATTGAACTATAACTGGATTATTATATCTATTCATCCTATGGTCCTTCATAATCCTGTTAGCACTGACCCACTAGTCTGCTCCTCGTTGCTTCTAGGAACTGCTGACACCAGATCCTTTTAGGGACCCACTGAGGACCCACACTGTGCAGATTGGAAACTATTTCAGGAAATGTTTAGACTCCCACTAACACAGTTATTGACAAAACAAAGATAATAACTCATTCAAGAGTGTAGGGGTGAAATGACAAAAAAAGTGAAGAATATTACAAGGATTGGCTTTTTTTTTTTTTATTAAATACCGGGTGAGCAGGGGGTGCAATTGGGCCGCACCCCCTCAGGGCTCCCCGGCAGCTCGCACGGCACGAATTCCGGCAGTTCTGGGCTGATTCCCGGGTGGTTCCGGGTGTACAGAGGGGGCGGGGGGCCTTGCTGCGCGTCCCGCACCAGGGCCCGAACCCCTCAAGTTATGTTACTAAAGTGCTAAAGTGCACCAATGCAGGTATTAGTAGCAGCCAATCATATATTTGCTTTCATTTTCTAACATAATAGTAGACCAGTGTCTTAAGCTGGCCATAGATGTGCATATTTACTTGCAATATCGGGCGAACAAATGGATATCCCCATCTCCCGATCTGCCACTAACCTTCAGTATAAATAAAATAGTTAAAGAGCAGATCAGCCGTTCGTACAAACCGAGGATTCATATGATCGGATCTTTGCGTCTATGGCCAGCCTTACTGGCCCACCAGGAAAACTCTTGGCAGGCCCAGGTGTCAGTGGGCCTTCCTGCGCTTAAAAATTTGACTATTTCGTGGTAATTCCCTAATTCTTGATGGGATCAAAGAGATGAAATATATGGAAGGAAAAATAGACTAGGGAAATTAAGAGATTGCACAAGGAAAGGAGAAAAAAATAGTTTGGAGTGGGCATATGGTTTTCTGGTGGGTCCCATGCATCTCAGTTCAACACTGTAGTAGACTATTCAGAGCTATTGCCTAAAAGCTTTCTGAATTACATGAGTTTCCCTTTAGACTGAGGCCCCAGACTTCCTACGGTGCCTGGGGTCCTCACAGCCCCATCTCAGGTCTTCATGATCATCTGCAGCTCTGCTGGCCATCAGAAGTATTAGTTGCATTGGGTTATTGTTCATTGCTGTATCTGTAGTAACCACTGACCAGGGTCATGATTATATGTATGTAGTATGGCTGAATGGTCAATGTCTCATGACTGCTTCTGTAGTTACAACTGACCCCGGACATAAATCTGTATAAGTCTGTATATAATAGGTCTGTATGGTCAATGTCTCATTAGTGTGCCTATAGTAAAAACCAACTAGGGCCATGAATGCCCAACAAAACCAGAGGTTGTCCTTTTTTTACCAATATATGTTGAAATTGCTCATAATTTATGGCCTCATGGGGCCCCTATACCTTCTGGGCCCTTCTGCAGCTGCAGGGTCTGCTTACTCTGTAGTTACACCCCTACATCAGTATATGGCTAATGGCTCTGTAATAAATTGTAAAATAAAGCTGTACTTTTAGGAAAATGTATTTCTTAATAAGAAGGTATAGTTACTTCTCTGGGCTAATTGCAAGACTAGTAGGTAATGAATCTGCTGCAAATCTCAGGCTTTCAAGGTGCCTTTTGCAGCATCTCCCGGGAATAAGCTTTCTGAGTATAAATGAGCCTGTATTACATAGTTACAGAGTTACTCACAGCGCTTCAATTTCCGAAGTCGCCCAAAGTTGCCTCGCGAGGAAGCGCCGCGAGTGCATTGGCGCAGGCGATTCTTTATTCGAGCAGGCGGAAGGCAGATGGAAGCAAGTTCGGGGTGATTGTCGCCCCACAGAAGAGGCAATTAGTCGCCAGGCGACTAAATCTCCCAGATTCTGCCTGTCTGCCCCAACCCTAAGGACTGGAGCCCAAAACTGAACTGCATACTACACTGGAGGCCTTATCAGGGACCTATAGAGGCATAATTATGTTTTCATCCTTTGAGTTAATTCCATTTTTTATGCAAGTCAGAAATGTATTTGCTTTAGTAGCCACAGAATGACACTGCCCAGAATTAGACAACTTGTTATCTACATAAACCACTAGATAATTCTCAGTTAAGGGCAAGTCAACCCTAAAATAATAATTTGCCTAGTACAAGAAAACATTATTCTAAGCAACTTTGCAATATACATTCATTATAAATTTTCTATGGTTTTTAAGTTATTTGTATATGTATTGTTATTGAAAGCATTGTTTGTCTGTCCCTTTCTATTCTCTGTCCTGATATCTAAGACTGTTGATACAATGTAAGACAAAGCAGCTGATTAACAGACTTGCTGGGGAACCAAGACTTTTGCAACATTGTTTAAAAAGTAACAACTGGGAGTTAAGCCAATGCTGCTTCAATGTCAATTGTTTTTACAAATAAGCACTGAAATTTTGAAATGAATGTATATTGGAGAGTTGCTTAGCATTATATTTTTTTTGTGGACTTTCCCTTTAAGGAAACTCCCAACACACTGCTATTTAGTCTATAACTTGCATTTATATTATTTTTGCCAAAGTGCATAACCTTGTTATTTTCCAGTTTGCTGCCCAGTTTTACAGTTTAGTCAAATCTCTCTGCAAAGTGGCAGCATCCTGCATGGAACTTATAGTTCTGCACAATTTAGTATCATCAGCATAGATAGGAACAGTACTTTCAATGCCCAATGTATTATTTTGCCTAATGTATGCCAGCATCTGAATCCTGATTGCTTAAGTTAGGGCAAAATGTATCTGTTATATCCCAGTCTTGGGGTCTTGGGTTTCATTCCAACCCAACAACCCCTAAGAGTAGCAACTTAACAGTCTAATATTACTCTCCACAGGGGCCCAGACCAACAAGTACATTTCTTTCAAAAAATAATATCAGTGCAATACCAACAGTGTTATTAACCCACAGCATTTGCAGGCATCTCTGTACTTTAATAAAACATCCCATAATGTATGGGCATTTTTACTTCCTATAACCGTTAAAACTTCAGCATGTAATGGATAATATATTACTGCTTGCTAAACTCTGCATACAACACTATATTTATGTGCTATATTAAGGGAACCATGTTGATACTCTTTCCCTATGAGATGCACAGCACAGAACACGTATAAGCCTTTGCTTGGGTTTTGCTACAAATTTCATGTGTTCTGTCATCAGTACAGATATGAGACCTGTTATCCAGAATGCTCGACACCTGGAGTTTTCCAAATAAGGGGTATTGCTAGAAAATAATTTAAGTTAACCCAATTTCCCACCAATAAGGATTGATTATATATTATTTGGGATAAAGATCGTGGAACGGTTTTATTTATACAGAGAAAAAGGAAATCTATTTTAAAATTTTGAATTATTTGATTAAAATGGAGTCTATAGGAGACAACTTTCCCATAATTCGGAGCTTTCTGAATAACTCACATTATTCATCGTGTATTGGGCAGGGACTGAAACATTAAGGGGCAGATCTATTGACGTTTTACTGCAATGTTAATATAATAGTTTTCCTTTTTTTAATAAATAGATGCAAATTTGAGATTTCTTTTTAATTCAATAAACCATATTTAGTTTTTTGAAAAATCAGCTTCCCAAAGTCTATATATATATATGTGTAATATTCTCAAAAGTAAAATTTTACTATAAATAAATAAAAATGTTCCACTTTTACTCAACATACTTTTTCAAGCACTTTGGCTTATTCATAAGACAAATACCTTTTTTTTCTATGAACATTTTAAGAAATATCTCCTGACCCAAAAATATATGATTTTTTATTTTTAACGTGAGGCAGAAGAATTTGTTGGTAGCAAAATGCCAGAAACAAATCCTTGAAACGTTCCTCCTTATTGAGAATGTTAGCGAGGTCAGTAATGTGATAAAGAAATAATGGGATCTCAGTAACATTTTGCTATTTCCATGTACTTTCCATTCTCTGATATCATCAGTTATTTCTCTGGCCATCAAATTCACTACTTTTTTTTTCTGTTCAAGATAAATGCTGTTTCCCAAGTAACCACTTAGATACGTTAAAATGTGGCACTCGCTTCTCCTGTATTTAGCAATATGCTGGGACAGTTTTAGGATTGGGAATAGGGGGTATTTGCTCTTGACTATTCTCTAACTATGGAACTTTTTATATTCAATAAGTAGCTCTGTATTAGTGATGAGCAAATAAATTCGCGGCAAGTTTCTGCGTTTTGCCGCTGGCGAATAAATTTGCACAACTCCTGCAAAAATTTGCCAACTGCAAAACATTTTGGACGCAGTTTCTCAAATTTCGTGGGAAATTTGCGAATTTTTCTACGAAGCAAAATTCGCCCATCACTACTCTGTATCAGAATAAAGGTACGGTAGCAATCTATTTCCCTGGGAAATTCCTTGTTTAATTCTAAAAATTAAACTTTATACTGCTATAGAGTAATGAAATAGAGTAATAAAACTAGGGTCAGCCAGAGAGTACAAAGAGTAGAACATCAGTAAAGACTCTTACCCAATAGTAATACTGGCAGAGGTGAAAAATCCCCAGACCTGTTGTATAAAATATTCAGGGAAGCAAGTAACACAGTCACATAATCAAATAAAAGCTCACCATAGTCAAGGAGTAGTCCAGGTGTGAAAAGCCCCAAAAACTATAGCTTGTGGGAGCATATAGCATCAAATCAAAAGTGGCTTTTCACATACAGTACCTTCCATCAGTCGGATGCAGTTAAAACTTAATTTTCTTTATCCATCTAAAACAATTATGCGTGACGCGTTTTGTGCGCCTGGGCACTAAATCATAGGCACAATTCATTTGAGGAACTAACCATTTATAAAGCTTGTTTGGCAAAAAAATGCTGAAAACTGACTATATTGGTACTAGTATTACATTAAAACAATAATGAAATTGTATTACTTCTATAACATTGCTTTACTTGCCTAGCAGTTTTTTGAAATTTAGATTTTTTTAATTATACTATCACTATCATTTTGCCAAAAGCCAAATCTTAAGCCTCCTGTAGAAAATAATGGATTTTGCCAGGTCTGGAGAACATGATCTGAAGAACATCTGAAGAACATGATCTGGAAAACAGAGGAACATGGTCTGGAGAACATCTAAAGACCATCTGAAATGCTTAACTTCTTATTAAAAGGGCTACAATTAGCCCAATTTCCCACCATCTATAGATGAGTTCCAAGATTTCATAGAGAGGCTTTTCATTTTCGAACACATACAAATGCTTGCGTGTGCTTTTTCTATGAAATATTGCGATAAAAGTAAATCATTCTCCAATGAAAACTCTACCAACAACTGATGGATTTTGATGGCCAATAAGAATATTGATTTTCCTTTCCTACACAATGCATCTCTTCCCACGTTATATATAGAGACTGGAATGTTTATCTGTCTCCTTCATATATAGCTCACATAATGTGCAGATGTTGCAGCCTGCAATGCTTTAGCTTCAAAGTCATTCCTTTACCTGCAAGAGCTTTAGAAGTTAAGACATAAGAAGAAAACAAGCTCTCCATAGATGCAGTTCTTTGCTGAAAACAGATGCCAAAATAAGGTTCTCAGAACTGATTACCAAGAGATTTGTTGCTCTGGCAAATTGTAACCTATCAATAGTCCCTTTTCGTTGACATAATACAAATGGCCGATCAATACTCCATTTGTGCTCTGCAGAGTCACTCAGTATACATGGAGCAAATGGAGTATTGATAATGTATTAGTCAATAGATATCTTTATTTTGCCATCTATCACAGGTCACTTGGCCTCGGACAAGACAGTGATGTGGCCCTGACATTTTTTTTCGTTTTATGCACTACATTTAGGGGCAGATGTATTAAGGGTCGAATATCGAGGGTTAATTAACCCTCGATATTCGACTGGCAAATTAAAATCCTTCAACGTCGAATATCGGATGTTGAATTAACCCTCGATATTCGACTGGCAAATTAATATCCTTCAACGTCGAATGTCCTGTCGGACAGGACAGTGATGTGGCCCTGACATTTTTTTTCGGTTTATGCACTACATTTAGGGGCAGATGTATTAAGGGTCGAATATCGAGGGTTAATTAACCCTCGATATTCGACTGGCAAATTAAAATCCTTCAACGTCGAATATCAAAGTCGAAGGATTTTGCGCAATTCGTTCGATCAAACGATTAAATCCTTCGAATAATTCGAAGGATTTTAATCCATCGATCGAAGGATTATACTTCGATCAGAAAAAAACTTGGAAAGCCTATGGGGACCTTCCCCATAGGCTAACATTGACTTTGTTAGCTTTTAGGTGGCGAACTAGGGGGTCGAAGTTTATTCTTAAGGAGACAGTACTTCGACTATCAAATGGTCGAATAGTCGAACGATTTTTAGTTTGAATCGTTCGATTCGAAGTCGAAGTAACACATTCGATGGTCGAAGTAGCCACACAACACTTCGAAATTCGAAGTTTTTTTTCCTTCTATTCCTTCACTCGAACTTAGTGAATGGGCCCCTTAATGCTATGGCAGCTCTAAGGTAGTATTTTTGTCCTCACAGTTGTAACGGTGTTAAAACCACAACTTAAGGTATTTTACCTGAGAAAATGTTGAGCTGATATTTAAAACAAGACTTTTAGAATCACAATCCAACAAAAATGTGTTAGTGTTTTGTGTTCCAAAATGGCTGTTTTTTTCTGGGTATAAGTAACCTTCTGTGTGGCACTGTATCAAATACTTTAGCAAATTCTAAGTAAATCACATCCACTGCCTTCCCAGAAATTAAGTCCCTGCTCACCTTCTCATAAAAAGAAATTAAATTAGTCTGACAAGATCTATTACTCATAAAACCATGGTGGCACAAACTCATAGTATTGTGATTTGCTATGAAGTCCTTATCCCGTTAGAAAAGCTTTACTATCATTGATGTCAGACTAACTGGCCTATAGTTTTGAGGCTGAGAACAGGATCCCTTTTTGCTGCAATTAGCAATATGTCAGTCTCTTGGCACCGTGCCAGACCTAAATTAATCTTAAAAGATTAAATAAAGAGGTTTGGCAATCACAGTGCTAAACTCTCTAAATACCCTGGGATGAATACAATACAATCCCAGACCTTTGTTTATCTTAACATGTTCTAGTCTCTTTTGAATTTCTTCATGTGTGAACCATGCAACATTAGTTGTATCACTAGGACTGGGACTATTAAGAAGGAAACCTTCATTAACTGGTTCCTCAGTTCAGAATCTCTTTGTTTTCTGTTCTCATCAAGTTCCATTTTTGTTTTGTGTTTAACCCTGTGAAAAGCATTTCCCACTTAATATGTTGCAGAGATGCCCTTATACTGTCAAAGTTTGCACGTCTGAAATTTAGTGTTTTAGTTACTCCCTTATAGAGTTGCTTCTGCAATAAAATCTCAAAGGAGAAAAATGTTATGATCACTATTCCCTAAATGCTCACCCACACAAATGCTAGAGATAAATTTGGTATTATTAGTTATTACAAAATCCAAAAGAGAGTTATTCCTATTTGGTTCTTAAACGAGCTGAAATAAAAGTTGTCATTCAGCATATTTACAAACCTTTTAGCTTCTTCTGGCTTGGCAACCCCAGTCAATGTCTGGATAATTGAAGTCACCCATAGTAATAACTTGACCTAGTTGTGAGGCCACTTGTATTTGTAAAAGTAGCTGGACTTCATTCTCGTCACTTATATGAGGTGGTTTATAGCATACACCAATGATATTTTTCTTTGTAAACTTTTGCTTGGTTGAAATCTCTACCCATAGGGATTCCACCCTCTCCCCAGTGCCGTCAATGGTTATTTATTTAGTGCATGGCATTAATTCAGGCTTTACATGCAAACACACTCCTCCACCCTTTTTCATCCCTCTAACCCCCCCCCCCCAAGGGCAGAGACACACGCTGCTATTTCGGGTGATTAGTCGCCCAGAGGCAAATCATTTCTTCTTTGGGCGACTAATCTCCCTGAACTGCCTTCCCGACGGCTAGAATGTAAAGGCTCATTGGGCAAAATGTTTCCTCAATGTTGAGCATAGCATGTAAGGTGAAGGAGCCTTGGTTTTAGGAAATAAAGGGAACACTGTATTTACCCATGGATCTGGGAAGGCTGTAACCGGGCCCCTTCCCGCTCGTTTTTGTGTAGTAAGCAAGGTACTTAACTGTCCTATGAGGGTAAAGAATGAATGAGACTACAGGATCAACACATTTTAATTCATAAAATGAAGAAAAATGCAATTCCAGAAAACATTATAAATATTTAGGGATATATACAGCAAAAGATGCACAGAAAGAGGCACCTAATAAACAATCTCCATCCAGAGTTTTTGTCATTTCTCTTCTTTACTTTCTCATCTCTCCTATAACATTTCTCTTCCAGTTGGCTTGTCCTTTATGACTATACTGTGCCCTGTCCAGCAGAACATCATGCCAGCACACTCTCTCCTATCTCAAATCATAGATGTATATAGAGCACCTTTCCAATGCCCCTACAAAAGAGAAGGACCATCACTCCAAATATATGTTTTCTATTTAAACGTGAAAACCCATTACACACTCCTGCCATAAACCTGAAGAACCTTTACACACTTGTCTTGCCAAAAACAACACAAGGTCCATAACTTCCCAGCACCAATAAAAACTGCAAAGTATTTATCCATTAGACATACATCTAGACAAGGTGTGTAAAGAATTCCTCTATCAATTACTCCTTTCCCTTTCTTTACATTGGTACTCTTACAGTCCGATTTACAAACAACGTACGTATACATGATGTTCACATATTCATATTATTTGAATTGTCAATATGTACATTGGTCAGTTAGGAAACATTTCCCAACAAGCAAAATTTGGTGAATCTACATTAAACTTTACATCTGATTTGTTTCTGTCCCTCCCCTCTTTCCTAGAGAAGTGGCTCCTCATTCGCCTTATGAGTGTCGTCAATTTCACAGAGGCCCTTTGATGAATAAAGATTGGGGGCTTAGTCCTTTGACAGGGACATTATATCCAATCATCAGGAAGCTTTAGGACAAAGACAAATGGCAAAGAAGAGTGAAACTGATGAATACAACTGATGCTTGGAGTTGCGGTGTCCCAGAGTGGCTTTCCTCATCTGTCCTCAAATTGGGCATGTTGCGCTGGGACTGCAAAAAGAAAATAAAATACCCACAGTGCAACTCATGACTTAAGCATTATACAATAATGAACCTCTAACAAGTAAAGTAAAAGGCAAGGCTCGGCCACAGCCTCCAACGAGAACTATCATGATCATATTTAGTCCCCAAAGCAGTTAACAGGCATCTTTTATGACTCACAAGTGCAAACTGCACTTTTATATGCAAACACTACAATGGAGTGTTTTTCCCAATAATTCCAGTGGCACTGCGACCATAAGGGAGAGATGCCATTGCAGCAGATGTGTCAAAAATTCATCGCAGTTGGCATCATTTATGGCACTCGTTGTCAAAATGATGCGTACACATACATTTAGTAAATGGGGGTTTTCCTGCAATGTCTGTAGGCAATTTAGCATGGCCTCAACTGCACTTGTGCGTGTAAATTACCCCTAATATATTATAATATCATCATGAATTGGGTGCTGCTGGAACCACGCTGGTTATGGCCCTCAGAGGAGACCATATTCACACTGGTTGTTAGATAGACCCTCCATCAGCAGCCACAAATAAACAAAATATGGGAATCCATAAAAACTAAAATGGGGCAGCTCCCTGTACCTCAACTTAACAAAAATGTATGTTTATTTGAATTTTTATAACCTAGTGACTGAATTGTTGAATAGTGGGAAATTCCAAAGCAGAAGAGGATTTTCAAACTAGAGGCCCTTTGTTCTGATATTGACCTAAACCCGATTTTATACACACACTTGGTACCTAAGAAGACCACTAGCCAATTACAAGAAGAAGGTTCAACAGTCCTGTTTATACTTTACCTCAGAGACACATATTATGAGTTGTGGAGAGCTGCTATTCTTTACCTCCTGCAGGAAAGGAAAACACACATCAAACTCATCCTTAGACTATACAGCCATAACCCTCTGGTGGGAAAGATTCTATTAATCATAGTTACATAGTTACATAGTTACATAGTTACATAGTTAAATTGGGTTGAAAAAAGACAAAGTCCATCAAGTTCAACCCCTCCAAATGAAAACCCAGCATCCATACATACACCCCTCTCTACTTTTAATTAAATTCTATCTACCCATACCTATACTAACTATAGAGCTTAGTGTCACAATAGCCTTTGATATTATGTCTGTCCAAAAAATCATCCAAGCCATTCTTAAAGGCAGTAACTGAATCAGCCATCACAACATCACCCGGCAGTGCATTCCACAACCTCACTGTCCTTGACTGTGAAGAACCCCCTACGTTGCTTCAAATGAAAGTTCTTTTCTTCTAGTCTAAAGGGGTGGCCTCTGGTACGGTGATCCTCTTTATGGGTAAAAAGGGCCCCTGCCATTTGTCTATAATGTCCTCTAATGTACTTGTAAAGTGTAATCATGTCCCCTCGCAAGCGCCTTTTTTCCAGAGAAAACAACCCCAAGCTTGACAGTCTACCCTCATAATTTAAGTCTTCCGTCCTAACCAATTTCGTTGCACGTCTCAGCAGAAATTAAAACCAGTGTCATCCACTTACCATCCTTATGACTCCTACATCAAGCTCCCCCACCCCTCATTCCAAGGGCTTTCATTTTTAATGATAAGTGAAGTTAGAAGTTTACCCACCCATCCTGCTACCTTCTTCTTACCTTGAAGGATGTGCAGATGCCATGGTCAACCTCGGGCATGATATTGCTGTCACTCTGATTATCTGGAAGAACATTACTTGCCTCCACTTTTGGGGTGATTGTGGTGTGGGGTGAGCTGGTCACACTCTGTCTATGTACTACATCCGTGCCATTCCCAAATGCCAGAATTGCATTTCCTGCAAAACATTATAGTGTATCAGTATACAAATGTGTTTTTCCTTACATGACGCTATCCACTGTCTCCAAAGTACACATTTTTTAACACAACAGATATACCATTATTTCTGGTGTCACAGACAGACCAGCATCCATCTTAATCAAAGACACAAATATAAAGTTGCATGAAAAATTATTTTATATGATTTTCAGACTGTGTGCGGATTGTCCCGTCATTTTTCTTACAATGGCGATCGGTCGTTTAATCTGCACTATGGCCATCTTTACTTCCATCTATCTTGGTTGACAAGACAGGTGCAGGGAGATGAGTTTCACAAATATTTAATGGGGTGTATAGAGAAGAGCAATATACCTACACCAAGATCTTTCTTTAATAAGTGCAAATATGGGCAGCTACCTGGGTCATGCGTAGTGTGGGGCCCTGCAGAGCAGAAGTTGTAAATGTCAAGATGTGGCAAGAGTAGGACAGGATTTGTTGTCCAAACTACTGGACAGGGCTGGGATTAGGGGTAGACAGAAGAGGCAACGATAGAGTGTGCAATGATAGGGTGGGGGGCTAGATATATATATACTTCTTCTGCTTGCCCTTGACTTGTTGCCCCCTTCCCACTCTCTGTTCATCATCATCACCTCACTCCCACTGGTCCTGAGAATTGTTGTGCATTGGCACCTGATCTATAAATATTTTTAATCAGGCCCTACCACAATAAAGACAACCCTGAATATATACTTCAACCATGATCACTGCACACCCACTGTTATATCTGCAAACAATGACTCTGCACCTCACCAACATTTATCATTCTGAAAAATCATTAAAAACTTCTACCTCTGATCTTCAATGATAAAGGCCACTTTTGGTAGTACTTCATTAGAGTTTAAAGAGTAAAAACTTCACTAATTGAATGCAGATGATACAAACACGTAAGCCCATGTATATGTTGGCAAAGGCTGCAGTCTGGGATGGGTAAACACACATGTATTACATATCTGTATCAAGCTTGACAGTTGAGATTGGGTAAACTTTATTTTATCTAAGGGTATCTGAATATCTGGTTTTAATTGCCCAGCAGAGGGTCCACTTGTCACTATTTATATGGCACATACATGAGCATGGTTCTCTGTGTTGATCTGTCTATCCTTGTTTCTAATTCCATTACGGCTAAGAGTGCCTGGACTATAACCGGCGGTGGGCACCCACATGGCCAGACTAATCTTGTGGTCTGGACTGCATTTCCATTTGTATCATCTCAGAGTTGCAGACAATCAATCATCCAGTGGGAACTCAGTAGGAAACTGGCTGCTTCCGGCTGCAGAATACCTCTGTACTAAACCAATATATACTGTATATATATATATATATAAATGTGTCTGTAACCCACCCATAAGGTTGTATTGCTGAGATGGCACCAGTACTAAAATGCCCATAGGTGTATAGATGGGTGTATGATTCAAGAATGATGGTGGGAAAGTGTTACTGATAAACATATTTTTACTAAATTTTTCTGCTAAAAAGAACAAAATATGAATGTACCAACTGTTGGTAAAGAAGGCCCAGAGGTTTAATGATGAATGACATTTATATTGCCAATCATCCGAAACATATATAACGGCCATGGATATGAGGTGGATGTCAGTGTTCACTTCATTTTATAACTAGTTTTATACCCGGGGAAGGGTGTGAGAGATAATTGTATCTGCAGGGACACTTGGGGGGAAATTCAATAAAGGGCCTGAGAAGGCTCCACCACACTTTGCGTCACTTTGTCCGACGGCAATTTGCAGCGCAAACGCTAATTCATCAAAATGCGAAGTTACGTCCTGCAGTTTCACCAGGGAAAATTAGTCAGCAAGAACATTTCCTAGCGTTCATTTCTGCCTAGCGAAACTTCATTAGTATACTTATACTTAGGTCAATTTGAATAGGGTGGGTACATATAGGTCGTATATATATGTCTTTATTAGTGATGTTGGTGCAAATGCTTGAAGTGGCCATATATTATTACAAATGTCCAAGGAAGCAAAATAAAGGCAAATGAGATTCTCTATTGTCATTCAAGATGATGTTCTGGTGACTGGCATGAGTAGGAATCAGCATGGCTTTATGAAGGATAGGTCATGTCAAACAAATTTGATTCTGTTGTGCCCTAGACACATGCACCTTCTGCCTACCCCTAGTTCTAGCCCTGGTTTAGGCTGTTAATATATATATATATATATATATATATATATATATATATATATATATATATATATATATATATATATATATATATATATATATATATATATATATATATATATATATATAGGGACCATATAATAAAGTCTTTGTTGCTTTATTCATCAATAGGTCCGTCCAGCATATGCAAGGCCATCTATTCCAGTCAGAAGAAAGGAGGTTCCATCTCAATATTCGGAAAGGGTTTTTTATAGTGAGGGCTGTTAAGTTGTGGCATTCTCTCCCTGAATCAGTCTAATAGGCTGATACATTAGATAGCTTTAAGAAGGGGGTTGTATGGCTTTCTAGCAAGGGAGGGAATACAGGTTATGGAAGATAGCTCATAGTACCAGATGATCCAGGGACTGGTCCAGTGCCTATCTTGGAGTCAGGAAGGAATTGTCTCCCCCTATTAGGCAAGTTGGAGGGGCTTCAGATAGATGTTTAGCCTATTTTGGATCACCTAGCAGTTAGGCAGGTTTCATTTAGACAAACAGTTGAACTTGATGGATCTGTATTTTCAATCTTAATATTAACATAATTAAAAGAGACGGACATTCTATTTAAACTAATAAGTAGTTGTAGCAGGGTAGACAGGCTTGACCACATACACTTATGCCTACAATGCTACACTGACACAGAGACATACAGTGGAGATTGTGCAAATATTGGCAAGGATTGGAAACATACAGTATATGATCTTGCTAACAAAGCAGGTTGAGGGCGCAGAATTTCAGTCTTTGGAAAACCAAGAGGGAGGGAGAGCCCAGAGACAGTTATTGAACATCTGATGAACTTGCAACTGTCATACAATATATCTCTTTCTGACACTGGCTCTGTTCTTGTACACCACAGAATACAAATTATTTTATTATGGTTTCTGGTCTTTTTCCCATTGAGTAGACCCAGTAGAATCAGCTGACTGATCTGATAAGGTGAGCAGATTTCCCCTGTAGTGCAAGATAGTTAGGAAAATTGAATTTAGCATAGCTCCATTGTCTCCAGTGCAGAATAGTCATTTTCTACACATCCTTCATTTAATGGAGGTCTGGAGACCTGGTTTTTCAAAGGCTACATTTTTTTTCTCATTGTTAGTCAAATTCAGGTATCTGCCATTCACTTACTGGAGTCTTCAGGTTATATTGCCTGCTATTCAGGAAATAGTAACACACATATTCCCTAATTACTCAAGAAACATTTATCTACTTTTATGGTGTGTAACCAACTAAGAAGTGGTTACAGGTAGGGACTAGACCACTCTGTATGCATCTAGACCACTGATCTCTAACAAGTGTCTCAACATGTTGCTCACCGCCCTCTTTGATGTTGCTCCTAGTGGCTTTAAAGCAGGTTCTCATTTTTTAATCCTGGCTGGGGATACAACTGTACTTCAAAAAGAGTTCCCTAAAGCTGGCAGTTCACATGAGGTTACACAATTGTCAGGCAAAGCACTTACTTGGCAACCGTCAGGGCCTTTTTTTCATGCCTGTGTGCTTCCCCAAAACTTTTCACATATGAACATAGTAGAAAAGGTTCAGGACCCCTAGACGTTTAGAATATTCACCATTCAAATTTAACAACAGCAACATGGATGTTGAACAAGCTCTACTTGCAATAAATAGGGGCGAATGTAAAACATAGGTCACTTACCAACAACCACCTTTACCATATTTAGCCTTAAAGATAAAGATACTGTGCATGGCTGCCTTGAAATCTATACAGTCCTATTTTAGGGGTGTTCTCTGTGTGCCCCTTTATTGAAACTGGTTATTATCAACCATATCCATGGGCATAACTTTGCCCAAACACATATCAACCACTGACAATTACTTTAGTGGCACCAGAAAGATTGTATATGGGGTTACTGAAACAGAACAAACCTCTTACCACGTAACAACAAAATCTATTTATTGTATGTTGAATGTCTAATGTTCTCAGATCTTCAAAATACTGGCACAGGTCAATATAATAATGACTGCCATCTCATATTGAAGAACCTCCCTGTAGCCTTCCTAACTGCACATCCCTTGTACCCAAGTCAAAATTCTGCTATTTTTATTAACACAAACTCCCAACAGACATTGTTGCTGTGCTAACTTCATCACAATGCCTTCTCTATGTTGGAGGCAAACAGGTTCTCTCACTCACTCAAGCAGCGGTTTTGTGTGAACTCCTTGAGGTATCTCTCACACCATGTCTCCTGATCTCCACTTCCACTGCATGAACACCAGGGCCCGATGGAAAAGGAGTGAGGGTCGGAATCCAAGAAGTTTAGGGCCACGTCAAATCCTAAAAGAAGAGGGATGGAGTCATTGTAATACATTTAGAACCAAGCACACATTTAAGTCATACATTATTGTTGAAACAGAAAAAGAGAGAACTCACCAATTATTCCTGCATAGGCCCCTAGGCAAGCTGCATAGTTATCACGAACGCACCCACTCAGCGACTGAGGAGAGCTTTGACAGCTGGTAATAAAATCTGATAGCCTTGACCTGCAATTTCAACCACAGCTTAGTTAACGTACCTAAGGAGAAGGAGAGACGCCGCCACCAAAGCAGAGCACATATTGAAGTTTAATGATGCAAAAAAAATCTCATATGCTAGAATTGCACCTTGAGTGTGTGAGATAGTTTGCTTCCATTATAAGATTGCTCATATATCTTTTGTGTTGTTAATGTCACCAGGGCCTTTCTTGCACATGATTGACCACTGTGACAACTAGGGATGCAAGGAATCCAGGATTCGGTTCGGGATTCAGCCAGGATTCGGCCTTTTCCAGCAGGATTCGGATTCGGCCGAATCCTTCTGCCCAGCCAAACCGAATCCGAATCCTAATTTGCATATGCAAATTAGGGGCAGGGAGGAAAATCACGTGACTTTTTGTCATAAAACAAGGGAATAAAATTGTTTTTCCGCTTTCCACCTTAATTTGCATATGCAAATTAGGATTCAGTTCGGTATTCGGCGACATCTCTCCAAAATAGTGGATTCGGTGAATCCCTAGTGACAACAGAAGGAATTTAAAGAGAACGCTAGAATGAATATCCAACTATATTCTGTAAAGACACCAAAAATAAATTATATAAATATTATATATATATATATATATATATATATATATATATATATATATATATATATATATATATACTCAAATATGAACATGTATATATATATATTTGAGTCATGGAAATTCAGTTATCGGAGATCATAATAAACAATAAAGTTTACTTGATTCTGAACTCACAAAGAGTCCGAACCCCAAACAAAAGAATTTTCATAGACTTGTTCATGAGAACATGTAACCCGTGAGTTCAGGAGTGAGAAGGAGGTACTGGTGGGAGAACGTCGCCCCACAGCTCAGAAAAATAAAGAACTGCTCTTACAGTCAAAAGCATTTGGCTCTGCTGTCAAGGCCAGGGTACTAGTGACATAGGCTAGCTTGAGAACAGAATCCATCAAAATCAGGGGAGCTCACGATGTAATAATCTGCATACACAGAATTTTTTTCTCTCTCATTTGGTAAGATAATATATGCGTTACATATGCTGGTTAATATAGATGAGGGGTTTCAGACATTTTAAGTTGAACCCGCCCCTTCACAGTCCAAAAATTAAGAGGATCCCCATTTAGTTCTAAACTAGGTATCACAATAAAAGGAAACTTTACTGTAACAACCATTCAGCATTAGTAGTCCCAATAATATCTAGAAAATAAGTATTCACTATAAATCATATTGTAAGATTCTTATTCAGCCATTCTACCCGAGTTTCACCCTTATTGATCTGCAAGCTGCCCCCCCCTGCCCAACTAGGAGTGCCAGATCTAAAGTTTGGGGATCGCTGTATGCAATTGATCTTAATGGAGGTCAAGGGTGAAATAACTGAACGAGAGCCAGAAGAATCCCTTTTAATTACAATATACTGTGTATGTATGCTGTACTTCTATATCCAGCACTGACTGTTCATCTCTAACAATGCACTCATAGTTCAGTCAAAGGAAACAATGCAATATAGGAAAATAGTAAATTGAAAAATATACAAATATGTCAAAGATCAAGTGGTAATTATTAAGAGACTCAGGAGAAAGGCACCCCACACAGCTCACAGTCTGTTCACAAATAGGTGACATGGGAATAAAGAAAGAGCATAACACACTCGAGGGGTTGCATTCAGATCTGTATGTTATAGAACGGGAAGGGCGAAGAACTATGAGTGTTGCTTAATTAACACAATTTATTATAACACACTTCTGATGAAGTAGAAAGAATAGCAGAGAATAACCTTGGATTCTATTTTATTCCACTTATTTCTAAGTGCTAGACAGCTCCTGCTATACACGTGACTGCACCTAGAGGAAGAATGAGGAGCAGAGGAGAAGTGTCAGAGATTAATTCTGATCTATTAACACCTCTATTCAGGTTGCTGATTCAAGGGCCGGCAGCAGTGTTATACCCACAATTCAGCACTATGTATCTCATGGGAGATGAAAAGGAAAAGTGGGATGTGAGAGACAGACACGTGTTGTCTGAATAGATCAGAGTGCAGAGGAAAGCTTCGGAGAGGTAATACATTTGGGGAAACAATAGAAAAGGGCAACCTGCGAGGGATTAAACACTGGGCTACAGCAAGGTCATTGTGAGCATGTAGGGAGCTCAGTAACAGGGGTTAAGTACTACGGAGACTGACTTACAGAAATGTTACATGACAGCGGAATTAGGAAAAACCATGTCTTTAATTGGACAGGTAAAATGTCTGAGATGCTGCCAGACAGGTCTGACAGTTTAAAGAGCCAGTAACAAAAACAAGAATATATATTTGAATATAGCACACCCTGTAGTTGTTACACAGCACCGATTTTTTCAACTTGATTAACCATTATATACCGCGTCAATCATTCTTTTACACCTGTAGCCTGATGTCTATAGAAATAATCATCAATACTGTCATTCCTGGCAATCTTCTGGTCAAAGCAGTTGAAACACTACTAAGGTCATGGAATTCCAATGACATTTCACTACTCTGACAACATTCCCATTGTTACTTGACAGCTTCAACTTCATTCCAACATCTGGAAACTCTTTGAAGCTTTATAAATTGCCTGGGCCGACCGAAACCAATGAAGCGCCTCAAGGCAGTGAAAAATCACTTTGGCGCTTTATGAGAAAGAGATGCCTTAAGGAGCCCTAACATTGTTTATAAACATATACTGTTTCCATCAAACTGCCATCAAATACCATTTAGGCAGAATAATTCTGATTCACTGTTCTTAAATGTAAAATAAATGAATACATTGCTACTGTGCTGTATTCATTGGGGGAAACCGCAGGTCTCGTACAGAAATGGATGACCAAGACCTACAGCAATTCAAGATCAAATGGAAGTTTTATGCACTTTGCACACTGACTTTAAATTGCCCCTAATGACTTTAATTTACAGGGTCAAATTGCTCTCCTCCCCATCTGCAGACTGAAACCAAAGAGTTGGTTACCCTTCCCAGGCCTCTACCTTTTTGGCCATTGACAAGGCAAATTCATGGTCTGTATGCTACACACACTGCAAACCAAACTGGACAATATATACCCAGGTCTGTAAACATGGCAATTACCTCTGTCTAATACCAATTATACATTTACATACATACATACACATCCCAATACAATCAATGGTTGGCTTGATTTAACAAAATGTCCATTTGAAATCTGCATGATCCCTGGCAGTTTCATGAAATCAGCTTATTTGGACCTAAGCACATGGTCAGATGCTGGGCAGTTTGTGCAAAACTGGTCTTTTTGGCAGAATTTTATCCAGTTTTATACCAAATTGGAATTTTGCTGCCAAGAAATAATTTAATCTGCAGATGCTAGATAAAGGGATATATGTGTATAAAGTATATTTTGACTTTCTGGTGTTACTGGTCCTTTAATATCATGGCCTGCGTACTAGTGGTACACCATTCTGCTGTTTTATCTCAGCATTCTGGAAGCAGGGTCAATGTGAGTTAATAGGACACTGCAAGCTGATAGAAGGGTCCATGGGAGCTGATTGAAGGGTCCATGTGCATTAATTGAAAGGTCAGTGTGAGATAATAAAAGGGTCAGTGTGAGTTAATGGGTAGAGCAATGTGAGCTGATAGAAGGGTCGATGCGAGTTAATTAAACACACAAGTGGGAAAAAGGCAGCACATTTTTGTCCAATGATAAGTTCATTTATTGAATAAAGGGAATAAAAGTAATTCAGGGTATCGAATGGGGACTGCCTAATAATATTTTTAAAAGGGACAAGCTATTGTAGATGGGGTACAGTACACAATAAAGATTTTGTGAAATATACTGATACATGGATAATGCAGCTTATACAGTAGCCTTTTGAGTTTGGTACAGAAAAAGCAATTAAATGGTCTAAAAGGATTCTTGAAAATAAAGAAAACCCTATGGGCAATACAAACAGTGCATTCTTTGCTTCTTTAATAATATACAAGTACCCTCTATTGTTGCCAGAGCTGGCAATTACAACACAACTAACCGTAAAATGCCCCATATTGTTTCTGTCTGTCATTAATCTTCACTGACTCTCTATTCTCATTTCTTGTACTGTATAAAGAAATCACACTACAATACCTGGCCAGAATTGAACCCAGAAAAGCACCAGCATGTCCTGGGCTCAATTCTGACCAGGTTTGGTCACATGCATTTAGATTTTCTTCCACAAGTCCAAAAAAGATATAGGCAGATTAATTAGCTCCTGCAAATTGACCTTGGTGTGCCTGTTAGAATGCCTAGGGAAATTAGACTTCAAACTCCACTGGGGCAGATGTGAAAAGCTGAATGTACTGTGTAAATTACTGTATTATACTGTATGTTGACAATGTATAAAGGATAATGATGATGATAATAATAATAAAGCCCTAGGTTGAGCTGGCAGGAGTAATATGGTGTATAGGGTGTTGTTAAGCTGAAAATAAATGTGAGGGTAGGTGATTGCAAAGGGCACAGAAGCTGTGACCTATACAAATGAGCATATGTTACCTGCACACAGGGTCCTGCCTGCAGTTTGACCAAATTTCCATGCAGTTGGGCATCTCTGGGCGCTTGAATGAGCATTCTGGCACTGCAGTCTGACGCCGTCGCTCTGCACAGGGCTGGTCTCGACAAGGGCAAAATAGAAGGGGATAGGAGAGATCTGCTGGAATTCGCTCAATAAAAGTCCTCAGGGCTCTGTGACACTTGCGTCGGGCACAGTTCTCGCCTTCTCCTCCTGTGTTGCAGGTTGATATATAGGTGGAACGGAGCCGCTTACATGCATCATTCACATTACAGAATTTGGCAGCGTCCAGGCAGGCATTATGTTTAGAAGAGACAGGTTCAGAACCTGCGGAGCACAGAATGTCATGCTTATTTTCATCTGCATGCACCCTGACATATTGCATTATAATAAAATCAGTATATCATTTGCTACTCACTGGCAGCACACCCAGCTACTATATATGTGATTTACTTCTAACCCCAGAATACAAACCTACACATTGCAGTTCTAAGTTACAGCCACATGGACTATTACTAGAATGCCTCTCTCCTTCGGGTGCCGAGCTATTACTGGTCTCTATCCTCACCATCCATCAAGTTAGTTATTCTTGGTCTTCTGCCCTCAACAACATATAACTGGTCTATGTGAGCCTGGGCCAGGACACAGGGAGAGGTAATAGGTTTAATGTCTCCTTTCTTTCTTTGTTACTCTCTACCTGCCTATATTTTATCTTACCATGCCTTCCTGTAATAACTACTTACCTGAGTTGATCGATGCCAGCCGAAAGATGTCCGATAGACGGGAAGTGACTGGCTCATATGGGGACGTTTCATAGAACTCATCTCCTAGAAGAGAAGATAGATATTGGCATCCACAGCCCTTTAGATCACTATGAACTGGTAGTGACTACTGGATTTTGGACCCGCTACCTTCTCCCAACATATTATAATATTCCAGACAAAATACGATTTACCTTTATATGTGCCATGTGCAAATTATTTTTAATTGGGTCATTTAATGTCTCCATAACATGCTCAGGCATGAGAAAATGATAGACAATATAGGCGTTCTATAAGCTGTAGTTGGATTTGTTCAAGGATGAGGCCTATAAGAACCAAGAGATCTTTTATCTTGGCAAACAAGTCTAACCCTAAATATAGCCCATAGGATCTTACCTTCAGTCAGACCAGCATGGATGCCCCAGTAGACTTGAAGACACTGTAACTCTTTTTTCATGCCTCTGCGGCAGCGGCACAGATAAAGTGGACTCTCCTGAAGCACCTCCATGGCGTTCTTGCATTCCTGACTGGACAGCAGAGCATCACGATCTCTCCCAGCCAAACACTGACGTAATGTTCTATACCGTGAGCTGCAGGATTGGTCTGCCGTACACAGCTCATTGGCATGGACACAGTCCGTATGTGATGGCCAGGTGACAGGAGGTGACAGAGAGAAAGAAAGAGCAGCCTGAGCTGAAAAAAAGAGAGAAATTTAGGTGTTTAAGAAATAGATCTCTGAAATTTTGCATAAATCAGTCGAATGGTATCTGTTAAAAACAACCCCTACAAACAAGGCAGAATAGAATTAATAATAGGAATTAAAATGTACTAACTAATGTTTGGGTTTAGTCAATATTCTGGAAAGAGTTTAACATGATTTGATGAATCCCAAACAAGTCTTGCAACATATTCCAAGAGACCAGAACCTAACAGACTGCGGGGTATTTACAATGATTATTTTTAGTGCTTTAAAAGCAATGGAACAGTGGAGGAAGGCTGGGATCAAGAAAGAACACAACAATTAGTTAGACAAAGCACCAGCAGTGAAAGTCAAGGTCTTTGATCCTGTTATACAGAGATCTCACTGGAACCAATTATTTGGAGGTGCTGTAAAAACTATACATAAAAATTGTACCAGTTACACCAGTAATGGTTTTAATCTCCAGTCCAGAGCCCAAGTGATGTCATTGCTCCATGTCCAGGACTAGTCTTTGGCAACTATTTTATAAGCAGTTCCCAACAAACCTTAAATTGTATGGATAAAGAAATAATGTAAACCTCTAAGGCCCAAAAATTGGACAGATAAGGTAAAGAGATGCATATGAAAGTAACCAATTAAATTGTTTTTGTTTTCAAGCCTACTGGTCCAAATGTGACATCCAAAGGGCATATAATATCCAGGAAAACCCAAGGAGGTACAACCTCACTTTTTTGCATATTATTTATTCACCTGCCCAGCCCTCTAGCTTTAAGCCCCAGTTCATTAAAATTATGTATAGGGCAAAAGCAGATCAAGTTTATGTGTACACTGTAAGGCTAAAGTTATCCATTAAGTACTCAGGACCAATTCAAAAATATGCCCTTGGTTTAAGTTTAAGAATCATAGAACTGAGGGTATTTTTATGAAGTTGGAGCACTCTTTGCTTTCAAAACAGCTTTTCCCCCTGCTCTTCTAAGAATCCTTGGGCCATTATTGGTAGGATTCCTTTCCATTCATAATTAGAAGGTTGAGATGTTGGAAATCAGGCCTGGTTCGCAATGTAGTTTCAATTCCTCCCACAGCCGTTTGGTTGGATTGAGATCAGGAGCTTGTGCAGTCCAGTCAGGTTCTTCTACTTTCATCCCAGCAAATCCATTCTGTACCTCACATTGTTCATGGGGACTTTAAAGCCCTTCATCAAACTGTTGCCACACCAGAAAGCTTGCACTGGGTCCCTCAACCTCCTAGGGCTGCTTTGATGTCATTGTTAACAGCAGAACCGCATACATAAAGAGCTGACTGTTAAAATTTAACCTACTGTAGGTTACCAACGCTATGGTCTTGCTAAATTGCTATAGAGGAATCTAGTCCTTGAAACTGTTCATTGTACCTGGCAGCTCAACCGCTTCATTGCCCTTATTGTAAATGACTTGCTGGAGAATGGGCATGATTATTACAATTCCTTTCTAAGCCCCGTGTTTAGCACTTACACAGAGATGATCTAGTGTAGATCAATCAATGAATGTCAGTTTTTGATAGGTTACTCTGGGGTAACTGCACAAAGCTACATTTTGTGTTAGTAATTGGGAGCATTAAGAACTGCTTTCTAGTTATAGTTTTAGAGATATTTTCCAGGGTCAAAAGCAAGGAATTGTCCTGAAATCCCTGTGGTGGATCATAGAGTGACCTTCCCTTGTGTCTTGTTAGAGGGAAGACTGAAAGGGAAGTGTGAAGTTCTGACATTTTTCCATCTAATTTTACTCGAACATGGCACCTTTCTTTAATCTGCACTTGCTAATGGTGACAGACTTGGCACAAAGCAGTCAGGGAACAATTTATTCACACACTGCCCACATTCACATCCAAATTGGGCAAATCTGACACTTGAATTCATCTCACCAACCGCTTCCTATTGATGGTTGGAGACGCTTTTAAGTCATTTCGCACTTATTACAGATAAAGAAGTTCACAAGCTCACTTCAAGGCCCCTTCTTTTATGACAGAGCCCAAGGCAATCCTGAGAAAATAATATTTAGTATGCAATACACTGACATCTATCTGTTGTTTAACTACACCGCCCAGAATCCTAAGCTAACGTCAGATAATGTTGGGTAATGAAGATCAGCATAATGACAATAAGCATCAATTATCAAATTATTGGAAGTTTTATCAGGGCAAGGGGCTCAGTTGAGGCTGGGGCCCAAAAACATATTTTTTGCTCTGCGCAAAAATTTACGTCAGTAGCGACCCTTCTCTTTCTTCCAATACACTGCTGTTTGTTCTGAGCAATCCCCTCCTCCCTAAGTTTTTCCTTTTCAGACCTTATCTGAGCCCCATGGAAGTGGCATTTGCTCTATAGTCACTGAGGGGACTGAATTACATTTTTGTTAACCCAGCACAGCACTTAGTAAAACTGCCTTATCAGTTATCCTGGGAAGAGGGCGAAGGGGTTTGCAGCATTGAGGAGGGGGTGGATGGAATCATCTGGCATGGAGGAACTATGTATCGGTAAAGGGAATGTGGTGGAACATCTAAGGAGGAGGCCCTCTGGAATTTGGGTAACGTGGAGAGCTTGGGGTCACAAAGGAGGAAAAACAAGGGATAATGAAAAGAAAGTATAATGATAAAGAAAGGACATGTGTGTAAAGGTCTTAATAGGAAGAGTGTGATGATAGGGGGTTAATATAGTACAGAGGTTTTTATACTTTCAGGTGTCAAACCTAACCTCGTGGTTCAGGTCCACCATTTGTTCAGACCCTCCTTATCTAGGGGTTTAAATAAGGTGATTTCCTCTGGAATTGGGATAAAACTACTGTATGTAGATGGATGATTGGGGTCAAAAAAAGGAGAAAGATCGGGACAGGAGGAAGATCATCAGCAAGATTTAAGGACAATAAGCATTAGAAACTCTTAAAATCCACCATTGGTTCAGACCCACTTAGCTTATAGCAAGTCCGCAGGTATACAAAGAGTTTATTTGTGCTGTTGTCCTGTTATTTTTTAAGGGGTATACAGGAAGGTACTACTACCCACATGATACTAACTGGACTTCAGAACTGGCCTTTCTCATCTAATATTTGAGCCCCCCTCCAAGTGAGCAGACCCAATGGGAATATGAAGGCTGCGTACTTGGAGGGGGTGGTCTGAAATATTAGGTGAGAGCGGACAGTTCTGAAGCCCAGTTCTGTTATAATGGATAAAATAGTTAAAGGGGGTGGAAGGACAGTGGGGTCACAGCAAATAGGAAGTACCATAGCATTGTCCAGTTAAGGGGCTTCCAAGGAGCAAGGTAACATTGTGGAGCGTGGTAGTGTTATTGAGGTGAAGACTATTGGTTGGGGGTAACCTTGCTAGCTACGAAAGTGTTGCCACGTTTATCTCTTCTTCTAGATACACGTGAAAGCCCAGCATGAAAGTAAATTACAGTGAAATTTGGGATTAACATTTATTTGCTGTTATATAAATAGTTGGGACTATGGCTGACTAACAACTGATATACCAACATTTCCTAGACCTGTAGCCTTGTTATAAAATAAGGGGGAGATCCAACTAAAGGCAGAACCTCCAAGGGGCAAAAAAAAAAAAATCCAACAACCACTGAGAGCATGGTTTATTGACCCCCCTTCTTTGGTGGTAAAGAATTGATATGTTGATCTCTCGTTAGATGTGGGTTAATGCAGTTCTGTTAATACAAGCACTGATCTGCTGTGCAAGTGGAATGGATAGTAGAAGGATGATCTGAAGATTTTTCTTACATTTCTTTTTCGCAAATCTTTTCCTGACCATTATCTTGGCAGCCTGTTTCTGCCCTTTGCTCTGCGACGCCATGCAGAGCCCTGCTCAGTGAGCCCTCCTTTCTGCTGAGCAGAACTCTGAGCAGAATCTTTCCCATGGAGTGTACCTTCTATAAATTAGTACTTTTGCCGAGCCTGGCTGCTGCGCTTTTGCACTGGTTCCTAATGAAATCCTGTGGGGGCTCAGAGCTCTGATGGAGAGAATGGGCACATCATGGGGACAGATGTGGGACAACGTGCAAGATAAAGAAGGGGGATGATTGGGACTTTAGAGGTGACCTTCAGAAATAACTTCTCAAATTGACACACACTAGATTGCATTAAGGAGTTTGCACAGTTCCTTCTAGTGAAGACTCTGCACATGGGAATAAGGAAATCTTTTGTCTGCATAAATAAATCCTTTGGAGACCTCTTGCTATGATTTTCTGCAGAGTGAGAAATACATTCTGCGTTGTACAGCTAGACGAGTGAAATGCTGCATGCACACACATGGACACAGACCATTTTCCACAGACCAACTCAGTTATTCTGCACATCGGGAACATTTATCTCTATGAATTTCCAAGGAATAAAGTCTGCTGTGTATCTCAAACACTCCATTTTTCAGCAGGGTCGCTGATTTTGCAAATGCAGGCTAAGCTTACCCTAATGGGGTTGCAAACAGTGTTCGCATAACAATTTATGATGCATTTGCATGCTGCACAAAGCAAAAACTGGAGACAATGCAACCTGCTTTTTGCACAACGTACCTTGCCCTGTTCTGATGTGCTCCTTAAATAGAGCACAAAATGTGTTTCTTAGTCTGCAGCCCAGCTTGCTATCAGCTGCAAACAGAAGGAGTACGTAGGCAGATGAGCTGCACTGTCCATAGCTTGCCTATCGTTCAGAAAATGCAAGTAAAAAACTAGGGGGCCCTGAGATATGCAAGGTGCAAGAGTCCCAGACAGCAATGAGCTCTGTGCTTTATAACATCAAAAATGCATGGAGCTTTAAGGTCCAGGATGATGAGGCCCTTAGCCCTCCTTGTGCATTTTGCATAGTACATGGACCCTAACATTCATAGTGGATACCAGTTTACATGATATATTGGGGGTTATTTTAGTGCAATTGTTACAGCACTAAGGGCACAAGAACATGCCCCTTAGTGCTCATATGTAAGAAGCACTTGCACCCGGGGAATGTTGCTCTTTGCAAGTAGCACCAGGACAAAAATCCAGCACACAGAGCCCTCCTTAACGTGCACATGTGAATACAGAGCAAAACAATGGGCAATTTGCTTTCATATGGATTCTCTGTGTAGGAGGGTATGCCATATGTCCCATTCACAATGGGGTATACTGTATATATATATATAGTTATGTTTTACCTAGTTGGGATTCAAATTAAGGGCATACATATAAATACTATAGGTATGTCAGCACTAACAGAGCATAGCTTACTTACTAGACCAGGGATCCCCAACCTTTTTAACCCTTGCCACATCCAAGTGTTCTAAAAGTTAGAGAGCAACATAAGTATGCAAAGATTTCCTGAGGGTGGCAATTATAGGCTTTGATTGACTATTCGGTAGCCCCTATGTGGTCTGGCAGCCTACAGGAGGCTCTGTTTGGCAGTACATCAGGTTTATATGCAACTAAAACTTGCCTCCAAGCCTGAAATTCAAAAATAAGCACCTGCTTTGACGCCACTGAGAGCAACATCCAAGGGATTGGTGAACAACATGTTGCTCACGAATCACTGGTTGGGGAATACTAGACCAAACCAACTTCACACTCCAATACAAGATAACAAGAATGAAACATAGATACCACGACACAGATACTTAATGACCTATAATTACAGTGCTGGAGTGTGTTTAAATATTAACATTAGAAGATTAAAATAAGAGTGTGGCTAAAACTGAGCAATAGGCGGATTCCTTCAGGCCCTGGTACTACCATGATACAGGTGAGGGATCCCTTATCCAGAGACCCATTGTCTGGAAAGCTCCAAATGATTGGAATGCCATCTCCCATAGAATACATTTTTAGCAAATAATCTTTGTACTTGATCCCAACTAAGATACAGTATAATTAATTCAAGGAGGCCAAAATCGTATTGGCTTTAATTTACTGATGCCATTTTTAGCAGATTTAAGGTACAGTGAACCAAAATACAGAAAATCCCAGGTCCCAAGCATTCTAGATAATATATCTTATACCTGTATCATGTTTGATTGTTTAGGCACCCACCCTTATGCACTGGCACCTAATGTAAATATGGGCTACACATTAACATGGGATCTATGGGAGGATCTTTTAACGGAGAAGGACAGGCAAATTACATTGGGGCTGCCAAAAGTTAGGCACCCCCAAGTGATTATATCTACTTACCTGAAACCTCTGGCCAGTGTTCCTATCAGAATTAATCTGCACCAGCCCAGGGTTCTTCCAGTGAGCACCATGGAGCAATCCTCTTCCTGCTTCCTTGGTCTTCTTGCAAGTAAAAAGCTGAACTTCAATAAAAAACCCAGCTATTTCATTCTACTGCACATTTATCTGCCCTGTGAAATTTGCAAACCCGAAGAAGAAGAAAGAGGATCACTCTGGAGTGCTCACTGGAAGAACCCCAGACCGGTGTCAGGTAAGTAAATATAATCACTTATTTTGCCTAACTTTTGGCAATGTAAATTTCCTTTCCTTCTCCTTTAAAAGATCCTCCCCAGTTTGTGTCTTTATTAGAGATAAGCAGTGGACTGACCTGATTCTCATCAATCACAGCTCTATCTCATTCAAGGAACGATATTCTGCAGTTCCCTTTCAAATTAACCAAGTTGCTTAAGGAAGTGGGTTAAAGTGTCCACTGCTAAGTGCCACTGAATGTACAGAACAGTAGGCAACTGCATGAAACATGAAACTCATGACATCATTTATATCCAACAATGCACCTGTCTCCACTCAATGACTTGCACCTGCTGCTGACCCTTGTCTCAGGAGGGGTGCGAAGTGGACTCCTTCATTGCTCATTTTGTACCTTTTATTTGGTTCTCTGTCTGGTCCACCTCCTTATCTCCGTGCATGTACACACACTTTCTGATCTAACTGACCTTCCTTAGCAATAACTTTAGTAACCAGAATAAACAGCAGCAATCACTTCCCAAATCAATTAATTCCCAAGCCAATTCATAAATATTTAAATATAAATACAAATATAATACAGGAGTTGGGAAAAGGCCAAACAAAGTGCTACAGTCTTGCAGTAAAGTAGAAGATATAATGAAAAAATAGACGGTGGAGCTGTCCCAAAGCTAGCTGCCTAATAGTTACTAAGACTGGGACACCACAAAGGAGAAGGCAGGACAGGGTAACCGAGACTGTGGCCTCGTAAATTAACTTGCCCTGATCTTAATTGAGGCTATGCTAGACCTGAAAAGCCACAAATCATTGGCCCCTTAGAATGGAAAGAAGAATTGGGAGATATAAAGTTGACCGTAGCAACAATGGATGAACCCAAACCACTCGTAATGAACCATAGATAAAAAGTTTGTTAAAAACCAGAGATAATAGTGACTCGCCAACGCGCGTTTCGTTTAAAAGCTTTATCAAGGCAGATTGTTATATTGATCTTGTATTTATTTGTACATGTTCATCTTGTTACATCAAAAGTGCTTCTCCTTTGTGCACAAAATCCAACTTCCCTAATGTCTCTGTATAGTTTAATCCCCCCCCCATGACCTTAAGTAATGTCACCCCTCCCTGCACCCACTTCCATTTACGTTAATCTTTTTTAATTGAGTCCTGAAACTCAATTCTTTATTCACTTTGTTTACTGATACAATCTGTTGTCCATTCTGTGTATGCTAGGATTGTATCAGCTCTCTCTATTACTAACAGTGCTGTCTCCTGCTATTCACAATGATACCTGCATGATTTTCCATCTCTTATCCAATTAATGAATAAGAAGCGTGCATGTCACTGCAGACTAATTACATAGCCTTACGTTTAATTAAATTGAGCTACATTTGCCATTTCCCTCTTTAGCCTGCAATAATGTTTCTATAACAACCAAAAGTCAGATTTTATCTATTTTAGTGTTACTGGACAGCTAATAAGGGCATGAAGCTTTCTAAATCATCTTTTCAATGTCATCAGAAGAAGGCTGGGGTAAATTCATCTTCAGCCCTCCATACACATTTAAAGGAATTGTTCAGTGTAAAAATAAAAACTGGGTAAATAGATAGCCTGTGCAAAATAAAAAATGTTTCTAATATAGTTAGTTAGACAAATATGTAATGTATAAAGGCTGGAGTGACTGGATGTCTAACATAATAGCCAGAAAACTACTTCCTGCTTTTTATCTCTCTTGGTTTACACTGACTGGTTACCCTGGTTACCGAGCAGTAACCAATCAGAGACTTGAGGGGGGGCACATAGGTCATATCTGTTGCTTTTGAATCTGAGCTGAATGCTGAGGATCAATTGGAAACTCACGGAACAGAAATGTACCATGTGGCTCCCCTTCAAGTCGCTGACTGACTCCGAGTTACAGAGCTGAAAAGCAGGAAGTAGTGTTCTGACTATTTATGTTACACATTCAGTCACTCCAGCCTTTATACATTACATTTTTGGCTAACTAACTATATTAGAAATGTTTTTTATTTTGCACAGCCTGTCTATTTACCCAGTTTGTTTTGTCACACTGAACTGTTCCTTTAAGTGCATTTGAAATGTGTTCTCTTCCCTCTGGTCTCAACCAGTTTCTCCCACAAAGTTCTTTCCTAACTATTTTCAGATTTACCATTTAACAATATACTAATTGTAGGTATCCTTTAGCAAAGTACTCACCAGTGTTGGAACTGGGACACCAGGGGCCCACCCAAAAACCTTAAACCATGGACCCATCAAAGAACCATAGAGAAGGGGCCCACTCGCAGTACTATTATTCTTCTTCTACTCACTCACCCTCTATTCTCCTAGTCTCTATTCTTTGCATACTATAATCTATTATTCCATCTATTTAGCCTCTGTTCTCAAAGAAATAGGGAATGCCCATGAAATAGGCCAACTGTTTAGCAGCAAAAGGACCCACAGACACCTGGGCCCACTGGGAGTTTTCCTGGTATCCCGGTGGGCCTGTCTGACACTGGTAATCACTTCTTCCAACCATAAGTGACAGGAGAGATAGAACTGAGCAGAGCAGCATCGGTAGACGCTTCCTGCATCAGTTACTTAAGCTTTTGCCATTCTGTCTAGTGACCTCCAGTACACAACCACAGGGGGCACACCTGGTACATCAGTTTAAAACTGCTGATATAATAAAAACAAGCTGGAGGGAAAAAAAAAATTATGTTAAAATGCTATCATTTCCATCTGTACAGACTTATCGGTCTCAGCAGAAACTTTTACCTGACCTGTATTATTACACCATTCTGATTTTCCCTAGTGTTTTTTTACTACAGTCTGAGACAAGTATCTCCAGCTCTTTCCTGACACCCCTTTTTCAACAAGAGTCTAAATACTGGTGGAGTTATGCCCAGGTTTCAGACCTAGGAAACCCTATTGGGCAGCTTGAAAGTGGATGACCCATGTAAAAACTGGACTGTTTGATTCAAAAGCCAACTGGCTGGCAACTCTAGAGCCATCCCAAGACAAAACTACTTGGACTGCCCACTCGCTGTTTCTTCCCTATTGTCAACTTGCTCATACACAGTGGAATCTGCTTGTTTAGTGATATTGACATCTGATTTGGCCTGCCAGATGCAGGGACAACTTGAGCTAATCAGACCTTTGAAGCAGTGTAGCTTCTGGTGACCCAACGACAGTGGCACATTGATGTAGTCTTCTCCCAATGGGACTTTCAAACCTGCCCTGTAGATAACTGGCATTATATACTTAAGTAAATATTGTCCTTTTACATCTCATTTCGTGATGGTCTGTGTGCTGCCTCAGAGATCACCTGACCAGAAATACTGCAGCTCTAACTGTAACAGGAAGAAGTGTGGAAGCAAAAGACTCTGTAACAAGTATGGTTTGTTGGTTTGTTTGTGTGCACAGTGAATCATATGATCCCAGGGGGTGGCCCTTATTTTTTAAAATGGCTGCTTTCTATTTATTTACCCAATGGTACATACTACTAGAAAAGTATATTATTATGAAAATGGTTCATTTACATGAAGCAGGAAACACATGAACTGTTTTGCATAAACACATGAACTGTTTTTTGCAATGTATTTGTATAGAGACCTACATTGTTGGGGGGGTATAGTTTTCCTTTAAAACCTAAAAAAGTTGTGTTGTGGTTATTAAACTGAAATTGTTACGGAAATAAAATTGCTCAGACAATGATATTCCATTTGTGTTTGCACAGGAAACTATGCTTTATGGCTGAGATTTTAGCGTCTTTAGAACACTGTAGGATTTTGAGCCTTAGTGTGTTTGACGAGACATGAAAACTTGGCCAGGCAGAGACTATAATAACAATGCTGTTCCCGCTTGCAGTCAGTCTTCTCCTCGCCATTCCCTATTAATAGTGGGAATATCTCTGGGCTGCTTGTTGGGACAATTTCTCGGGGGATTACATGCCATTTTTACGGCTCTGCATATAAGTCATCTACAGACCACGATATCCCATCTTCTCTAATAAAACCCATAAGCCAGCCTTCCCTTCAAATCTATCATCTTGATCTAGGCTTAACATGTCGCTGATCTCTTCAAAACAAACAATGACTGCTGACATGAAATGCTATTGTTCTTCCCAGGCTTGACATGATCCTGTTCTGCCTGCCTGTAACATCATCCCTACCATCTGCTTATCTACCATGCCTCTCCTATCGGATACCTATCCAGTACTATCTGATATTCTGCTTTTATAGTAAAACATTTTTAAACATGAAGGCAAAATCTGAAAATTTAGAAAATATTTTTGTTCCTCTGAATTCCAGGGCCATGTCTATTTCATAATTAAAAATATAACCAAATTTTACAGATGGTTAAATAAGTAGAAGGTGCTCTTTAAAGGTCTTCGTCTTTTATGCAAATTTCTCCTAAGAATGGGGGTGTACCTACAGCTATGGGGGTATGCCACATGTAGCTGAATGTCCTCTAAAACTATAACATGAAGTTTGAGGTGCTACATAGGATAGCGTTTCCACTCTTTTCTTGACTCCACACTGAGCAGGAGCCCAGGGACCTTAGGGAGCCCATGGGTAAAATGATTCATTATTTTTCAATATAAATTTAAGAATACTGCAATTTAAAGTGGCTGCCTAAACACAATTCTACACACAGGGGTTTAACAAACATGAGCAGAGCCACCATCAGTGGGGCCCTATATTACTACGTTAGCAGGGCCCCCTCCACATGGGGTTTTAATTGTTTGGTGAAGGGCTTTGCCAACAATTAGCCAAGGGACCCAATTTAAAAAATGCCTATGCCCCCAAACCTCCACTCCTGCAATCCCTGCTCCTTTCTGACCCATGAATAGCACATCCACATCCCTTGAGGCTTCCCTCTGACATGGTGGTAGTTGAGAAAACCATTTCAAACGTGTATAATAAAACCAAAAATCCAGCTTTATTTCGGTGTTTAAAAACAACAAACAGGCATCCATTACAGTTGTACTCCTACCCTATGACATGTTTGGTCACCTGACGCGTTTCATGCCTCTTTCTGGCACTTCATCTGATGCCTTGCAAAAAAGTCGCTAGTGAGCTTACGCTTAGGTCAATTTATATAGGGTGGGTACATTAAAGTTGTATGGACGTCTTTATTAGAGATGGTGCAAATGCTTGAAGTCGCAACTTTTTATTACAAATGTCCAAGAAACCTTAATAAAGACAAAAGAGTTAATCTTATGCCATACACGAGCCCACTGTAAAATGAATGTTCCACGGGTCTCAAATGTCTGGGGGAAAAATGTTAACCCCAAAAAGTTGAAGTTAGGACCTTTGCAGGCAATCTCACTTAAAAAAGGAAAAGGCGCCAGAATTTTTTCAACTTTAATGCATTTTCGGCAGACAGGATATGATGTAAGTGACATAAGATTGAGGAAGATCTAGCTTCATTTTAGCAGTTCACCTGGTCTGAGGTGGTGAAGTCAACTCTGGCAAAAGAACGTCCAGTAAAAATTACATTTTGGTGAATTTGCAATTTGAGAAAAGTCACCTGGCTAGAGTACAAACGAACGCTAGCGATGGTTTATTTCGCTAGAGAACTGTTGTCTGCACCTGTGAATTGCCAATGTCCCTGCTGATGTGATTTCTGGCGAAAAGTCGCTAGCATTAGCCACTTTTCCCTTTAGTAAATCTGCCCCCATGTGTCTGATGAAGGAAAACGTTGTTCTAAACAACTCTCCAATTACAAATTTTCAATGGTTTGTTTTCTAAACGTAACTACAAAATCATGGTCTGTCTATCCCTTTCTGCTCTCCCAGTCTTGGAACAATGTATATTTTTTTTTCGGTCATGAACCATATGGTTTTTTTTCAATATGAGTTCTACATTCATTCTAAGTTCCCATATGCATGAGGTGGTGACATTCTCAGAAGAATCCCTTTGTAAAATCACGTTAAAGTGAGTAAGTAAGTATTTAAATCTCCAGTTAAATGGCTCCTTGCTGAGAAACCTCCACGATGCTGGCCCCAAATGAGCTTACACGTCCTACAGCTTTTATACATACATATAAATAGCAGAGCTGAACACCGCAGCTTGGGCTGGATCTACAAATATACTGTACTTGTAGCAATATATATATCTATATATATATATATACCATCTATCAAATAAATCACTATTGTATATGTTGTTCAAAGTGACAAATGCCATCTGGGCAAGCAGCTGCCGTTCTACATGCACAGGATACACAGAACAGGAATGGCCCATTTATAGTTAATAGTGACAAACTCCATATTGCACCCTACATCCTACTCTAAAGCTTACTCCACCATCATGTTACTCACCAACTCCATTCCCATGCCCCCTTCTCATTCCTCTGTATTCCACCAAAGCTTTTTCCGAACTTAAAGGAGAAGTTAAGCCTAAAATTTATTTAGCTAGGAATGCTGTACTTTGCATCTTTAACTTACTATACAAGCAGAAATGTTCAGCAGCACCATAACAGTAGTGATGCAGGCCTTCAAATCTATTAACAGGAGCTCGCCATCTTGGACCTTGTTAGGTCATCTTTGAGTATCAGTGACACTGCCCATGCTCAGTGTGCTCTGGGCCGCTGTAGAGAAGCTAAGCTTAGGGACTGTGGAAAATTCCTAATCAGAAAATGAGGTTCATCTGTCATAAAGCTGATGCTATATGGACGATTATTACATTCTGCTCTGAGTTTTAATCATCCTTGTTTGATGGAATATATTTTATGTGTCTACAGAATATTGTGTATGGGCCTTTACACTCAGGTAAATGACAGCAGCACAAAGCATGCGCAGTGCGTCAGTAAAAAAGAAGATGGAGAACTATTGTGGACATCTTTAAAGGCATAATCTGTACTGCTAAAGGGCTGTGGTTGCATTGGACTGACATAGAAGCCCAAAACATGATGTACAACATTTTTAGCCTTATTCAATGTCCAATGGCACATAGGGCTTTTTCCACCTGTCAGTAAGTTAAATTGGTCTGGTGGAGACAGGTGGATTTTATTTCACTAAATGACAGGCTACACAGTCTCATTTGGTGCTTCACTATCACCATTTTTAAGCACAATTTGGCATAAGCCTAAAATGCCTATGTTCTTGCAAGTACTCCTTATACATCCACCTCTAATATTCTCTTTATTGATGCTGCTGTATCGGCAGTGCTAGCTGTATCTATTATTCACTGTTTATACACGGCTGAGCTTATCTTTCTCACTGTACACTCATTAAATCTGCAAAGTGCCGGGTTCATATAGAATGTAGCATGCTCTGAAAATGCAGGGATAATAACTTGATTACAGCGATTTTCAAGGGAAACCTATTCGTTGAAATAAATAGTGTTCACAGCTGAAAAATCCAAAGATTGCATTTTCCAGATCCATAATTGGGCTGTTCCATTTAGATATTGTTTTTATATTCAAAAAAATAGTGTACACGCCAGCCTACATGAATATTCTTCATATACATACACGCATAAAATATAAATCTCCTTACATAATTAGATATGGGGGGGAGAGAAAATGAGAGAGAGACCTTTGCATACTCTATATTCATACCAGCTACGTTAATATATTTATATAGGTGCTTGTGCATGCACAGGTAGATTTTTGATAATTCCTCCAATATAATCATTAAAACTGTTCAGAAATAAATATAGAAAAGGTCTAATAACGTTTGGGTCTATTTTGCCTTGTAGTTTTTGAAATGCAAACTAGCACTATGACTGTGAGCCCAGCATGGAACTGTGAGCCCAGCAATTGTGCAATAACAGACGACTATGCCCCTCAGAGACAAAGAATTGTTTCATTAATTTCCATCATTCAATGTGGAGTCCTGCACTTTTTCATATAACAACTTGATGTTAGAGTGTGGGACTACCCACATTACGGACCCTGTCTACAAATCGTTGAAATAGGAAAATGGATCCTTTTTTTGGACTCACCAGTTCTGTAGTATCACAAGAGTTAGAAGTCCAACATCTAAACACACACATATTATTCCTTATTGGCTGGGAACAGCCCTCAAAAGACTGGCCTGTTTAGTGTTGCAAACAAAACAGTTAGGCTGTCCCCATCTGCTGCAGCCACTTCTATTTTAACTATTGCTAATAACACATGCCATCAAGTGCCAACATAGTTTGCAACGCCATGCAATTATTGAGTGTGCACACTGAACATATAGATCACATACAAAAAGGTAAAGAGGGCACTGCCAAAAAGACTATGCAGTCTACAAGAAGGGCTTAGTTGCTAAAGCTTGACATACACTCATTTGGAGATTTGTGGATCTTTATCTTATTTGGTTACCAATGCACTGGCCCAAATCGAAGTGATCCGATCAATCTGGGACAATCGGATCATAGGAACCTACGACAGCCTTCGCCCAAAGGATATGTGATCAATGGATATGAGGATGATTTTTTAGCAGGATGTCAGTCAATCAGGGTTTAGGAGAGACCCATATATAGCCTAATAAACTGCTGTGGGGCCAAACAGCGTTTATCAGCAATGTATAGCCACCTTCACTTAGGTGCTACAATGTTCCAGTGCTGTTGCCATTTGCAACCAATTAGCTGTAAGTTTTGATCAGTATTGGACTGGGGTGTCTGGTGACCTTTTGTCTTCACTCATCTTCTTTATTCTCTTAGTAACTTCTCCCTTCATTTGTCCTCTTTATTTTTATATAGAAATGGGCAATGGCCATGGTATAGACATACAAAGGATATCGTTGGTTGAGCAGGAGGCGACACTGACAATTTGGCCAACCAGGAGTTTTCCTGGTATTTGGGTGGGCCAGTCTGACTGTAGTTCTAATCAATCTTCTACAGTGGTGGATTAATGACATATGGGACTGCTAGGCTACATCTACACAGGCTCCCCTTCCAGGCTTCTCTGGATCCCAATTCGTGCAGATCAAGGCACACGTGCATCTAAGCTCTCTACGCCAGGTTAAAGTGATACTGTCATGGGAAAAAAAATTTTTTTCAAAACACATAAGTTAATAGTGCTGCTCCAGCAGAATTTCATTTCTCAAAAGAGCAAACAGATTTTTTTATATTCAATTTTGAAATCTGACATGGGGCTAGACATTTTGTCAATTTCCCAGCTGCCCCATGTCATGTGACTTGTGCCTGCACTTTAGGAGAGAAATGCTTTCTGGCAGGCTGCTGTTTTTCCTTCTTAATGTAACTGAATGTGTCTCAGTGGAACATGGGTTTTTACTATTGAGTGTTGTTCTTAGATCTACCAAGCAGCTGTTATCTTGTGTTAGGGAGCTGTTATCTGGTTACCTTCCCATTGTTCTTTTGTTTGGCTGCTGGGGGGGAAAAGGGAGGGGGGTGATATCACTCCAACTTGCAGTACAGCAGTAAAGAGTGATTGAAGTTTATCAGAGCACAAGTCACATGATTAGGGGCAGCTGGGAAATTGACAATATGTCTAGCCCCATGTCAGATTTCAAAATTGAATATAAGAAAATCTGTTTGCCCTTTTGAGAAATGGATTTCCGTGCAGAATTCTGCTGGAGCAGCACTATTAACTGATTCATTTTGGAAAAAAATGTTTTTCCCATGACAGTATCCCTTTAAGTTTGGCGCACACCAGTGACATCACTGGATCTGAACAAATCTGGATGCACTCACACATAAGCCTTGCCTGCCTTCTTCTCCCAGCAAGTGCATCTGACCTGATCCAGCAGTGCAATAAAATTAAATATTAAAAGAAAAGAAGATTTTAAAAATCTAGATTGGCCCCTGGTCATACTGGGCATTTTCTAGGCTATAGCCTAAGGCAGCCTGTGCATTAATCTGCCCATGGTCTTCTACAAGGTAGACAATGACTGGAAAGATCTGATTAGTTGCCAATGTATCTGTTGGTTTAATCTTTGTAGGGTTTCAGGCAATCCCCCAAATCCAAAACTGATCCTGTGAACTCTACCATGCTCTACATATTTCTTGGTGGGGGTGGGGCTGCATATTGGTGGGTCATTTTTTAATTGATCTATTTTACTGACTTATTTGTACAAATAATCAGGGGGAGAAATAAAAGAGAATTAGAAAATTCAATTTACAGGAAAAGCCAATGAAGGCTTTAGCGCTGGCCATGGGTTTATGAGAATAATGTTACCACCTCAATCAAATTATCATTGCTTGTCTTTAAGTCTTCCATTGTAATCCTAAAGCCAGCTGGATGCTTTGGGAGTATCTGTTTCATCCATCTCTCCTGCATACCATGTAATGAACAAACGTGTCATCCGTTGGACGGAGCTGGAGAGCTTGGAGACACAGGCTTGCCTTTCTCTTCTCAATAGCTCAAGCCAAATGAAGACTTTCCCTGACCCCCAGGGGGATGGAATGTATATATGTGAATCCCTACAAGTGTTATTGTATTTTAAGACCCCCTCCCTTTCTTTTCCTAGAGGATGGCTCCCTGGCTTTTTTTTTTTTTTTTTGACAACTTCTCACCAACACCAAAAAAAAAAGTTTTCCCAGTTGGGCTCATTTATTACAGGAGTAGTGCAAAGTGCAAAATATCAGGATTGTAACAATGCAATATTTCTTTCCCAGCATTACTGCACATGCTACGATCTGGTTGCATATCTTATATAAATAATGAAAATATATTTGCCAGTTGTCAAATTGAGCATAATAAGGCACAATTATGGGTCACAGGCATAAGTTTGCCGCTATTTAAAGCAGGTGCTAACCCCAAGGATCCCTCATGCCGTAGTGTGGAGCTCCACAAAACCTTATGCACCAAAGTAGGTGCAACCACCAATTTGTTGTGCCTAGACTTAATGAAGGAACCCAACTATTGATAGAACCAGCTTCTGAATTTATCTCAACACCCCATCTCTTTTTTGGATAGAAAAGATGGAGCAATTGACCTTGGGTCACAGAATCATAGGGGCCCAAAGGCAAGAAAATTTAACTAGGGAATACAATTGCTTGATATACTGAAAAAAAGCCATACATATACAGAACTAACAACTGACCTATTGCCCTTAGCATTATTTTTGCTCAGGACCTGGGGCTTTCAAGATAATAGATCTTTCTGTAATTTGGATCTTCATACTTTGTCTGCTAGAAAATCATGTAAACATTAAATAAACCCAATAGGCTGGTTTTGCTACCAATAAGGATTGATTATATCTTAGTTTGGATCAAGTACAAGCTACTGTTTTATTTTTTACAGAGAAAAAGAAAATTTTTTAAATTTTGGATTATTTGGATAAAATGAAGTCTATGGGAGATGGTCTTTCCGTAAATTCAGAGCTTTCTGAATAACAGGTTTCTGGATAATGACTTCCATAACTGTACAATATGCTCCCTTGCTGCTCCAAGCACCAAAAACCAATATCAAACTGAACAAACAGTTTGATAGGTTGGCACAGACAAAAATGCCCATCTAGCTGAGCCCTAAGTTGTCTTCCAGCAGCTCTACGTCCTTGCCATAAGCCATAATGCATTATAAATATTCCCTAACACACGTACCTACCCTTCTTGTTGTATTCTGACAATGGCTGAGTGGTGTGTGAGTAATGTAATAAAAACAGTAATGCGATAGTATATTTATAAATACATGTTTTTCCCCTCAAGGAGAAGCATTTTTTTAGCCCTGCCAGAAAAAAAGAAATCAATCGGATCTGTTTTAACACATATATCAAATATATTACAAAGAGCATCAGTCAACCTCTATCACTATATGCCTGTCCCGAATAGATAATGAAGTATGAAAGGCAGAGGTGTAGACCAGAACATGCTTAGTTACAGTTACTGTATATATATATATATATATATATATATATATATATATATATATATATATATATATATATATATATATATATGATTCTGGGTGCTTCCATGCTGCTCACTTTGCTGAGAATTAGTTATACATTGCTCAAAAATAGATTGTGCCTTTGACATGGCAGAGGTGTAGACCAGAACATGCTTAGTTACAGTTACTGTATGTATATATATATATATATATATATATATATATATATATATATATATATATATATATATATATATATGATTCTGGGTGCTTCCATGCTGCTCACTTTGCTGAGAATTAGTTATATATTGCTCAAAAATAGATTGTGCCTTTGACATGGTAGTGTATAGCAAATGTCTTGAGTATGATACTGTCTATGCATGAATGAATTAAGGCATCCTCTACATATAAGACACAATGTCATAATTCAACATATAAGTCTGTTCCCAACACAGTATTCACTTAGTTTCCAATACAAACCATATGCAATATCAAGGACAATTATGATTTAGTTACAAAGACACCAGTTGTCCTTGAGCCTGGATCAGCTCCTACCCACTCCTGGGGATTTAGGGGACCCCCCATATAAACCTCAGTTACTGGGAATTATATACATAATTTAGACAGGTAACAGAAGCACAACAGGATGGAAAACTGAGGAGTGTAGGGATCCCTGAATGTCACTTTGTATATAAATGAATGAACTTGGCTTAGAAAGTGTTGAAAGACATAATTCTGCAGCATCTGGATGTGCTGCTTAGGAAGGTCAAGTACAAGTACGAGAGTGAAAGGGAACGAGTTAATAATATACACACTCGTGGATGACCAAAAATACTCATCACATTACAATGGTTTAACCCCAGCAACAATACTTAATAGCTGTAAAATATACTCTATGGATCATGACATTTTTTACTCAATTCCCAGCGTTCCTCTGAATTCTGAAAAGAAGAAGAGAATTCTGAAAAGAAGAAAAAGAAGGAGACAAGAACTTAAATGGGATTGCCCCAGGCTGTTGTAATATGAAATTGACACTGTCAGTAGAATTTATTTCTCAATATCATTTACAGATTGTATTGCCTATATTTAACTATATGTTGTGGTTGTAGACATAGTGAAATTCAATAAGCTATGGGGGTGAAAAAGATACCCTGGATATATCAGAAAGGTGAGGGATCTGTTATCCAGAAACTCGTTATCCGGAAAGCTCCAAAATATGGCAATACCCTTTTTGTAATAATAAAACAGTATCTTGTACTTGAAGGTAACTGAGCTGCATAAATCCATATTGGTGGCTAATGGCAATACACCAATATGTGTTTAATGTTTCAGTAGCCTTAAGAGACCCCTTAGATGGAAAACCCTAGCCCCTAAAATTCAAGATAACTGATCCCATATCTACATTTGGTAATACAGGTATAGGATCCCTTATCCAGAACTCCGTTATACAGAAAGCTCAGAATTACAGGAAGGCCGTCTCACATAGACTCTATTTTAAGCCAATGATTCCAATTTTTAAACATTATTTCCTTTTTTTCCTTTCTTCCTTTAATAATAAATCAGTTGTTTGTGTTTGATGGTAACCAAGCTGCATGAATCCATATTGGTGGCAAAATAATCCTATTGGGTTTCTTTCCGATTTTCTTCGATTTCTAGTAGACGTTATGTATGGTGATCCAAAATTACAGAAAGATTCCTTATCCGGAAAACCACAGGTCCCAATAATAGATCCTATATGGTTATATGCTGTATGTTTAGTGGAGGGCAGGGGGATCCTATAAAAATCCTTTTAAAAGGCAGCGCTCCAATATCCTAAAATTGCCTAAATTTCAGAAATTGCCGTAATCTCAGATAGCTCAAACTATCACACTCTTTCATTTGTGATCCATCCTGTTTTTTGATCTGCAACTATCAGAATCCCCTGACAGCTTCTGGCTATCAAAGGATGGTGGGAGGATAGTTCTATCTCCATTGAACCCAACAGATATATATTACCTGCAGCCTTAAGCAGTAAAAGTTAAGGTTGCATGTAGTCTACTGTATATCTGTTGGGTTGAAGTGTCTATACTTTCCCACGATGGACGCCAAATAGATAGCTCTAGCCATACAAAGGACACCAGTGATCTGTGAATACAGTGCAATAATGCAGCTATTTGTATTCCAATCCGTGATATCTATCTTTCAGTATAGTGTAAATAAAACTGCATCCCTCCCTGTTTTATATGGGCTCTGTACTGTCATTGTCTGTTACATTCATTTATCCCAGAACCGGCAAATCCCAACGTTGCATTGCAAAGTTTCCTTGGTATCACTCTCTCTTCAGATTTTTCCGTAAACCAATTAATCTTCCTTTTACATAGAAACTTTTGCTTATCTTGCTCAGTTTGTGTTCACTAGCGCCCCCTCAGATGTTTTCAGTGACCTCAGTAAATAGAAACACGTCATTACATTAGCTACACTTAATTAGGTCTCTTCAAATTCCCACACTGTTTTCCAGGTGCAATGTCTAATTTATTCCCATAATTATTATTAGAATGTTGACGTCCTGGCTTTCAAAAATGAATTGTAATCTATAGCTCACTTTCGTCCCAAATCTTCCCAGTATACAAATATCTATATATGAGATTGGCGATGATGACAGCTGCCTGAGAGGATGATGAATGATATGCTATTGCAGTATGACATCATAGAGCCAGCATTTGGTAAGCAATCCTCTGGGACAAGCAGCAGGGATACTTAGGTTTAAGCAGTTGAAAAAGGCGGGGGGGGGGGCAAAGCCAGTTTTTAGATCACTCAGAGTAAAGAGGGGACCTCTATACTAAAATACACACAGCTAAGTCATATTGGATAAAGCTCCAGCACACACACCAAAACTCTTTATACAGTAACTAGAGCTCAGAGCAGAACTGGATTCCGTGTTCTAGTCAAGTAGTAGCCATTCGTTATGGCTTTTGACAGATACTTTTGCAGTTTTTTTCCCATTGTAAAGATAGATATAGAACTGCAGCTACAGAGAGATGTACATACAGTAATCACAGCAAGGTGTTGCCTTGCACTCGTATTTTATTAGCATGTATATTTATTTCCTAAGTGTACAAGTGATGTTTGTTTAAAAAGCCAATTGTACTGAAGAGCCCAATAACTGACCCTAATTCTCATACAGTAAATACTGAAGTTGTAAGTTTCTTTTCATTAGCTGTGATAAAATCCCAAGCTTTGGCACTCACCTAGTAGGAAGAGGCTGCAGGGTACCACTGGGGTCAGCACATTCATGTTTCCAAGGTATTTAGTCCAGTTCAGGGGAATCCTACAGAGAAATCCTGGTTGTCCTCCAACTCCACCAAACGAGACTTCTAACTAGCAGTGTTAGTGCTGGCTCCTGTTTCAGACATCCTTAGAGGGGAAAGAGCTGATTGCAGAAAAATCCCACAGCAAGATGCTGAGCCGAAAGATTCTGCTTCTCAACTGTGAGAGAGGGAGGGTTGTGAGCAAAAGGGGGGAACAAGAAAAGGAGGAGGAGAGTTTGTGTGTAAGAGGAATTGTGAGATAGTTGAAGAGAATTGATAAAATAGATAATAGAAACAAATATAGCCAGAAAAAGTGCAGGGTATTGACAGAAAAAGAAATAAAGAAATTGGCACTCAGATGAGAGTCATAAAGTGGTAAGATAGTGAATGAAACTGATGGCAGGAGAGGGAATGACTACAGAAAGTAAGAGGTGTATGATTTGTCAGAGAAAGATTGTAGGAGGAGTAGAAAGCAGAGAAAAAGAGAGTGTGATCGAGAAACAATGAAGGGAGTGAAAGAAACTAAGTAATTAGAAGACAGTGGCAGTGTATGGGATAGCGAGTGAAGAGAAGGAGAGTATAGGAGAGTATGTGTGATATGGTGTAAATGTCAGTGGAAATAGAGTAGGTATAAGGAGGATTGGAATGAAGGAGCAAGGAAAAAGATTGTAAGAGTAGATACAAAAGTGAGTGTTGGATGGTGGAAATGTAAGAGTGTGAATGATAAGTGGTTGTGAGAGTGAGCGTGTGAGTAAATGAATGAAAAGATGGAGTAAGAATAAGGAGGTGGTGGGAGAGTGGGATAAAGTAAAAGAGAGAGTTATCGAATGAAGCAGGGAAGGAGGCTAGTAAGAAGAGGAGTGTGAGAGAGAAGAGAGAGAAAGGAGAGAGAGAGAGTGGTAGAAGGAAGAATGAGAAGAGAGTATGTGAGGAGGAAATAAGAGACTATGAAATCAAATTCTCTTAGGCCTATCTCCTCCTTTCCTCCATTCCTTCACCAGAGCAGCTCCTTACCTGTGGCAGTCATTACTCCACAAAACCACACATTCAAATGTACCCTTAAGCTCACCCCCTGCACCAAGCCTACATGCTGTCCTGCTATCCTCTACAAGTTCCCCTACTTAAATCCTCATGAGTAGGGATGGGTGAATTTGACCCGAAATGTCGCTGATGCCCATTGAAGTCTGTGGGCGTCAAAAAATTTTTTTGACGCGCCTCTTTTTTATATTGTTTTTGACGCACGACGGCATATAAGTCTATGGGTGTCCATCCCTACTCATGAGTCTTCTCACGTTGCATCCTGCTCAACCTAGCTTTGTTCACCTAATAAAGTCTTTATCCCCCTGTACTCAATATTGTTCCTACATAAAGTTCTCCATGCAGCTATGTTCTTTAAAGGGGTTGTTCACCTTTGAGTTAACCTTTAGTATGCATAAAAAAACAGGTGTATTGCCAAAAAATTATTCCTATAGGCTACAAGTCCATTATGGGGCTACCAAATATTCAATCAAATCCCTTATTTGGCACCCCTGGGACATTGTTCCTGCTTGTGTTGCTCCCCAACTCTTTTTACATTTAAATGTGGCTTAAAGATGAAAAAGGTTGGGGATTTAAGATGTAGAGAGTGATATTCTGAAGCAATTCGCAATTGGTTTTAATTTTTTTTTATCTGCGTTTTTTGAGTTATTTAGCACTACAGTTTGCAGGTTCAGCAATCTGGAAGCTGGGTCCAAATTACCCTAGCAACCATGCATTTGATTTGAATGACAGACTGGAATATGAATAGGAGAGGGTCTGAATAGAAAGATACATAATAATAATAATACGTTTGTAGACTTACAACCCCCATTTGAAATCTCGAAAGAGTCAGAAGAAGAAGGCAAACATTTCAAAAACTATATAAAATAAATAATGAAGACCAATTTAAAAAATGCTTAGAATTGGCCAGTCTATGACATTTACATGTGAACCCCTTTAATGCCTTGTGTCTCAGTTATCCACTCCCTTATAGAATGTAACCTCTTACAGCAGGGACCTTGTTACTTATGGCGTGCCAGTTGTTACATACCCCGCTGTGGAATAGGTTGATGATTTATAAATGATTATAATAGAAATTTGTGTGTATAAGACAAAGACTGCCTTTGGAATTACCCCATAAAATGTATCAGATTTGAAAAAAATGAGAGCAGCAATATTGCATTAAGCTTAAAAAGTGTGCACCATGCATGTATGATTACTCTCCACTCGAGCTGTATAATTATATTATCTGAATGTAAAAAAAATAACAGATAAGAGAATTGAAATGACAAATACAGGCTGGGAATAGAAATGTTTTGGCGTGGGTTGCAGTGGGCAGCAGTGCGGTTATATGGGATAATCAGTGTGATGTAACTGGCATGTGGCTCTGCGCTGTCCTCGAATGCAGGGCAAACCTCTGGAGCCAGGGGCAGGGAAATGGTGAATTAGCAGAAGCACTTGTTATTCCGGGCACAAAGGGCCTATTCACACCATGGACTGAATCACAGTGTTTTTCATAGGATTTTGTGTTCTCCTTTATCCTCATCTTCCTGTGGGGAATGGGCATTATTATGGGGACACAGAAGTCGTTGTGTCAGAATGTGGCCTGTCACTTCCCTGTAAGGAGCCTTGATCTTGTTGTACTGTTTCTGATTGCAACCCATGACAATTCTCCATGTCCAAGTGTGACTTGTTGAACTTCAACAACCAATTGTGATTTGTTTCCCCCCTGACTGGTACAACTTTTCTGTATTTGATGTTGATGTGTCAGTTCTATGTCTGGATGTGCAGTGTTTCAACCATTTGTGTATATGGTGATCTGTCTCTCCTCTCTCCTTGAGTCAATTAATATGTCTTTTTATGACCCATGAAGCTTCTCTGGGTCCGAGAGTGAGACTTCCAGATACTCTCCGTTTGATTATGATCCATGTTACATTCTGATGTTGACCTGTGACACCACACTGTGTCTTTCGAGACATCAACTGAGCTCAATCAACCTATGAGGAAAAAACACATCACTTATATCTTGACCCATCATACTTCTGTCTGTTTGTGACCCTCCTTACCCTCAGTTTTTTGTCCTGTCATCTTGCTATGTCTGATTGTGACCTGTGTCCCATATTTGCATATGAATGTGACCTGGTACCTTTTGCTGGTACATCCTGCTAATCACTTGTCATCATATTGAGTTCATGTGTCATTTTTATCTATTTCTGATCTCTTAATAAGCCTGAACACCATCTTTCTATCTCACAATGTGTGAATGTGATACTTATTGTTAAATCCAATTAAATGTCATGCTATGTGCCACCACCCTGTGCCAGCTCTGTACAGCTTTCTATCTGTGTCCTGTGCCACCTCTCTATACCTCTAACCTCTGCCAATTCCCCATGCCTCTGACTTGATCCAGCTCCTTGTCTGTAACTTGTGCTGCATGTTCATGCCTCAGACCTATGCCAGTTGTAGGGGCTCATAGATTTAACATTCCCTGTTAACAGTTCCTATGGATGGAAATACCCTACTAGAACAATTCCCCTAATTACTAGACAGAATTGTATAAAAGTTATCCTATTTACATATCTATGTTATTGGACCATATAGTTAGTGACCACTTCCTTTCACACTTTGAAAATGATTAGAAAGGGGTGGTTCTTTATATTTGATCTCCATCTTCTTACCCAGATGGACATGTCTGGAGATCCTGGTGTCAAATGGACCAATAAAGAGTTCTGGACAAGAGGGACAACCCTTTTAGTGAAAGTTTTCAGATAAAGGCCTTGGTTTGTGAGGATTATGTTCTAGAATTGACAAATAGTAAGTAAATGCTAGGAAAGACAGTTTTGTGCTCCACAAAGGACTGTAGCTAGAGATAGGTCTCCTTAGATATCACTGATGGGACCACAGTATTAAATTAGGCTTAGCACATTGCTCCCTAAACCATTTCTATGGCAGGCATAGAGGGCCCAGGGCGTAACTACAGAGGAAGCAGACCCTGTGGCCGCATGAGGCCATATTTAATGAGCAATTTCAACATATATTGGTAAAACAGGACAACTTCTGCATATGTTTGCTTTATTTACCAGTAGGTCTTTCCAGCTGACTCCAAGATAGGGTTATATGTTCATAATCTGTAACACCTCTCCATGCCTCTGACCTGATCCAGCTCACTATATCTATAACCAGTTCCTGTGGCCTGTACTAGGATTTTGTGTCTATTTATGCAATATCCCTGTATTTAAACATTTGGTTTGCTGCATCTTTATTGCCTGTGCCCCTCTGAATCAGTCCTGTCCTGCTTTTCTTCTTGTCTGCCTCTTTTCTTCTCTGCCTCTCTTCTCTGCCCTTTAAGGAACCATTATGTGACTTTTTAAACGTAACCACAATACATCTCGATGTGCATAAGTGATGTTGCCAATTCCTTTTGCATCAATGTGTCATCTTCACGTGTCGCTTCACAACCTGATCTGTCACTTTTCCTTTCATCAGTCTGCTAATGACATTTGCTTAACGTTCAGTGAATCGTATTGGAAAGGTGTTCTATATGTGTGTGCCACAGCAGTGAGGTAACAATAGGGTGAGGTCTCCGTGGCTGCAGGGGGCACTAGAGAAGAAGGGACCCCACAATCTCCCAGTACCCCCTGGCCATATGCATATGTTCAAGGAGTCAAAGGCATTAATGCACAGACAAGATATACCCCTTACAGACAAATCCTTATGTTCTGCAGTAGGGGGGTCCCTTAGTTGACCATTATTTATAAAGTAAACTGTAGCTGCTATTGTAATATAGCTAGTATAGTAGTTAATTTAGAGAGCCTGAATAGGACATGTTCCTAACAATATTTTGTCTAATTGTACACTGTATCCTGCAGGTCATCATAAAAAAGAGAAAAAGATAAATGTGAGGGGCACAATGAAGTATATTAACTTTGCCTTTACATACAGCTGTAGCTCTTGGCCCCAAAAATACAGGGCAGGTGGAGCTGTTCCTCTAAAGTTTCTGTGTGGACCAATGAATGGAGAGACCTTTTGGGAATACATGGAGAAGCCGTAATTAATGTTCCAGCACCCAGTTTCTAGCAGAGGAGCCCTGAGCATTAGCAATACACCAGTGTTCTCCAGCGTTATCAGCAAATAAAGTGACATTCTGTGTATTTTTAGGCTGAGAGGGAGGTTAATGGAGTGACACTCTGCAAGTCTCTATCAGCACAATGATTAATGGAGAAATACTCTGCAGGTTTGAAGCTGGGGGGGATGCAGTGGGATTTTATATGCACTTGGCTCAGCAATTTTCTCCACTATAAAGTTATTTCTCGTACCCTCCTACATATTGTTTGGGCCTTTACTAGATTACTCCCCCCTCTTGAGTATAATGTGCAATTCAATATTCATCTGTCTATTGAACTGTTTTTGTTCCTCCGTGAGTAATAAATCATTTATGTCTGTGTGTAACATCCTGCTCACCGCTTACACATACTCCTGTAGCTATACAACAGCCCTTTATTATATGTAAAATAGGACCTGCAGTGTTTATGTGCCAGGATATTCAGCACATTAACCAGTTACCAGGAGTGACATTTTTGCCGACCCTGGTAACCAGCTCCTGGCTGAGAAATAGATGATAGATGGATATGATAGCTGGAAAGATAAACAGACAGACAGATAGACAGGCAGATAGATCATTTTGATATATATATAGAGAGAGAGAGAGAGAGAGAGAGAGAGAGAGAGAGAGAGAGGGAGGGAGAGAGATGATAGATAGATAGAGAGAGAGAGAGAGAGAGAGAGAGAGAGAGAGATGATAGATAGATAGATAGATAGATAGATAGATAGATAGATAGATAGATAGATAGATAGATAGATAGATAGATGATAGATAGATAGATAGATAGATAGATAGATAGATAGATAGATAGATAGACCTTTTAATTACTGGTGTATGTACTGTAGCCAACATTTCCTTTCATAAAGGAAAGACCCAAGCTATACAGCACGGGGACCTTATTTTGCCCCATAGATTGGAACCACTGCTGTAGATGGAAAAACACAGAGAAACAGATATAGAGAGACATGCACTGAGCCCTAAGCACAGCTCTTCCCAGGATACAATGTTCCCACACTGGCAGGGGGCACTGGGACATGAAAAGCAAAAACCTTTAAACCTGTCTGAAAGCAAAGAACCCACAGCTTTACCCCTTGTCAATAAACCACAGGTAGATGTCCTGGTCCTTGAGTGTAAATCAGAGCTATCCCTGACCAATATCGGTGTAAGACGCTTACATGTATTTTTATTTGCATCTGGTCTAAACAAAGTGGTTTAAATAAGATACTGTATGTTGCTTTACCCCATTGTGTGCCGTCCCTTAAAATATCTAAAAGATCTAGTAATCAATTATTAGTGGTATGTATAATAAATAATAATAATTCTATTCTCTGCCATAAAGTAGTTGTTAGTAAGGGCCATAGCCAATTATTCTCACATAATGTCAATGGGTAAAAGATCAAAATAATAGGACAACTGTAGTCTGATTCAAGCAGATCCATCACCATGGGCAAGAACAGTGTATTATAGAATCTTTATTTGAATAGCTGCAAGTAAAGAGGGGCTTTACTGGGGAAATCTAATGCCATTTGACCTGTTTGATCTCGAGCACAGATAAAAATAAACCCTGTGAACCTAATTCTATGGTATTATGCCAAGATATTAAATGATAGAGAGTGCCATACACCAGTTTTGCTGTTTTCAAGGAGACAAATCGCATAGCAAAAAAAACCCATCCTAATATTGTAGGCAATAAAGAACAACATGGTGCTGGTTTTACTTTAGGCTAACAGATAATATTATCTTCAATAATGGCGCCTTTATTGGAGCTGTCTATAGATCTGGTACAGTCGCTGTCCATTTTTCAAACGTGGGTTGCTCTCTGCCAGAAGCACAGTAGGAAGGGGGATAGCCAATCACAGCCCTGCAGTCACACAAACAAAGACAGGTTTCAGATCCCTATCAGGTCAACCTAGCTGCTGATTGGTTTCTATCCTACAGTGCAGTGTACTGAGTGCCGCCAGCTCCCCTGCACAGCCTGGGGAAAAAAGGCAACAGAAGATGGAACAGATGGGTGAGAATAGTAGAGTTAATGCAGAAATTTCCAATAAATTAACCAGAAAAACTACTTTCTTTTTATTCTTAAAAGAGTATACTGTAATTCCATACCTCGCAACTGTCCCTTTTTCTGTGGGATAGCTAAGCCCACAGAACCCAGGTTACTGAAATCTCCCGAGTTTCTCTTTGATCTTCTGCACTGACGGCAGAAATAGATACAAAGTTTCTGAAAAATAATTAAAATAAGAGGCTTTTTGGTAGAGAGCCCAGAACACTGTGCATCTGCACATACATACATATGTAACAATTTAAGACACGCAAAGAAACAATTGCAACAATTTAACATAAGCAAGTCTCTTGGGGAAACTGATTCAGCTTAAAGGAGAACTAAACCCCCTTTCTTATAAAAACCCATACCCTCCATAGTCCCCCCTCCCTGCTCCCCCTCCAGCACAGGAGTTAACACAAGTAAATACCCCTAAGCCGGTAATTACCCCTTGCTGAAAAGCCAGCACAGCGGAGCTCATGGGGGCCATCTTCAGCCGCTTCAGTAATCTTCGGGTCTTCTTCCAGCTTTTCTGTAATTTTCGTCACTTTCAGCACATGCACAGTTGTAGAGAACCGGTTAAAATGCTCCAACTGCGCATTCGTCGATACGGAGCTTCCTTGCTGAGATTACCGAAGCAGGTAAAGATGGCCCCCGTGAGCTCCGCTGCTTTGACTCTGCAACAAAGGGTAATTACCGTCTTAGGGGTATTTACTTGTGTTAACTCCTGTGTGGGGAGAAGCAGGGAGTTGGTACTATGGAGGGTAGGGGGTTTAGTTCTCCTTTAAAGGGCAGTTTCAGCTTCATTAGCAAAACTGTTATAACACATAAAACATGGCCCTAAAACTCTCAGAAATTTGTTAACACTTTCCATAACCTGCCAAATGTTATAAAATGGACACAGTAATTAGGGGGTGTGGCCATAAAATGGGTGTGGTTAAAAACATTTTGCTACGCTGCTGATTTTGTCCCTCTTTACATTTTTCATATGTTGGGAGATATTTAATGCACTGGCACATTTTTGTTTTTCAAACAACATGCCTCGTTTAAAATGTGTTTGTTCATTACAGCAGCACTGGATTATTGTAATACTAGAAAAAAGGAAGAAAATGTTACAAGAGAAAAGCGAGACAGAAAAAACAAGGAGGTGGGCACAAATGGTGATACAGATTATTTTAGAATCGTCAGCAGTTCCCGTAGGTTCCCTCTGTTGGGAATTACCTTTCAGAGTAAATTAGCCATAAGCACCAATGAGCTTTAAAAGTTTAGAGACTTGGCAGGAAACATTCACAGCATTCCCTTAGTGAAGCACAATCAGTGTGGCGCAGCAACAGCCATTGGAGTAAGTAGAGAGGAATCGAACCTGGACTGCTGGGGGCCACGAGGTATAAGGGCTCAGCCAGTGTTGTAAATAGAGGAAGAAGACTCCACAGTTGCAGGGGGGCCTGGGGAACAGGGAGGCTCAAACTGTGGGGTCTACTTCCTCTATAGCTAATAAAGAAAATCCTCCTACCCAGCTGATTTTTCTTACCCGCGAGGAAGGGGAAAGCAAGTCGGACTGGAGTGGGCGGAGTTGGGGAGGGACATGGGTGGGCCAAAGGTGGGATGTGGGTGGGGCAGAGGCAGAATGGGAAGTTGGCGGGAGGATGGGGATCAGAGTGCACCGGGTACCTCTGAAGATTTTTTTGCAGGGGGGTCTGGCACACTCTAGTTTCACCACTGGGCCCAGCAGTGCACTTATTAATGAGTTCATGGAAAGTGGCTTATTCCTGAAGTTTAGGGGAGTAATAAAAAGAGTTCAACATCCCACCCTTTAACTGGAACTATGAAACACCATGGGTGGATTCATGCACAGCCTCCCCTAGGTGTGACCAGGGGCTGATCTAGCTTTTTTTCTCATTTTTTTCTTTTAATATTTATTTTTATTCATGTTGCTGGGCCTGGGTAGGCACACCTGCTGGGAGAAGAAAGTAGGCAAAGTTCATCAGTGCACCCCAAATTCACGCAGATCCAGTGATGACACTGGAGGACTTCAAGCCCAGTGTCGGACTGGCCCACAGGGATACCAGGAAAACTGCCGGTGGGCCAAGGTGTCAGTGGGCCCTCCTGCTTCAAAACATTTGGCATATTTCTTGGCCATTACCTATTTCTATGAGAACAAAGAGACTAAATAGATGGAATAATAGATTATAGCATGTAACGAAAAGAGACTAGCAAAATAGAGTTGCTTGAGAAGAGGAATTATAATAGTACTTAGAGTGGGCCCCTGATCTAAGGTCTTTTGGTGGGCCCCTGGTCTAAGATTTTTGGGTGGGCCCCTGGTGTCCCAGTCCGACACTGTTCAAGCCTGACCCAGCGTAGAGAGCTCTCGATCTGCTACAGTAGCCTAGAATGGGGGCCTGTTGATGTAGCCTAGGGGCCCCACAACTCATTAATCTGCCACTGTGGAATGACCTAATATTCTACTAAAAAAAAACCTAATCTTTTGTCCATTTTATAGAGGGCTTTATATTTATATTACCATAGTCCTACTTACCATTGTAACTGGATCGGTGCAGTTCCACTTTTCACAAGGATATTTAAAGGATTTTAAGAAAGGCAAGTATTGTACACAAGAGGCAAGGGACTCTGACAGACATTGGCCTGGGTACAGACACAAGGAGCTGATATAATTGTGAAAATGCATAGTTCTGCATTATGTCAGACCCGATGGATTCCATTGGAGAAATGCCTGAAACCTCCACTGCTGCTTGTGTAGATTTGGAATGTTTCTCAAAGAGCCGTCAGCACGCTAGTGAAAATGCCGCCTGGTCTGGCACTCGCATGAATTATTTTGTCATCTATCTAGTAGGGTCCTAGCAACTTTGCAATTGGTCTTCATTAGTTATTTTTAAGAATTATTTGCCTTCCTCTTCTACATCTTTTCAGCCTTCAAATGGGGGTCACTGACCATGGCTACGAAAAAACGATTGCTCTATCAGCTTACAATGTTATTATTTATTTTTTTATTCAGGTCCTCTCTCATTCCAACCACTGCCTGGCTGTTAAAGGAGCAGTAAAGCAAAAAAATAAAGTTTTTTAAAATAATCACAATATAATATCCTGTTGCCCTGCACTGGTACAACTACATTACTCCCAACTGTCCTGTTTTCAGAGGGACAGTCCCTCTTTTGACAGCTCAACCCACAGTCCCTCGTTTGTACTGGAAAATCCAGATTTTCTCTGCACTGAACAGCCAGAAAAAGAAACAATGTTTCTAACTTAATTGGCTTTTGCCATTGAGCCCAGAACAGCCGATAAGATACTTTTGTAACAGTTTTGAGATAAGCAAATAAGTAACCAAATAAGATAACAGGTCCCTTGGGAGACGTTAGACTCACAGCTTATAGGGCAAATGAACTTCATTAGCAAAACTGTAATAACTGAAAAAAACACAGAAATATGTTCAAACTTGCCAAATTTTGTAAAATGAACATGGTAATTAGGGGATGTTGCCACAAAAATTGGCGTGGTCAAAAATAATGACAATATAATGGACTAATGTTTGTTTCAGAAACACTTCTATAATTTATATAAATAAGCTGCTGTGTAGTCATGGGGGCAGCCATTCAAAGCTGAAAAAGGAGAAAAGTCACAGAATACACAGATAAAAGTTTTGTAGTATACAATGGGATTCTTCAGAACTTATCTGTTATCTACTGTGTATCCTGTGCTTGAATTCCTAGTGTCATTCCTTTAAATAACTTTCATTTTTTGGTGTTATCGTTCCTTTAAGGTAAGCAAGACCCTAGCAACCAGATGGCAGTTTAAATTCCAAACTGGAGAGTAAGAAGGGAATTGCAAAGTATCTCTGCATATAAATGTCTACATCATTCTAAATTTTAATTTAAAGGTGAAAACCCCCCCCTAAAGGATTAGTAAACCTTGATTGTAGCTGTGTTCTATTAAAATTGTATTTTACATTCATCATTATTTATTTTCTTTAGAATTCCAAGATATTACGGGATACATGTACTGTTAATATGAACGAATTTTGTTACACCAGAGCCACGTGATGGTCAGTTTCTGACCATTCTGACCACCAAGTAGTCAAGGAAGTTGTCAGGAGAAAAAAGGACACTGTTCTGATGTTCTTCTGCTTAGGAAAAAAATTAGAAACCTTTTTGTCAAATCTTTCCTAAGCAGAAGAATATCAGAGCAGCCTCTTTCTTTCTCCTGACAACTTCCTTGACTACTTGGTGGTCAGACTGGTTGGAAATTGACAAGCAGGTGGCGCTGTTGTAACAAATTTCTTTCATATTAAAGGAACAGTAACACCAAAAAATGTAAGTGGCTTAAATAATGAAAATATAATGTACTGTTGCCCTGCACTGGTAAAACTAATCTGTTTGCTTCAGAAACACTACTATAGTTTATATAAACAAGCTGCTGTGGAGCAATGGCGGAAATTGAAAAACGGCTATATGGCACAGGTTAACTAATGGATAACAGATAACACCATTAGACAGACAGAGCTTATTTGCTATCTGCTGTTTAACCTAAACCTTTTCTCCTTTGAATGGCTGCCCCCATTGCTACACAGCAGCTTATTTATATAAACAATAGTAGTGTTTCTTAAGCAAACACAGCAGTTTTACCAGTGCAGGGCAATACTGCATTATATTTTCATTACTTAAAAACACTTTTATTTTTTGACGTTACTGTTCCTTTAACAACACATGTATCCTTTAAAGGACCAGTAACATCAATTATTTTTTTTTAATTCGTTAGTATAGAACGACAAAAAAACACAAAGACAAATTAAGCTTTTAAATCTCTAAGTCTTTATTAAGAAATAACTTACCGAAAATCCGCTTGCGCTCTCCAGAAAAGGCGATGTGGCGACGATCCATCATGCGGCGCTAGATTTCTCCTCCCTGGCTATCTCCTATAAGGAAGGCATGGAGGAGAAATCGAGCGCCACACGATGGATCACCGGATCGCCTTTTCTGAAGAAGAGCGCAAGCGGAGTTTCGGTAAGTTATTTCTTAATAAAGACTTAGCAACTTAAAAGTTTTTTTCTATATTGACAAATTAAAAAAAAATTGATGTTACTGGTCCTTTAATACAGGGGTCCCCAACCCCCGGCCGCGGACATACCTGAACTGGCTCGCCGAGCCGATTTCGCATTTGACACGAACGCACCAAATTTGACACGGATACTTGCGCACCGAATTTGACACTGATGCACCCGAATTTGAAGCGGCATGCACAAAATGTGCCACTGGTCCCTGGGGCAAAAAAGTTTGGGGACCACTGCCTTAATATCTTGGAATTAAAAGAAAATAACTAATGAATGTCAATTACAAAAGTGATTAAAATAGCACCCATATCAATTTTACATTCACTTATTTTAAAGGTTTACTTATCCTTTAAAGGAGTTGCCAGATTGCTTGTCTCAGATACTGGAACATCACATAGAGTAAATAAATGCCTCGGCCCAACAGCCCTGCAGTTCCCTAGGTATAAATGCAAGTTTATAGGGAGGCAACACTCTGTGCACACAGTAAGTTATAGGCTCACACTCCTTTGCATGATAAAGGGAAATAATGGAACGAACATGTACACTTCTCTTTTAAGAAATAAGATGTCAGCAGGAATAACCCCAGGAGACAGTCCTCATGTAAAACAGCCTAGTTAATCTGAGCCATAAAATCAAGCCAATTTCTCTGGCTGCAATTACATCTATATAAATATATATGGGTTGAATCGCTTCTGACAAGGTCTGAGCTCCCACAGGGGACAAGCAGCTACGACACACTAACAATATGCATAAATATGTATAAGAGTGGACGTGGACTTCCCAGACACGCTGGGCACGGATCGGCTTCATCAGGGACAGACATCTCGCTTGACTTATAGATACCATCTTCCCTTGGGCAGGAAGGCTCATGCAGAGTTGGAGAGATAAAGAGTGATTTTGGCCTAGATATGGCAATCGTAGCAGGCATGAAACTCTCTCCGCTCTGTCACTATCCTATAGAGTCCAGCTGTCGGGACAAGAAGGAATTTTCCCTTTTTTTTGTAAGCAGTTTGATAAGTCAGTTTCTAAGAATAAAATTAAAAAAAAAAACCATTCTCTGATTTTGTAGACTAAAAAAGTTCAGAACATACTGACAACCTACAGCGTTATATCTCTTGCTGAACTACAGCTTGTGGCATACACACATGTACTGTACACATTTGTGTTGGCAACAGTATGGGAATTCTATTTCCCCAGCAGGGTGACCATAATAACACAGTGTTTCCCTATATCTGTGAAAAAATATAAAAAAAAATATAAAATAGGATAATAACTAATCCTAATTCTTATAGGGCAGCGGTTTCCAAATTGTCGGTCTGTAGTCTAGCAGACACATGGCCGACCTGGACCTGCTGATTAAACCCAACCTGCACCCCATTATGCCTCCTACCTTTTCACACTAGAAGACCTGCACCCAGATGGGATGTCACTTTGAAAGGTACATCAGCTGGGTGAGAAAGGTGAGTACCCGTAGACCACAAGCACATTCAGAGAATAAGAGACTTCCTGACCGAAACCCAACTGCTTTCCACAGGGTATCTGACCCAATGGGACTCTACTGTACCCCTCCTGGCTCAAGAACAGCTGGGGTGAGATTTGGGTAGGATGTCTACTTGCTTTTGCAGATGCATCTAAAGGTCTAGCTTGAAGGCCAATTAAGATTAGATTAGGGGCGAATACTTCCCTGTCCTAGATTATTATGATTAACAGTTCTAAAGCTCCAACGTATTCAGAACTGTACAATAAATGGGTGTGTACATTAAAGGGAATGTCAATCCAAAAAATAAATTTAATAATAAAAGAAAAAATAATTCTAAGCAACTTTGCAATATACATTCATTACAATGTTTCTATGGTTTTCAAGTTGTTTGTGTATATATATATATATATATATATATATATATATATATATATATATATATATATATATATATATATATATATATATATATATATATATATATTGTGGTATGGTGACAAAAAGGTCCCCAGTTTCCTGGGGAAAAGTGATTGATGGAATGTATGTTGGGCCACGGATTCTCAGATATTGTTACTGAGGTGAGACCAGTAGTGCTCTTAGCAGAGAAACACTTATGTCTCTCTGCAAGGTTTTTGTAATTGTTGATCCGGGACTGGTCTTACTGGGAACCCGAAAGAGTAGGGTGGGGCGGATTCCCAAATCCGTAGGCCAGGTTTTCAAGAGGCCCTAGGCCTATTTAGTACACCTGATGCTGAGCAGCAGTGCTGAATGTGCCTGAGACAAACTGCTGTTATTGCTCAGCTTCAGGAGAGAAAGCAAAGCATTTATTTTGTGAACCAGAAGGTTGGATTTTTTCTGTTGAACTGCTGTTTTTCGGTTACCTTCCCCCTGCGAGGGGAAATTTCTGCAGCCGCTGGAAAATAAACGCGGGCAGGAAGCCCTTAAACCGATCCTGGTGTGTGAAGTCGCCTCTTTTGCAGCCTACCCGCGAGTGAACCCCCACAATTGGTGTTTCGGATGCGGGCAGCGATTGCCACACACGGAAGTTGCCTAACCACAGTAAGTCTCCTGTGGGTATTGTGCGGACTGTATATAGCTTATAAGTGGGATTTAAAGAGACAGTGCACTTAAAAGTTGTGAAATGGAGGATGTCCTCAAGGCTTTGCTGCAGTGCACTGCAACTTTACAGAAGGCCCACCAGGAGAGCCAGTTGCTACAGCAGCAGTGTAACGCCACCCAGCAGGAGGCAAATCGTCTGTTGGAGGCCCAGATCACTGCACTGGCGCAGGCTGCAGAGAAAGATCGGCAGCTGCAAATTGAGGTGGTAAAACAACTGACAGCCAGGGTCTCTGGGGATGCTGCCTTAGTCCCCGGAGTGCCACGCTCCATCCCAGGCAGCCACCTCCTGCGGAGAATGACTGGGCAGGATGATGTGGAGGCCTTCCTCTGTACCTTTGAGAGGACAGCGGAGCAGCAAGCCTGGTCGAGGGAGCAATGGGCAATGATTGTTGCACCACTACTAGTGGGGGATTCCCAGAAAGCTTTTTATGACCTGTCCTCTGAGGACGCAAGGGACTATGACAAGCTGAAGTCTGAAATCCTGCGGAGACTCGGAGTAACCACCTCTGTGAGGGCACAGCGTGTCCACAGTTGGGAATTTAAGGTTAAGGGATCACCCCGCTCCCAGATGTATGATCTCATTAACCCTGCGAAACGCTGGCTGCAGGCGGACTTGCTTTCCGCGCCTCAGATTGTGGAAAGGGTCACAATGGACCGATATCGGAGAGCGCTTCCACCTGAATTACGCCGGTGGGTAAGCCAAGCCGACCCAAATACAGCAGACCAGTTGGTGGAACTGGTGGAGCGATACCTTGCCGCTGAGGACTTCACTACGCGGGCGGTGCCCACCTCGAAGAGGACTCCTGCAGTGGACCGATCCAAGAAGTCTGCTACAGTGGAAAAGCCCAGCCCAGAGGACCCTGGTTATCCAGGTCTAGACTCGACAAGAGGAAGACCCCGTGGAGACAGCTCCCCAGTGCTGGAGGTGCAGAGAGTGGGGACATATTGCCGCCAACTGCCCTGCTGATCCAGAACCCATGGAGTGTGGAACTGAGGGGAAGTTGTCTCTGTTCGCTCGACCAGGTCTCGTTGCGGATCCAACTTGTGTCGTCCAGATTGGTAAGCGCACTGTGAATGCATTATTAGACCCAGGTAGCTTAGTCACACTGGTAAACACACAGCTCCTAAAGGACTGTCCTTTAACGCAGCGTCAAGTAGGAGTGGTGTGTGTACATGGGGACTGTAAGGAATACCCCACACCCCTAGTGACTTTTGTGACCCCCGCAAGGACTGTGTGCCATGAAGTGGCAGTGTCTCCCATACTCTTGCATGGTGTAATTTTGGGCAGAGACTTTCCCTTATTTCGTGAACTGTGCCAGGAGCAAGCTCCAGAGACTGAGAAAAGTTTTGAGCATGGTGAGGTGACACCCCACCCTATTGAACTGGATACTTCTATAGAAACTGTTAAGGACAATAGAGTGTCTGGGGGAGAGAAAACAGAACCACCCATGTCAGGTGTTATTGTAAGTGGTACCGAGGATGGGTTGGAAGATAGTGAGTTGTTTCCCTTAGCTGTATTAGCTGGTGAATCTGAGGTAACTGCGGAGACCATTGAGGAACCTAGCATGCCTGAGCTAGAGGTCTCCCGGGATAACTTCGGAACTGCCCAGCTAAGGGACCCGACACTCACTAAAGCTTGGGAAAATGTCAAGGTTAAAAATGGGAACCCCGAAAATCCTGGGGTAGATTGTGTATTTCCCCACCTTGCTGTACAAAATGACTTGCTTTACCATATGGACAAGGTTCAAGGAGAGATTGTGGAACAGCTAGTGGTCCCGCAGCCATATAGGAGAACAGTTCTCAATCTGGCCCATTCTCATCCACTAGGTGGCCACCTAGCGTATGAGAAAACCAAAGACCGAATGCTACAGCGGTACTTTTGGCCGGGGGTACATCCAGATGTAAAGAACTATTGGGAATCATGCCCAGAGTGTCAGAAATCAGCCCCAATGCCCCATTTTCGCAGCCCATTAGTTCCCTTACCTGAAATCGAAATCCCATTTGATCGTATTGCCATGGACTTGGTAGGGCCACTAATAAAATCTGCTAGGGGGCATCAGTATATTTTGGTAGTCATGGACTACGCCACTCGGTATCCAGAGGCTGTCCCCTTAAGGAACACCTCTTCAAAGACCATAGCTCGAGAGCTGTTCCACATGTTCACCCGCACAGGAATTCCAAAAGAGATCCTTACAGATCAGGGGACTCCCTTCATGTCTAGGGTGATGAAGGAATTGTGCAGGTTTCTCCAAATAAAACAGTTACGCACATCTGTCTATCATCCCCAAACTGACGGGTTGGTGGAAAGGTTCAACAAGACCCTTAAGGGGATGTTAAAAAAAGTGGTGGATAAAGATGGGAGGAGCTGGGATTGTTTACTTCCATATCTCATGTTTGCCATTAGAGAAGTCCCACAGGCCTCTACAGGGTTTTCACCCTTTGAGTTGTTGTATGGCTGCCACCCACGAGGGCTGTTGGATGTGGCAAAGGAGACATGGGAGTCTGAAGCCACCCCACACAAAAGTGTGGTAGAGCATGTTGCAGACATGCAGGACCGTCTTGCAAAGGTAATGCCCCTTGTGAGAGAACATATGCTTCAGGCCCAGCAAGCTCAAAGCCGCATATATAATAGATTGGCTCGTGTCCGAACTTTCCATCCTGGGGACAGGGTGTTAGTCCTGGTTCCTACGGTGGAAAGTAAGTTCCTGGCCAAATGGCAAGGCCCCTACGAGATTATAGAACGCGTAGGGGACGTTAATTATAAGGTGTCCCAACCAGACAAGCGGAAAAAAGAGCAGCTCTACCATGTTAACTTAATTAAGCCCTGGAAGGATAAGGAATCGCTGTCCGCCTGTCCTGCAGTTGTAGAGGTAAAGATCCCACAGGTGCCTGAGGTAAAAGTGGCTGAGACCCTCACTAACAGTCAGAAGCAGGAGATGAAAGAGTTTCTGATCCGGAATAGACAAATATTCTCAGACCAGCCTGGGCTTACTGATATTATTAAACATGACATTATAACTGGACCTGGGGTTAAAGTCAATGTTAAACCTTACAGGATACCCGAGGCACGACGCCAGGCAGTGACAGAGGAGATTAGAAGGATGTTGGAGCTGGATGTAATTGAGGAGTCCTATAGTGAATGGTCCAGCCCCATTGTCCTTGTCCCAAAACCGGATGGTAGCATCCGATTTTGCAATGACTTCAGAAAGTTAAATGAGGTCAGCAAGTTTGATGCATATCCAATGCCCCGGGTTGACGAATTGATAGAAAGGCTAGGGCAGGCCCGCTACATTACCACCCTAGATCTTACCAAGGGGTACTGGCAGGTACCCCTCACTGAAGGGGCCAAAGAGAAGACTGCGTTTTCCACTCCTGAGGGGCAGTGGCAATATAAACGCTTACCGTTTGGCTTACATGGGGCCCCAGCAACGTTCCAGAGAATGATGGACCGCATTCTCAAACCACATCGAGGATATGCTTCAGCTTACCTGGACGATGTGGTTATCTTTAGCCCAGACTGGGAAGTCATTTGCCCCGGGTACAAGCGGTCCTTGACTCTATCTGGAAGGCGGGTCTGACAGCAAATCCCAAAAAGTGTGCAATGGGGTTAGAAGAGGCCCGCTATTTGGGGTATGTTATTGGAAGACGGGTAGTCAAGCCACAGGTGTCCAAAATTGAGGGAATTCAGGAGTGGCCCCGGCCCAAATATAAGAAGCAAGTGAGGGCCTTTCTTGGGATAGTGGGATATTACAGGAGGTTTGTCCCCAATTTTTCCACCCTAGCAGCCCCGCTTACTGACCTCACAAAAGGGTGTAAAGCTGGAACAGTTACATGGACCCCAGAGGCAGAGGAAGCCTTTCTAAACTTGAAGGCATCCCTGTGCAGATACCCTGTGCTGATAGCTCCTGACTTCAAGAAAGAGTTTCTTGTACAGACTGATGCTTCTGAAGTTGGGTTAGGGGCTGTTCTGTCACAAGTAGTGAATGGGGAAGAACACCCAGTAGCATACCTAAGCAGGAAGCTAACCCCGTTTGAACGCAGGTATGCCATTGTAGAGAGAGAGTGCCTGGCCATCAAGTGGGCACTGGAGAGCTTGAGATACTATCTGTTAGGGAGGCAGTTCAAACTTGTCACTGACCATGCCCCACTTAAATGGATGGCCCAAAATAGGGAAAAGAACGCCAGGGTCACCAGATGGTTCTTGTCCCTTCAAAATTTCAAGTTCTCAGTAGAACATAGACCTGGAAAGATGCAAGGGAATGCAGATGCTCTCTCCAGGGTACATGCATTGGTGGCATACTGTGCTCAGCCCTATGGGCTTGAGCAGAGGGGGGGGGATATGTGGTATGGTGACAAAAAGGTCCCCAGTTTTCTGGGGAAAAGTGATTGATGGTATGTATGTTGGGCCACGGATTCTCAGATATTGTTACTGAGGTGAGACCAGTAGTGCTCTTAGCAGAGAAACACTATGTCTCTCTGCAAGGTTTTTGTAATTGTTGATCCGGGACTGGTCTTACTGGAAACCCGCAAGAGTAGGGTGGGGCGGATTCCCAAATCCGTAGGCCAGGTTTTCAAGAGGCCCTAGGCCTATTTAGTACACCTGATGCTGAGCAGCAGTGCTGAATGTGTCTGAGACAAACTGCTGTTATTGCTCAGCTTCAGGAGAGAAAGCAAAGAACCAGAAGGTTGGATTTTTTCTGTTGAACTGCTGTTACCTTCCCCCTGCGAGGGGAAATTTCTGCAGCCGCTGGAAAATAAACGCGGGCAGGAAGCCCTTAAACCGATCCTGGTGTGTGAAGTTGCCTCTTTTGCAGCCTACCAGCGAGTGAACCCCCACAATATATAAATATATATATATATATATATATATATGGCTACTGAAAGCAGCATTGGTCTGTCCCTTCCTTTTCTCTGCCAGGATGGCTCAGGCTGTTGATACAATGTAAGATGAGGCAGCTGGTTAACAGATCTGTCTTTGCTGGGGAATTCAGACTTTGTTTAAAAAGTAACAACTAGGAGTTAAGCAAATGCTCAAATGTTTTTACTAATAACTTTAAGAAGCACTGAACATTTTTAATAAATTTAAAGTTGCTTATATTTTATATTAGGCGATTTTTTATTTTGGGGTTGACTTGCCCTTTAAACATCTTGCAATTGGTGCATGGGCAGGTGGGCCTTCTGTACTGGACATGTGCCATTCACAGAGGGGCACAGAAGGTACCAGCCCTACTCCCTACTCTCAGATTTAGCCAAATATCAAGCACAATCTGGGAGGGGTCTTTTAAAACAAATTGCATTTACCCCATAGGCACCTGAGGGTCGCCCCCCTAAAGCTGCTGCCCTCCGGTACCTGTATGGTAAATATGACCTTGCATATATGGATGTTACAAGAAAGTAAATGGGAAGTGATCCACAGTGAGTAGCAAGTGTTTTGACCTCCACAAACTGTAGCACAAATCTTTATGCCTTGTGTACCAAAAAACATGATAGTAAGACATTAGGGAGGTAGGATTTCACTGGGCATTTGTGTGTTAAATAGTAATGAGTGTATGAGGAGGGATTCCACAGTGGAGCAGTTTTGCCTGCTAAACTGCTCAGAACTACTCCGCTTGGATTTCTTTGAATAATATAAGTGTGTCGTCCTGCAGCCCTGCCCCGGTGCCTTTATATGGTATTGGAATTTATATATATACTATACTATCCCGGTATAGCCAGGAAATAAGGATTACAGGCTTATAATGGGGTCACATTAAAACCTCTAGATTAAACAGCACCAGAATAATCCGGCACAGGATGTGTACACTGTCTCTCTTTCTGGGAAAACTTTGAATGGGGCTGTGCTCTTTTCAAGGCTCTTGGTATACTCTGTCCCTAATTTCCCTAAATCAACCCTTTGCTACTAACTACTGTCATTATGGCAGAGGCTCTTCCTCTCCCTCATTCTTATTTTAGACATTAAACTTACTATGTTACTATGTTACATAAACAGTTTAAACTATGCTCCTACCAGGGTGAAGTGGGGGTGCATGGGCAGTGCTTTTTCCATCTAAAAAATGTAATTTTGTCATTTAAAAGTTATTAGTGGGTTGGGTGGGTTTTTGCCATCACTGCTGCCTGAGGCAAGTTTCTCCATGTACCTTGGCCTTATATATTATATACACACACACACACAATACAATACACTGGAACAAATAACAATATAACAATAAATTAAATAACAACCTTCCCCATTTTAAGGTGTCCCGAGAGATCACACTTACGCAGTCCACCCTCTTACAGGCTGGGAGTCAGTGTACGGGTAATGACGCAGGGAGAAATAATGACTCCAAGACAGAGCATCCCTCAGGAGGTCAGAATATTAAGTTCTTTGGATGTTATTATCTATTATGTATAAGGCAACAACATGGGTCTCAGTGTTGCACACAGGGTACAGAAAACAGACATGACATGTTAAAACAATGAATTCAAATAACTGGAACCACAACAAAGACTGGAGATTTATGCAATTATTTATATGGACAGAGAGATCATCCGAGCTATATTGAGTAGGAAAGAACATTTTCCTTTTAAAGGGATTGTCTCAGGGAAACGTGTATAGAATACAAGATGCTTATGAAATAATGTTGGAAGAAACAAAGAGACCCTGTAAATTAGTAAAGAACAGCCTTGTTGTACATATTTGCTATTTCTGTGTACAGCATCTATTAATATAAATAAAATGTGAGTATCTTGTCTTGTGAATGAAGCTCAGGGCTCCGTGGTCTAAAATGGAAGGCAACACTTCACCTACCTTGCAATAAGCATAGGAGCATGGCACCCAAGCACTTTCTTTTTGCTCACAGAAGAGTATGTACAGCCCCTTGTGTAACACGCTCAAGCAGCACCAAATTTCACTACTGCACTCACTGCAACTATTTGTTCATTCTGCAGCAGAAACATTTCTGCTGGTTGGCCGACAACAATTACACTGGAGTTCTGCTAAAAACTTGTGGGTACAAAATATGATAGGGGTTTGTTATGTCCTGCATTACTACTTCGACTGTCCTCTAAATGCCTATAGTATGCTGAGTGTAGAGGCGCCTGTTCCAAATATTGTCATAAGCTATTCTTAAGGTGCAGAAGTTTTATATAATTGGGGTCAGCATTTCCACTGCTGAGAATAAAAAGAAAGCCTTGCGCAAGCAGACCATATGTTGCATTTGGTCTAGTTTTGTAAATTAGCCTTTTTGTTTAAACACGTAACGTAAAAGAGACAGTGTTGGATTGGCATACCCAGAGCCCACCAGAAGACCTCAGTCAACGGCCCACTACCATCCTCTGCTGGCAGCATACTACTCCACTGTCACCTCAGATTACCAGCCAATGGCATTCCAACCAGAACCCATCAGGTTCTTTCTCCCAGTGCCCCGGTGGGCTGCTTCAACATTGGCATTAGACCCATGATGATTTTCAACATGAGTGTACTACAGAATGCCCCATACTATTCTGTACAAAAGATGGGTTTATTAGTCAAAATTTGGCATGAGAGAGAGAATAATAGTTTTGGTGGCATGTTTTGTGATAAATTGTCCTATTTTAAAAATATTCCATAGGTGAAAGTGGCATGATTTAGAATCGGGCCTTGGAGGGGGAATGATAGTGGAGTTTAGGAGAACTAAACCCTAAAAATGAATATGGCTAAAAATGCCATGTTTTATATACTGAACTTGTTGCACCAGCCTATAGTTTCAGCTTCTCAATAGCAGAAATGATCCAGGACTTCAAACTTGTCACAGGGGGTCACCTTCTTGGAAAGTGTCTGTGACACTCACATGCTCAGTGGGCTCTGAGCAGCTGTTGAGAAGATAAGCTTAGGGGTCGTCACTAATTATCAAGTAGAAAATGAAGTTGGCCTGTAATATAAGCTGATACTACAAGGCTGATTATTAAATTGTAATGCTAGTTGCACTGGTTTCTGTGCTGCCATGTAGAAATTATATATATTAATTACTAAACAGCATTATATTGTCACATTTCTATTCTATGTACTGTATATTGTGAATGGGTCCCTAAGCTCAGACAGTAGCACAGAGCATGTGCAGTAAATCAGCAGAAAAAGAAGATGGGGAGCTACTGGGGCATCTATGGAGATACCGATCTTTACTGCTAAAGGGCTGTGGTTGCCTTGGGCTGGAACAGAAGCCGAAGACATTATGTATTTCTAGCTACTTCTTTGGTAAGGCTTTAGTTTTCCTTTAACTGAAACAGACATTTCTGGGAAAAGAGGACATCACTGTTTTAAACAAGATTTAAAGTTAAAGAGATACAGACACCAGAACTTGAAACTTTTCTATTGAAACTTTTAATGCAAATTAATATTTTGAAGAGTAGTTTTTTAGTGTCAGTATCACTTTAAGTGCTGGAACATCCATTTGGAATGTCTAACCAACAAGAACATGGTTAAGAGTTTAGAGAGCTGGCTTTAGTAAGAGTCAGCTTCAACAAGGTTCTTCATCTGAGTTGTCTGGATCCAGAATGGATCTATTAAGACAGCAGGTTTCATGGTTTATCCAAGACATGTCCTCCTTGCTGGTTTTCTAAATAACCCATCTTGGCTTATTGCCTCAGATCCTAAGGCCTGAGTCTGCATGCACATTGTGAATGCAGAACATGTAAGAGGTCTCCAAGCTATTGCCCATGTCCCACCCACATGACACCCCCTTTTGTGGTTGACATGGTTGCATCTGTTCAAAAATGAACCCTTTTGTTTTGAGGAGGCTGTTTTTTCCACTAACCTAATCCCTGTCTCTGCAGAGTCAGTGTTGGAGGATAATTATTAGAACCATTTTCCTTCCAAGTCCAACTTTTCTCTTTGAGCCATGGATAATTAACTTTTTAAATGAGCTCCTCCTTTCCCCCTCTCTGTGCTCCATGTGCTTTCAGGCATAATAAATAAGAAAAATCTAATCATTCTGAGGGAAATTAACTAGGATGGAGAACAGGACCTTTCTCTCCTCCATGCATAACTCTACAGATTCCATGGGGAGGGACACGGTGTAAAATGAGTTAATTCTCCATGCACACTATTCAACTGAAAATACAATTAGTTATTAAAAACACTGAGCAGAGAACATTTCTAACTCCAGTGGATCTGTTGGGCTTATGTTGAACACTGCCCCTTGAAATACAAGAAAATATAATAACTCAGAATTTACCCTTTGAATTATAATAAAAAAGTGTCTTTAATTTAGCAAAAGGGGTTTAGGGATGCTCTTTCTCTCTCCAAGCTATCTTCTGATAAGAACCAGCTCCGCTACATGCTGCAGACCTTTCCAATCATTTGCCAAGCCCCAAACTCTTTGTGTGTTCTGTGAATGGCTGCTGGTGGGTGGCTATGAAAATACAAGGTAGTGCCCTCTGGCAACCACTAAAAGTAGACATTTACGGTGATACCCATAGCTTGGCAGGTCTATGCTGGGGTCCTTATCTTACACCTCTTGGGATTGGGCAGCTACCTAATACTGTCTACCCCATATGGTTACAGCACCTCAACCTAAGAGTGTGGCCCTTGCTCCTCACTCTCAGAGCTACCCCTCACAGATTCTAATCAGCCCTGTTTACCCCAGGCTTTGGATCTACACATGCACCCTCCTTCATGTATACGAATAAAGAGAAGATTCTAAACTGTATTTTTGCTTTTTATACCGCTCCATCTGTCACCTGGATTACCTAGACGGGGGGATTCCAACCTTTTTTACCCATCAGCCGCATTCAAAACATTCCTGTGGGTGCAAAATCAGTGCAGTAATTGGCCATTTGGTAGCCAATATGTGACCTGCTGGCCTACAGGAGGCTCTGTTTGGCAGCACATCTGTTTTTATGCAACCACAACTTGCCTCCGAACCAGGAATTCAAAATTAAGCACATGCTTTGAGGTCACTGGGAGCAACATCCAAGGGGTTGGTGAGCAACATGTTGCTTGTGAGTCACTGGTTGGGCAGCACTGACTAGACATTCCCATAAGGTTCTATGCTAAGATTAGTTGCTGTCTTCTTCCTCAAGGAAATACCCCTTCACTCACTAGGTAGTGATAGGAACATGCTCTGAAATGGATATATATTACTTTATCCCCCATCTTAATACAGAGCATGCACAATGGAAATATGTATGCAATGCCTATACATCTTTATATATAAGTAGGTATATTACTGTTATATTACAGTGGTCATGTAGAACAAAGAACCTTGTTTGCGGCTACAGTTTAGTACAATGAACTACTGGTTAGGAATATGATGTGAAATATTTTTTATTTTTTTATTAAAGAAAGGGGCACATAGTGGCAGAAAGGTAATTTTGCCGGCATTAGAGGAATTCAGGGAAAGATTCATACGGTCATCATGGGAGCTGAGAATGAAGGATGCCGAAAGCATACCAGTGTATGATAGTGGAAACAAGAAAGGAAGGATCGTGGCAGTTATGGTCGGCTGAAACTGGGTCAGACAAGAAGTGCAGGGAGTGAAGGCTGAAACAGAAATAAAAAAGAGGAAATATGTGTGTCTTCTGAGAAAAATAGGGTCCGTGTAACATTGAGGGGGAAGGGAACTGAGGAGTCACCGAGAGAATAATATCAGGCATTCAATGTGCTGCTTAGAAAGGAACGATAAGGAATGTAGGGGAAGAAAGAAAGGAGTTGGAAGGGGGGTGGCGGCTGTATGCCGTAAGTATTGTGAGATATGGAACAAATTCAAAGGAGAAGTATAAACCATGAGAAAGAGAGAGAATTGAATGAAGAGACTGTAGGTAACACCACCTGCATTCAGCTTAGCTATTTTCTATATTCCCACCACAGGTGTTTACCCATGTTCCAGCATGCTTGGGCATCTAATATATCAGCTGCCTTCCATTGCTATAGCACATAAAACCCAATATATTAAAGAGAAGTTCTATATAAATGCTTTAGCATCAGAGACTTGAAGGCTTAAGTCTTCCGACTGGACACCAAAAGAAGGAGCAAACATTCATATGAACGGGCAGGTGCAAAATGTTACATGCAGGCATTGAAGTATTTGGGTTTATTGAGGATGTCGGATTAACTGGTGGTCATTGGGGATTGGGGACTGCAACCACCACATTGCAGTCATGACCCTCTACCACCCTATCAGATCGGTTCTTGGTATACTAAAATGAGACTGGCATTGTAGAACCATGGAGTCTAATGGAGTCTAATCGTGCATTCAGTTTGCAGAGGCAAGGCCCTCATTTAGCACTCATACTATTGAAAATGGACATGTTTTGACTGCCCAGCTGTTGCTGCAATGCAATTCTCAAAACAAGGATGTTTACAGTTATGATTCTGTATCACACAAGCAGCGAAGTTGGATATTCCAGTTACATTCTAGGGCAGGTAAAGCATGCAAAGATGGTATGTATGTTATGAAAAACACTATCAGAGAAGGCACCATGAGTAATTTCTGGGTTGAGAACTTCCCATGGCCAACATGGCTGTCTGAATCTCTCCCCCCCTCCCCGAACAGAAATATGGAATGGGCTATTATAATGCAGCTGTTGGGTAACAGTTGCTCGCACTTCAAGAACTGTTGCATTGGCCTTGTATGGCAGTGGCATTTGTAGACTAAACATGGAAGATAAAAGGCACATATTTTGTAGTACCCAAAAGAGATTTTGGTTAAAGGTTTCAATGTGAAAAACCTGCACTTGCCCTTGATCCCAATTCAAAAATAGGGTTGGGAAATGGTAGGGCAGCTCTGCTCAAGGTACTAAATATCTAATTAGTTGCCCTTTAAAACTTTGGTTGGACCATCAGATCCAGTGAAACGTAATTCCTTGACCAGATCTCCATTCAGCAATAAGAAGCCCCGCCCTTGCCCGTACTCTTTCCCTTAATGCACTCGTATCCACCAGCCGGCACACTGCGTGAGTGATGTCCCTCTGGTTTATTGCTGACCGTGACAGCAATACAGCAGCAATAGAAACAGCAATTTTTGGATGTGCAATTAATGGGCAGGGAGTAGAGGAGGGACTGGTGGGGGTGCAGGGTCAGTGGTGATTAACATGACCATTGCTGAGGCCATCAAATTATAACCCCCCTTGCAGTAATATAGCAAAGTGCTTAGGCAATCAGGAGGTTATTATAGGGAAAGAGAGGGTGGTAAGGGACAGCATGGAACAGAGCAAAACAGAGAGAGAGAGAGAGAGACAGAACACAAAGGACAAAGACCAAATGCATTCCTTGTGGCTTATGGAAAAGCACTGTGCCGTATACATATTTTATTTGTGGCCAGCTTTAAAGGGTCAGTAACCCTGAGCGGAATTAAGCAAGCAAAAACAAAACGATGAGGAGGTAAAAGTATGGGATTAAAGGAAAGATAGTGAAGTGAATGTGAAAAAAGGAAGGATTAAAAAGAAAGGATAAAGAAACATAGGGATAATTTAGTTGAGGGTGAACTTGGGAAACACTGGAGACCCCTTGGATACGCAATGTATAATATTGCTTGTAGACAACCTATTTGAAGCTACTATTTACCTGCAAAATCCAGCAATCTTTTGCCCAGAGGGCCCTCAGGTGGTCCTGGCTCTTAGATGAAATAACTGAACCCCCTCTTGCTGTAAACCATACACTATATCAACAAGGAAGTCCTACTTCTGTTCTACAGCCTTAAAGGGGTTGTTCACTTTTAAATTAAAGATAGGGGGGTCATTTATCAACAGTGGGCAAATTTGCCCATGGGCAGTAACCCAGGGCAACCAATTAGATTGCTGCATTCATTGTTCTACTTGCAGCTGTCTTTTAACAGCCAATCAATGATTGGTTGCTATAGGTAACTGCCCATGGGCAAATTTGCCAAGAGTTGATAAATGAGCCCCAGGGAGTGATATACTGAGACAATTTATAACTGGTTTTCATATTAAATTATTTGTGGTTTTTGATTTATTTAGCTCTTCATGCAACAGATCTCTTTGCAATTTCAGCAATCTGGTTAATAGGATCCAAATTTCCCCAGCAACCATCCATTGATTTGAATAATAGACTGGAATATGAATAGAAGAGCAGCAATAAAAAGTAGCGATAGCAATAATTCAGAACATTTGTTTTTATTATGGGGCCAGTGACCCCCATATGAAAGCTGGAAAGAGTCAGAAGAAGAAGGCAAATAATTCATAAACTATAAAAAAGAAAAAAAAATGAAGACCATTTAAAAAGTTGCTTAGAATTGGCCATTATATAATATACATAACGCTAACTTAAAGGTGACCCCCTTTAAATGGGTAGATAACACAACAGAAGGGCTAAGAATCCCATCTAAGAAGTGGAAAACACAAATCAATCAGGAAATTTCAACCTGCACCTGCCTTTCCACCATCGCTGAACTACCGTATATACTCGAGTATAAGCCGAGTTTTTCAGCCCCCAAAATATGCTGAAAAACTCTACCTCGGCTTATACTCGGGTCAAGCCCAAAAACGGTCGCCGGCGTCTAAGAATAGTCGCCGGTGCCTAAGAATAGTCGCTGGCGTCCAAGAATATTTGCCGGCGTCCAAGAATGGTCGCCGGCATCCAAAAACGAGATGCTGGCACCTCCAATAGGAGCAGAAACCCTCAATTTTTTGATTGAAACGTACCAGAAGCTGCTGCATTTCTCACCCTAGGCTTATACTCGAGTCATTAAGCTTTCCCAGTTTTTGGAGGTAAAATTAGGTACCTCGGCTTATACTTGGGACGGCTTATACTCGAGTATATACGGGTACAGATCCCAGTATCCCACCAACAGACATGGCTGCAATGGAGCAGCAGCTGGAGGAAAGCTGGTAAGACGTCATGGACGAATGCAGTAAATAGAACAACTAGCAAATCATTTAATAGAGTCCCCTGTGTAAATGCCAAAAGTAAATGCCCTTTCTACCCAGAGATATATCCTGCCTAAAGTAATTGTTGGACCTTAATAGCCAGCATGCATTTGGCCAGTAATTGGACATCAGAATCAACACAATATACAGATATAAGTCATACAGATACATGCAGAATGGATTACAATATAGGGCACGTTACTAAACTGGGGCACGCTGCACCAACCCTATATGGGGAGGCCCATGGCTGGCATATGGGTATTCATAAACACTCTCTTTTCTTGAGGTGTAAGAAGAAACTCCTGCAGGCACTGTACCTGTACTGGACCATGTACTTCTGGTCGGCTCAAGTTCTGTGCTGGAAGTGCAAACAAAGGTGCAACTGGTGCATGGTGCATAGCACATCCTGCAAATGGCATTGCTGGTGAAAACAGAGTTTGTTTATTTCTTTCTGTTCCTTGGTTCTGTAGAGATGTAGCAGAAGTCAGTTCCTATTCCCGGTCTCTTCAAACAATTGACTTCTGCTGAACTGTTCTTTAAACCACTTTTAAACCAATGAAAAATGTAATGGATGTTCTGGAAAGTTAGATTTTTTTTGTAATTTGGCAAAACCTGTTTTAGGGTGGATTTCCTATTTATTTGTGACTTTATGTGAGTTGCTTTTATTTGCATACACGTATATAGTCCCCCTGGTGCCCCCAAGTTTGGGCATTGCTAACTTAAAAGGGGGATATTGCGTGAGGCCATAAATACACAATTATAATTGTAGATGAATCAACCTTGGGAATAGGCACTCAATGAGCAATCCATCAGAAGGCAGAAAAATAAAAGCAATGTTGGTTTATTCAGTACTCACAGAAACAGCTTTATTAGTTCTGTGTTTATAACACTTAACTTAAAAAAAACGGGACAGTTGGGAGGTATGTGTTGGTTCAGTGGATAGCATTGCTGTGTTGGTGCCTAGGTTCAGTAAAGCCAGGGCTCAATCTGCAAGGAGTTTACATGTTCTCTCCATGTCTGCATGGGTTTCTTCTGGGTACTCTGTTTTTTTCTGCACTCCAATAACATATAGGCAGGTTAATTGGCTCCTGATAAAACTGACCATAGAGTGTGTGACTTTATATTGTAAGCTGGGTGTCATGTTTTGGTAGCCGAGGATGAGTAGAGTATAACAGTGCTTTATTAGCAGAATCATGCAGCCATTACACAACAGTAAGCAACTCTAACACCACAACTGTATAGAAAGTATGCACAGTCTTGAGCACAGGCCATTTGTATAAACACCACACTAGGTCACCTAGTAGGGGTAGGTCCCCTAAACACAGGCCAAAACAGCTCTCCTTACATACAGAATATTGCTAAATCACTCTTGTGATGAGCAAATTAATACTTAATTGTGCTTATTTGTAAAAAAAAAAAGTGTAATTAGGCGATAATAATGATAATTTCTGATCTTGCCAAGTCCATTACAGGCACATGGAACAATGACATGATGACATGGGTGAGATAAAGTCCTTCACATTCCTCCAGTTTCCACCTACAGTATTTCTTTGCAAGTTCTGCTCAAGTTTTATGAGACATGGTGGGAAATGTACAACTAGGCAAGATTTACCCAGTCCTCAACAGAATAAATTAGCAGAGCAATTTGGGCTGTTTTGAACTTGGCGAAACAGAGTAAAAAAACACGAGGGCTCCTTTATGAAGCAAGAGCAAAAATGCATGTAAAATGCCCTTCATTATTTCATAAGGCACAGCTCTTTGTGCACCTGGAATGGAGGGAAAAGGGGCTGCAGGGTACACTAGAGCCCTGCATGTAAAATCTAAGGCAAGCATTAAAGGGCAAGTCAACCCCAAAATAAAAATGTACCTAAGAAAAAAAAACATACTTTTAAGTAACTTTCCAATATAGATTTATTAGAAAATGTTCAGGGCTTTGGTTGGCAAGTTATTTTTAAAAACAGTTGCTGTTGAGCATGAACTCCTGGTTGTTACTTTTTAAACAATGTTGCAACAGTCTTAGTTCCCCAGCAAAGACAGGTCTGTTAATCAGCTGCCTTGTCTTACATTGTATTAAGAGTGGATGTGCTCCGTTGCTCTGTGCGGTACAGCCGGCCTTGGAGGAAATTAAAGACTTACTGGTCCTCTAAGAGGTGGCTCAGGCTAATAACAAAAGGAAATCAAACATGCTTAGTGCAGACAGCTCTTGTAAATATAAAGAGAGGATAAACTGGGGACTGCGGATTTACAGTGGGTGAGAAATAGGCATTTGCTTCTATTTCCAAGCTGCAGCCGGTGGTGTTAGGCTGCGGCATCACAAACTGACCAAAATGCATCTCATGTAGAGGAGCTGGCTTTACATACACTAATGCATGCTTTATGTCCAGCTTTATGTCCATGTTTGCATGTGCCTTTAGCATTCCATAATGAAAAATAATTTTTTTCCTATTAGTAGCTTGCTGGTGCTATATACAGTAAATAAGTGAGAATGATGAGGATAAAGCGACATGATCAATCTGTTAAGGAAGGAGGTAGAATAATATGTACAGTATATATACAATATGATAGTATAAACTTCCGCACTCCTGGTTTCTTTCTGCAGCTTCTTACTTTCCTGAGAAACTTCTGATGATCAATGGATAAAGCTAAAGGCAAGTGTAGCTCCATATCAGTATATAAGTATTTATTTTATATCTCAGGTTGGTGTCCCAGCTTCTCTGAGCCCCCTTCTCTGCAGTATTTCAGGAAGGGTTGGAGCTTTGGTGCCTTTGTTGTTCAATATAGTACAAGGGTTTTTTTTTATCAAAATCTGAATTTTTCTGATATTTTAAATAAAAAAAGTACAACCAAACTAGAATCCACGATTTATCCTTATTTAACATTAAAAAAAAAACATGAAATAATCGGATTGGGAAAAAACGAAACTTCAGATTTTGGGATTTGACGCCTGTAAAGTCATAATATTTTGTAAAATCGGCATGAAAAGCCTGAAATATTTGTATAATCGTACTAAACCCAGCACAGACCATAATTTCTTAAAAATGCAACTAGGACATCATTGACTTCAGCAGGACCTCGACAGGTAGACGATGGAGTATTTTTGGATTTGGACTTTGCATCCTCTGTGTATAATAAATCCAGAAAAATTGTAGTTGTTTTTTCACATTTCATTTTATGGTAATAAAAAAACTAAAATGTTTTTAGTTTTTTGTATTCTGACTTTAATAAATAACCCCGTCAGTGTTAACATGGCTCATAGCTTAACATAATATTTACACACGCAGCCACATAAACAAATTATATTACCAAATGCCTGAATGCACAGATTTGCGACGCGCTGACAGGATCCTAATCTACAAATTACTTGCTCTCCCAGGGGGCCAAGTGTCATCAGTAGTGAGGAAACCACAAGAGAGCCCAAGATAAGTGTTTCAGCATTAGCGCAGGCCTGGAGTAATGCCGTTCTTTAACCCTAAGTGGTGAGAAAAAACTGAGCGGGCCCCCCGACGAAATTTTTTTTGGAGGGGCCCCCTTCCCTTGCCGCATACTTGCGAAAGGTTACGTGCGAAACTGTATGTGTGTTTGTCAATTTAAAGGAGAAGAGTGACGGGAAGGGGGATTTTAATACTATCACTTCTCTGCCTTTTGGCTAAGGTCAAGTGTAGTATCTGTTCTTATCAGTGGGTGGAGGGTCCTAGCTAAGGGGTGTCCATAGAGTTGCCCTTCACTGGGGAGGCAGCGAGGCACTTAATCCTCTGGCCAAAGGGCTGGCTATATATTTTTAGCTCGAGCAATGCCTTGCAAACCTGAGGTGACAAAAAGCACTGGTGAGCTAAACCTCCATGGGCACTGGCACTCCTGCACTTTATACTAGCACATGCTTCCTGCACTTTTTATGAATTTTATTCTCTATTTATTTTTTTAGCACTTTTTGTACTTTAATCATAGGTGCAATACCTCCGGGTGTGCACTTGTCTAGGGGGGGGATGTGTGGCCATTAGGCTGCTTCTCCCTGTGAACCCGGCCCAGAGTGGGTGCAAAGACAGACCTCTTCGGAGGTCACTTGTGTCCTTTCCCTTCAGGAATTAGAGAAAGGGGTCCCCCTAGCCTTACGATGATGGGGACCTGAAGACCGTTGCCCCATCTGTGCCTTTTGGCCGGGAGGATCAGTGATAAAGGGTTCCACCTTAGCCTTCGGGCGACAGTGGTTCTGTAGAAACTCCCTTTTTTGTGCCTTTTGCTTGGAACTTAGCGTTTTTATGGGGACTTCTCTCTTTTTTAAAACTAAGTCCATTGCACCCTCGCACTTGTGCCACCAGCACTTTTGTGTGACAAGGGCACTTTGGTGATGAAGCACGCTTGACCCAGACCTTCCTGTTTCCCAGGCCCCCTAGCGACCGTGAGGTCTGTTTGCTCTAAAGTTACACCACTGCTGTCTCCTTCAGCTTAACCACTCTGATACCAGAAAGTCACAGTGAGACCACAGTTTAACCACTTTCATATTCAACACTTGGTTCTGCATTGGGACCATGAAGACGCTTCCCTTATTTGCATGCAAAACAGCATGCATCTTGGGAAGTAATCCAAATTTCACTGCAGAGCTTTCAATTCCCAGAGACCTGCAGTGAGTCTCCCCTTTAACCCTCCTCATGCCACAGACCTGTAGTGAGTCACCCCCAACTTGTTACTTCTCCCTCATTCCACAGTCCTGCATTATTTGATGCTTACATCATGTCATTAACTGCATGAAATTTGTACCTATTATAAACTAGAAGTTTACACTACATGCCAGTATTCCTATGGATAGGTAGATGGACAAACAGTTGAAAAGACAGACGGGCTGATATAAGAAGTCAACAAGGAGTTCCATGACCATGTAAAGGCTGTCATTCAGGTTATGAAAAGCCAAGGAGACTTCAAATATCCTCATATTTTACAACAGGAGGGGAACATTGATTTTCTTATAATACACACGATTTTATGAGTCATGTGACACAATACATTACGATAAGTTTGAAAGTAAAGATCTGCAGAGTGCTGACTGGGTATTAATCTGCAAATTACTCCCGTCCCCAGGGACTTTGTGTCATCAGGAAATAAACCATAGGACAGGAATAGAGACCTGCAAAGTATTTTCAGATTAACCTGCTTCCTGCAGTAGGCCTGAGAGTGTGCCTTCATTTACTTCTACCTTTCCAGTAGCCCCAGAGTTTCTTCTTAGAGGCTATGCCAGCACAACCCCATCCTACTATACCTGCTATCCCACAGCCATAGTGCCTTCCTAGAGACTATTATCCCACTGTTACTATAGGCACCATCTCTCCCTACTATACCTGCTATCCCACAGTCACACTCCCTTCCCAGAGACTATTATCCCACTGTACTATAGAAACCTTTGCACTTCACTATGCCTTATACCAGGGCCGCCATCAGGGGGGGACAGGGGGGACAGGGGGGACAAGTGTCCCGGGCCCGGGCATGAAGGGGGGACCCAGCAGTGCTACTTTTGAAAGAGTCGGGCCCCCTTTCAAGCGCCGAAGATTTGCGGCCATTTTTGATTCCGAACAGCCAAAAATGCGGAAGTTCCAAACAGCCGAAGTCCCGACGTGGTGAAAAGAACCGAAGTCACGAAAACAGCCAAAGCCGAAGTCCCAAAGCGGCGAAAAGACCCGAAGTCACGAAAACAGCCGAAATTGAAGTCCTGAAGCGTTGAAAAGACCCAAAGTCATGAAAGGAGGCGAAGTTGCAGTCCTGAAGCCACGAGTTAAATTCTACTGAACACCAATTTGTGTTGTTTTTTTTAATCCCCTGGCCACCATTGTATTATTTTAATATTCTATAGGCCCTTGCCACCAAAGTTTTTTTAACTTGTAAGGGGGGCCCTGGCGCCAAAGTTTTTTTTTTAAATATTTTTTTTGGGACCCCAATTTTTTTAACTTGTAAGGGGGGGCCCTGGCACCAATTTTTTTAAAAACTATTTTGTTGGGGCCCCAATTTTTTTAACTTGTAAGGGGGCCCTGGCACCAATGGTTTTTTTAAAAAGAAATTTTTGGGGCCCCAATTTTTTTTACTTGTAAGGGGGGCCCTGACACCAATGCTTTTTTTAAAAAAAAACTTTTATGGGGGGCCCTGGCGCCAATGTTTTTTTTTTTTAACTTATAAGGGGGCCCTGCCCATCAATAGCTTTTTATAACTTGTGTGTGTGGGGGGTTACTTTTTTAGCGCTGATGTCTGTGTGGTCTTTTAAATGTGATGAGGAGTGGGCGTGTCTGGGATGGGGCTTGGGCGCCAGGGTGGACAGGGCCCAGGGGTCCCCAAAAATGGTGTTGTACGGGGCCCCATGATTTCTAATGGCGGCCCTGCCTAATACTCTTCAATCCTAATCGCCATTAACCCTTACTATTGTATAATGTATTTAGTTCCAGTAAGTTTAGATTTCTTGGCAGTTAAGCCAAAGCTAAATAACAGAGAACCCCATGACATTTCAAACTTTTTCTTATGTCTTACAGAAACTATGTTGAGCGTTTATTAATAAGTGCTGATGAGTTTGAGAAAGGCCAGATGACAATGTCACCCCTAACAGAACTGAGCAACTGCTGTTAATTCTAGTACTTTATTAGTCTTTGAAAGAGCTCAACATAGTTCTAGAACTGAGATCTGAAATTTAACCTTCACTCAACTATATTTGTGTGTATTAATAAAAACGTTCCTTCCCAGATTCCCTTTCCATTAATCAGTCCAGCAGCAGAAGCCTGTAGAGAGCTTGGGCAAGGTATTAGCCATTTTGCTACCTGCTGCCATATTGTCCCATTGGTGTCTGTGTCAGATTGCGAGGCATAGTTCTCCCGCAGTTTCTGAGCTAGAGGGGATGTGTCTGGGATCTGGGACATGTTTGCGCAATCTATAAATTATTTTTAGTTGTTTATACATAGTTAATTTGCTATGAAGAACTCATCATGCAAGATATTCCATAACCCAGAACTTAAGGTAATTTAAGGTGGCCATACAGTCACCAAACCAGCAAATCTTTCCCAGATATTCCAACCAAGGGCAGGGCGATGTCAGGTTAATCCTAACGCTTGGCCCTAGGGCCAAACAATCAAATTACAATGAAGAAACTGGGATGAGGACACCTCAACTAGCTGATGTGGCCCTCGATCGCCAGAAAATTCAAACCTCCCCGAGATATCGATCGAGAAGACCCCTCGATGAGAAGCCCCCATACACAAATAAGCTGCCAAATCGTGCTAAAGGACATATATCAGCAGGTTTATTCTGCCACCTTAATGGAGAAGCAAACCCAAAAGTTAAAAAAATCCTACCCCCCTACCCTACATAGACACCCTTCTCTCCTCCCCCCAGCCTAAGAGTTACCCCGGGAAAATGCCCCTAAGTCTTTACTTGCCCCTTCGTGCAGATTCTGTCCAGCGAAGTTCACAAGTGGCATCTTCTTCTCTAATCCTCGGAATGAGACCGGCGGAGTGGGTCTCATTCTGATGTATGCGCTGAAACTGTAGAAGCGCCGGTCTCATTCCGAAGATGACCCAATCGGCTGAAGATGGCGCTTGTGAACTCAGATGCCTGAATCGGCACTGAGGGGTAAGTAAAAAGTTAGGGGCATTTGCCCGGGGTAACACTTAGGCTGAGGGGTAGGAGGGAGGGGGGTCTATGTAGGGATGGGGATGTAGGGTTTTTTTAACTTTTTGGGTTTGCTTCTCCTTTAAGGAACACGTGGGGTGAATGAAAAGGGTACGCAGTACTTTCCTTTGCTAACCAATCAGCTGTTAGTCTGTAATCAGACCTTTAATTGCTACTTGCTGATTGGCTGCATTTAGTTTCCAGAACTGGGGCAATTTTTGTACCTGATATCACATCACCTGCAGTGCTTCATTAAAGGGGTGGATCACCTTTAAGTTTTAGTATGTTATAGAATGGCTAATTCTAAGTAACATTTCAACTGGCCTTCATTTTTTCTTCTTTTATAGTTTTTTAATTATTTGCCGTCTTCTTCTGACTCTTTCCAGTTTTCAAGGGTCTAAAAAACAAATGCTCTGTAAGGCATCACTTTTATTGTTTCTGCCATTTTTTATTACTCTTTCCATTTGGGCCCTCTCCTATTCATATTCCAGTCTCGTATTCAAATCAGTGCATGTTACTAGGGTAATTTGGACCTAAGCAACCAGATGGGTGAGGTAAATAAAAGCCATGAGAATTTTGCTGCTGTAAACCCCCCTCCCACTCAATTCTTTTTCTAGTGACTCTGTTGCTAATTGATTTCCAAAGAGCTGATCCCAGGATTAATGGCTAGTTCCACCTATCAATCAGTCAAAGTCACAATAGTATACACTCATCCTATAGTGCTGAGTGGCCCCCAGGGGAGGCTGAGTGGGCTCTTTCATATTATTTATGTGTTATTCTTATTTAATGGACTTTGTGCTGAACAAGGGAGATAGGTTCTGGCCAAAAAAAATTATTATAATAATAAGATGGTCTATGGGGCTAAATATCCAGTGGCAATTGGACTATATGGTGTCACCACTGAGGTAAACAACTCTGTGATGGCTAATTCTGACTCTTATGTCTATTATGATGGGGTAACAATTACAATAAGATCCCTTTCTTTGGAAACAAAGCATTTATTATATATCTAAGCAGCTCGCTTGCAGGCACCGTTTTATAATCTAATGACATCATCAACCAGCATTAGCATGATATCATCTAATGACATCATTAGATTTATTGATAGCACCAAGGTAAATTCACATTCTATCTAAACTGCCGGCAAACACAAGGTATATATAGTGTAGAAAGTATGGTCCAGAGACATATTCTATATTCTATTTCGATATATTTTTAGTCACTGATTTATAACTCAGTTGGTGTTGGCTTTGATGAACTATATGACATAAAATGGGCAAACTGTGATGTAAAATTTGTAATACCGGTCCCGGCCTTGGCAGGCATTTTACTTGCTAGGCAACCCTATCCCTAGCGCTGGCCCACTGTCTGTACCCTGCCCTACACTGCCTTGTCTTGTCTGCTCCAAACCTTCTGCTCTGTTCCCATCCTGTTTACGTCGTGACTCTACGGCCGCCCTTTCCTGACTGTACGCCAGGGCCAAAAATTCACTGCTGGTGAAAATTCACTGAAATGCATTAAAGTCCATGGGCAACAAATTGTTTTTGATGCGCTACAAATTCTTTTTGACTCGCAACATTTTTTTTCCTATTGAAGTCTATGGGGTTCATTTCCGCAGCGAAACTTGGCGCCCCTCGTTGTGTATCATTGTGCCCTAGGCAGGTGCCGCTTCTGCCTACCCCTAGTTCCGGCCCTGCTCTACACCCGCCCCATCCTGACTCGAAGCCCCCTTCCTGACTCTACACCCGCACTGTCCTAACTCTACGCTCGACCCGTCCTGACTCTGCGCTCGCCCCGTCCTGACTCTACGCTCGCCCGGTCCTGACTCTACGCTCGCCCCGTCCTGGCTCTACGCTCGCCCCGTCCTGACTCTGTGTCACGAACGCCGCCCGGAGCAGTTCCAGGAGCTCCGGGCGGCGCGTCTATTCCTTCCGGCGTCGCTCCCAAAATGGCGGCGCCCATGGCCGCCACGTGGGTAGCGGCACCGGCACGAACACGCCAGCGCATCGACGCCGGCGTCAATGACGTCACTATGGCGCCAAATTCAAACTTAAAAGTGCAACCTAGACGCCAGAATGGCGCCCAAGTATAGGATCCATTTCCTACATGTTTCCTGGGTTTCCTGTGAACTATTTAGATATAACCTTGCTTCTGATCGTTGCCTGACCCCTTGCCTGGACTTTGGACTTCGCTTGTTATTCTGCCTGCCTTTTGAACTCTTGCCTGGACTTTGATAAACCGTTTGATTACCCTTTGGATACCGTGACCTTGATTCCACAGTGGGCTTCCTCCTTGATCCAGACTACCTCCCTGGAAGGAGCTCCCGGCTCCCTGACATTATACTTGGGCCATGGATCCTACTGAGGAAGCTACGCCTGATGTCGGACGATTGCTCCGCGGACTGGCATCCCGCATGGAGGAATATGAAGCCCAGCAGTACCGCATAGGGCAGGCACTCGATACCCTTCTCTCTCGAGTGCCTCCAGCGGCTCCTGCTTCCCAAGCTGCTGTAAATCCTCCCATGGCGGTCGTCTCGTCTACCACAGGTTTCTCGTCTGGTGAGCCTCATATTCCGCCTCCTCCTCGCTTCAGTGGGGACCCACAGGCCTGCAGAGGTTTTGCTACACAGTGCCAGATCCAGTTCGAGTTTTAACCCTCACACTTCCCCAATGAACGTTCCAAGGTGGGCTATGTGATGTCTCGTTTAGTGGGAAAACCGCTTGAGTGGGCAACATCTCTTTGGGAGAAGAATTCTCCACTGACTTTTGATGCCAAGGCTTTTCTTCAAGCATTTCGTACTGTGTTTGATGCCCCGAGTCGGGTCACTAATGCCCCTTCTCGTCTTCTGCAACTCAGTGACTCAGTGACTATGCTATTGACTTTAGAACTTTGATGGCTGAGACTTCCTGGAATGACGATGCCTATAAGGCCGTATTCTATCAAGGTCTGTCTATTCGCATTAAAGATGATCTTGTCTCCAGGGAGTTCCCTGACCTGTTGGAAGATCTGATAGCACTATCCATTAAGGTGGACACTCGTCTCAGAGAACATCAAGTAGAGAAGGAGCATTGTAAAAGATTTCAACCCTTGTTGGCACCTCGCTTCCAAAGACCTCTCTTGCATACTCCAGCTACTCAAGCTTCTATTTCTCCTCCGGAGGAACCGATGCAAGTTGGAAGGGCTCGTCTCTCTGAACAAGAAAGGCTCCGTAGACGGATGGCTGACCTATGTCTGTATTGTGGCGGACAGTCTCATTTTGCGAACTCTTGTCCGGTGAAGCCCACGAGTTTGTTCCCCGAGGTATATCTCATGTAGGGGGCACTACTCCGAAGTCTCAAGAGAACACTCACAGGTTTCTCCTTCCTTTACAGATTCGTCTAGCCACTAAGACCATTGTCGGCTCAGCTTTCATTGACTCTGGAGCTGCTGGGAACTTCATGGACGCTCTTTTTGCCAAATACATGGAAGTTCCCTTATTCCCATTGTCTACTCCTCTTCGTGTCACTGCCATTGACGACAGACCCCTGGTGGCTGAATTTATCTCTATGACGACTGGGGAATTGTCTGTGCAGGTTGGGACGCTCCATAAAGAAAGACTATTGTTCCTAATTATTTCCTGCCCATCCGTTCCAGTTGTGTTGGGTCTCCCTTGGCTGCGCCTGCATAATCCCACCATTGATTGGTCCGCAGGACAGATTTCCCGTTGGAGCCCATTTTGCCAGCAGCACTGTCTTCCTGCTGAACCCCACCAGAGGGTGAATATCTCTATGTCTGATCTGAAGACTCTACCCTCCTTTTACAGGGAATTCTCTGATGTATTCTGTAAGAAGTCTGCAGAATTCCTTCCTCCACATCGACCATACGATTGTCCTATCGATCTCCTGCCTGGAACCATGCCCCCTAGGGGTCCCACCTATCCTCTTTCTCCAGCTGAGACTTCCGCTATGAAAGACTATATTCAGGAGAATCTCCAGCGGGGGTTTATCCACCCCTCTACTTCTCCTGCCGGGGCAGGTTTCTTCTTCGTGGAAAAGAAGGATGGAGGCTTACGTCCTTGCATTGACTACCGGGGCCTTAATAAGATCACAGTTAAAAACCGGTACCCCTTGCCTCTGATTGCTGAACTCTTTGACTAAATTTTCACTAAATTGGATCTCCGTGGGGCGTACAACCTCATCCGCATCCGTGAAGGGGATGAATGGAAGACGGCATTCAACACTCGAGATGGGCACTATGAATATCTCGTGATGCCCTTTGGCCTCTGTAATGCCCCCGCTGTCTTTCAAGAGCTCGTGAATGACATCTTCCGGGATCTTTTGGGAAAGTCTGTGGTCGTGTACCTGGATGACATCCTCATCTTCTCGAAAGACCTCGTATCTCATCACTCCCAGGTGAAAGAAGTACTCTCTCGTTTGAGGAAGAACTCTCTCTTTGCCAAGTTGGAGAAATGTGTCTTTGAGGTGTCTAAGATTCCTTTCTTGGGTTATATCATCTCCCCAGAAGGTTTCGAGATGGATCCCGTTAAAGTGTCAGCAATCCCTTCCCTTGAGCACCAAGGCTATTCAAAGGTTCATCGGATTTGCCAACTACTACCGGCAATTCATCAGGGGGTTCTCATCCCGTATTGCACCTATCCTTACTCTCATCTGAAAAGGGGGTAATCCCAGTTCTTGGCCTCCGGTTGCTGTAGAAGCTTTTCAGTCCCTAAAGGACGCATTTTCTTCTGCCCCAGTCCTCCGTCATCCGGATCCTAAGTTACCCTTTTGCATTGAGGTGGATGCATCTGAAGTAGGTGCTGGGGCTATCCTATCCCAGAGACATTCTCCAGAAAGTTTTCTCCTGCAGAACAGAATTACAATGTAGGAAATCGAGAACTTCTGGCAGTCAAGCTTGCTCTTGAAGAGTGGCGTCACCTCCTAGAGGGTTCTTCAATTCCGGTCACGATTTATACTGATCATAAGAACTAGGAGTTCATACACTCTCTCAAGAGACTGAATCCTCGTCAGGCCAGGTGGGCCCTGTTCTTCTCCCGTTTTAACTTTGTTCTGACCTATCGTCCTGGCTCCAAGAATCGGAAGGCCGATGCACTTTCCAGAAGTTTCACTCCGGGTGATCGTCTTCCAGAAAGACTTGAACCAATTATTCCCCCCGCCAAGATTATTGCATCTTTGTTTCCCCAATTTGCCGAACAAATCTTGGCTGGACAGTCTTATGCTCCTCCGGATACCCCCATTGGGATGGCTTTTGTTCCCTCCGAGTTACGTCTTCCTATACTTCAACAAACCCACTGTTCCAAGCAAGCAGGACACCCTGGTCCTGAAAAAACTCTTGAACTCCTTAGACGTTTAGTCTGGTGGCCAACTATTCGTAAAGATGTCAAAGACTTTGTTGCTGCTTGTACCGTTTGTGCCACATCCAAGCCTAGCCATTCTCGCCCCAGTGGGTTATTACAACCATTGCCTATCCCCTCTCATCCATGGACTCATTTAGCATTGGACTTCATTGTTGAACTCCCCCCCTCTAGTGGAAACACTGTGATCTGGGTTGTGATTGACCGCTTTAGCAAGATGGCCCATTTCATTCCCCTGCGGAAGCTTCCCTCTGCTGTGGAGTTGTCTCAGCTCTTCATCCAGTATATTTTCCGTCTGCATGGTTTTCCTGTGGAAGTTGTCTCCGACAGAGGTTCCCAGTTTACAGCTAAATTTTGGCGTTCCCTGGCAAAGTTCTGGGTATTACTCTCCAGTTCTCCTCCGCTTATCATCCCCAGACAAATGGGGCAGCTGAACGTGTGAACCAAGCTCTGGAACAGTTCTTGAGGAACCATGTGTCCCTTTGTCAAGATGATTGGTCTGACCTCCTGCCGTGGGTGGAATTCGCTCATAACAATGCCTGCCACACTTCCACTGGAAGGTCTCCATTCATGTCGGTGTATGGTCAGCACCCTCAAGCCTTCCCACAGGACTTTGTGTTATCTGACGTACCAGCTGCAGATGACCATGCAGTTGAATCAAAAAGAGTGAGCCAAATCAGTCAAAGGGTACTATATACACCCGCAGGTTTGAAAAATAATTACGACTTAACAAAAAATATATTGAGAAGCTTGAGGTAATTAGAACCTTTAAATATAGGGCACTAAGCCTCAAGCCCCCATGCAAACCAGTTCGGGTGTTATAGTAAAATAACTGCAAAATAGTAGACACTTAAAACGTAACCTTTAATAAATATCGTTAAAATTACAAAACCAAAAAGTATATATACAGGGCTGTGCCCTCAGTGACACAACACCACTACATAAGTGTGTAGACCCACTACCTCAAAATAGTATAGGCAGTGCAGGACATTAGCCTTAAAAAACAACGATTAAAAGCTGCATCAGGTGGTATACGGTGGAGTGACAAAACGCCAGTTAGTAAGGCGATCGATACAAGTTTGAGGCAGCTTAGTAGCAACGATTTTACCCTCCCCTTGATTTTTCCATCCCCCAGAAGACAATTCTGCCTATCTACGTTGGGAACGGATGGGAGCTTCTCCCCCACCGTCCACCTATGCTGCCCGACGCGTTTCGCCGTGAAAACGGCTTCTTCAGGGGCATAGGTGCTGGACTGGTGTCTGTGACCGGTTTAAATACCTCTCCGGTGAATTTTCGGCACTTGCGCATCATAATGACGTCACTTCCGGTCGCGACGCGAACCGGAAGCGGTCATCCGCGTCTGCCCATAGTACCGTCATGCCTGAACTGCGCATGCGTTAGCCGGGTTTTGCCAGTACTAGGATGAAACGGGCAGAATATGAATGTCTGCCATAGGCTATTGACGCCTGTCGTGTTAAATGCGCATGTGCAAAAGTAACATTGACAGTGCCTGTGTTGTCAATGTCTTTGGCTTAATTAAAGTTATGTAATAGTTTAATAGCCTGCCTAGATTGCTCGGAGAGTGTGTGAAAAGGTTCTATTACGTATATTTGGGTAATAAATTCAAAAACAGAGTCAGAATAGAGATAACTGGTCAAATTAACCTGTTGTTTGATAGAGTTACCAATATAAATAATAAATAATATTATACCATGGGAATAAGTTAGTTATATCAGAGGAAGGGTAAGAAAGTAAATCCTTCATTAAGTCCCAAAGGGGCCCTGCTTTTCATGGAGTAGATCCATTCAGCTTCCTTACGTAGCAGTTTTTTGTCAAGATCACCTACTCGTGTAGTATGAACAATTTTTTCAATGCCCATAAAGTGCATGACCTTAATATCACCTGCGTGAATTTCATTTATATGGTTGGCTACTGATGTGTTCCTTTTATTTCTAACATCTCCAACGTGTTCCATAACTCTCCGTTTTAGTTGTCTCGTCGTTTTACCTATGTAGTCCATGCCACATTCGCATTGCATTATATAAATGACTCCTTCAGTGTCACAATTTATGAAATCCTTGATATGATGCTCCCAATTGTCAGTTTTTCTAATCAGTGAATATGTTTTTTTAATGAATGGACATGCGACACATCTGCCGCATTTATGACAGCCTTTAGTTCTATTGGCCAGCCAAGTGCTTGATGCTGGGGGTACATAGTGACTATGAGTGAGACTGTCGCGAAGATTGCTGCTTCGTCTAAAAGTTATAAGTGGTCGATCTCCTATTGCTTGATTCAGTGTAGTATCCTGTTGAAGTATGTGCCAATGTTTATTCACTATATATCTTATTTCGTTGTGCTCCTTGCTGTAGTCTCCAATGAGTCTAACACTTCCTGAACTATGATTTTTTGATCGGGTAGTTTGCCTTTGATTTATTAATAGGGAGTTGCGGTCTGATTCAAGCGCTCTCTTATATGCCTTTTTGAGGGCATTATGACTATACCCTCGTTCTTTGAAACGTGCATATAGTTTTTTAGCCTCTATTTTAAATTCTTCTGTTGTGCTGCATAGTCGTCTAATCCTCAGATACTGTCCCACCGGTATTCCTGAAATTGTATTTTTAGGGTGTTGACTGTTTGCATGAAGCAAACTATTGGTGGCTGTCTCCTTCCTATATACTGAAGTTGCTAGGTTATTATTGACGGTCTTATCACGAAATATACGGATGTCCAGGAAATTTACCGTATTAGCATCAATTTGAGCAGTTACTTTTAAATTGATGTGGTTAATGTTAAGCTTGTCTTCAGAATTTGGGATAGCTTAGCTTGGAATTCTTTGGTGGGATCTTTAGAAAGCTGTGTCGCATGTCCATTCATTAAAAAAACATATTCACTGATTAGAAAAACTGACAATTGGGAGCATCATATCAAGGATTTCATAAATTGTGACACTGAAGGAGTCATTTATATAATGCGATGCGAATGTGGCATGGACTACATAGGTAAAACGACGAGACAACTAAAACGGAGAGTTATGGAACACGTTGGAGATGTTAGAAATAAAAGGAACACATCAGTAGCCAACCATATAAATGAAATTCACGCAGGTGATATTAAGGTCATGCACTTTATGGGCATTGAAAAAATTGTTCATACTACACGAGTAGGTGATCTTGACAAAAAACTACTACGTAAGGAAGCTGAATGGATCTACTCCATGAAAAGCAGGGCCCCTTTGGAACTTAATGAAGGATTTACTTTCTTACCCTTCCTCTGATATAACTAACTTATTCCCATGGTATAATATTATTTATTATTTATATTGGTAACTCTATTAAACAACAGGTTAATTTGACCAGTTATCTCTATTCTGACTCTGTTTTTGAATTTATTACCCAAATATACGTAATAGAACCTTTTCACACACTCTCCGAGCAATCTAGGCAGGCTATTAAACTATTACATAACTTTAATTAAGCCAAAGACATTGACAACACAGGCACTGTCAATGTTACTTTTGCACATGCGCATTTAACACGACAGGCGTCAATAGCCTATGGCAGACATTCATATTCTGCCCGTTTCATCCTAGTACTGGCAAAACCCGGCTAACGCATGCGCAGTTCAGGCATGACGGTACTATGGGCAGACGCGGATGACCGCTTCCGGTTCGCGTCGCGACCGGAAGTGACGTCATTATGATGCGCAAGTGCCGAAAATTCACCGGAGAGGTATTTAAACCGGTCACAGACACCAGTCCAGCACCTATGCCCCTGAAGAAGCCGTTTTCACGGCGAAACGCGTCGGGCAGCATAGGTGGACGGTGGGGGAGAAGCTCCCATCCGTTCCCAACGTAGATAGGCAGAATTGTCTTCTGGGGGATGGAAAAATCAAGGGGAGGGTAAAATCATTGCATCAAGCACTTGGCTGGCCAATAGAACTAAAGGCTGTCATAAATGCGGCAGATGTGTCGCATGTCCATTCATTAAAAAAACATATTCACTGATTAGAAAAACTGACAATTGGGAGCATCATATCAAGGATTTCATAAATTGTGACACTGAAGGAGTCATTTATATAATGCGATGCGAATGTGGCATGGACTACATAGGTAAAACGACGAGACAACTAAAACGGAGAGTTATGGAACACGTTGGAGATGTTAGAAATAAAAGGAACACATCAGTAGCCAACCATATAAATGAAATTCACGCAGGTGATATTAAGGTCATGCACTTTATGGGCATTGAAAAAATTGTTCATACTACACGAGTAGGTGATCTTGACAAAAAACTACTACGTAAGGAAGCTGAATGGATCTACTCCATGAAAAGCAGGGCCCCTTTGGGACTTAATGAAGGATTTACTTTCTTACCCTTCCTCTGATATAACTAACTTATTCCCATGGTATAATATTATTTATTATTTATATTGGTAACTCTATTAAACAACAGGTTAATTTGACCAGTTATCTCTATTCTGACTCTGTTTTTGAATTTATTACCCAAATATACGTAATAGAACCTTTTCACACACTCTCCGAGCAATCTAGGCAGGCTATTAAACTATTACATAACTTTAATTAAGCCAAAGACATTGACAACACAGGCACTGTCAATGTTACTTTTGCACATGCGCATTTAACACGACAGGCGTCAATAGCCTATGGCAGACATTCATATTCTGCCCGTTTTATCCTAGTACTGGCAAAACCCGGCTAACGCATGCGCAGTTCAGGCATGACGGTACTATGGGCAGACGCGGATGACCGCTTCCGGTTCGCGTCGCGACCGGAAGTGACGTCATTATGATGCGCAAGTGCCGAAAATTCACCGGAGAGGTATTTAAACCGGTCACAGACACCAGTCCAGCACCTATGCCCCTGAAGAAGCCGTTTTCACGGCGAAACGCGTCGGGCAGCATAGGTGGACGGTGGGGGAGAAGCTCCCATCCGTTCCCAACGTAGATAGGCAGAATTGTCTTCTGGGGGATGGAAAAATCAAGGGGAGGGTAAAATCATTGCTACTAAGCTGCCTCAAACTTGTATCGATCGCCTTACTAACTGGCGTTTTGTCACTCCACCGTATACCACCGGATGCAGCTTTTAATCGTTGTTTTTTAAGGCTAATGTCCTGCACTGCCTATACTATTTTGAGGTAGTGGGTCTACACGCTTTGTAGTGGTGTTGTGTCACTGAGGGCACAGCCCTGTATATATACTTTTTGGTTTTGTAATTTTAACGATATTTATTAAAGGTTACGTTTTAAATGTCTACTATTTTGCAGTTATTTTACTATAACACCCGAACTGGTTTGCATGGGGGCTTGAGGCTTAGTGCCCTATATTTAAAGGTTCTAATTACCTCAAGCTTCTCAATATATTTTTTGTTAAGATGACCATGCAGCCCACATGTCTGCTATCTGGGCTGCCACCAGGTCGAACTTGGAGAAGAGTGCTCTGGTTCACAAGATGTTTGCAGATCGAAGACGTAGACCCTCTCCTCCCTACAAGGTTGGTGATAAAGTCTGGTTGTCTTCCAGGAACATTCGGTTGAAGGTGCCGTCTCCCAAGTTGGGTCCAAAGTTTGTGGGTCCATTCTCCATCTCTGAGGTTGTCAATCCTGTGGCTGTCAGACTTCAGCTTCCCCCTGAGATGCGAATACCCAATGTGTTTCATGTCTCCTTGGTGAAACCCGCTACCTCCAATCGCTTTTCTGTTGTCCAGCCTCCCCCTCCTGCTATCTCTGTGGATGGGCAACAAGAATATGAGGTAGAGAAGATCCTTGACTCCAGAATCTCCAGGGGTTCTCTTCAGTACCTCATCAAGTGGAAGGGCTTTGGCCCTGAAGAATGCTCCTGGGAAGGACACTCTGGTGTGCATGCTCCTCGTCTGGTGAGGGATTTCCACTCTAAGTTTCCCCAGAAGCCTAGTCTTGGTGGTCCAGTGGCCCCCCGTGGGGGGGGTACTGTCACGAACGCCGCCCGGAGCAGTTCCAGGAGCTCCGGGTGGCGCGTCTATTCCTTCTGGCCCATGGCCGCCACGTGGGTAGTGGCGCCGGCGCGAACATGCCAGCGCATTGACGCCGGCGTCAGGACGTCAATGATGTCACTATGGTGCCAAATTCAAACTTAAAAGTGCAACCTAGACGCCAGAATGGCGCCCAAGTATAGGATCCATTTCCTACATGTTTCCTGGGTTTCCTGTGAACTATTTAGATATAACCTTCTGATCGTTGCCTGACCCCTTGCCTAGACTTTGGACTTCGCTTGTTATTCTGCCTGCCTTTTGAACTCTTGCCTGGACTTTGATAAACCGTTTGATTACCCTTTGGATACCGCGACCTTGATTCCACAGTGGGCTTCCTCCTTGATCCAGACTACATCCCTGGAGGGAGCTCCCGGCTCCCTGACACTCTGCACCCAGTTGAGGTGTCCATTTCTTTCTGTGTTTTATGTGCACAAACAGCTCCTGCCTGAAGGTTTCACTTTCCCACCTCTGTCTCCTCAGTGCCCCCTACCTATCCCTGACACAATGTTCCATCTGTAGTTGGGGTGGGACCAAGGACTTAGTCTGGAAAGCCATTATTTAAATAATTATTTAAATTGGGGCAGTCTGACTTGTGGTCCAATAGCTATTGTTGATCTCCAACTCTCAGTATCCCCAAAAGCCTTCATGTTACCTTACATGTCACTTTCTACACTCTTTCTACCTACATCTTCTTTGGGGGACAAAGGATTCCTCAATGTGTGAGGCTCATTGTGTTCTCTTCTATTTGCAAATGTCTAACTCCTAATGTTTATCAGACATTCATTAATGCCACTGTTGACATTCAGCCGTTAGCTCTCTGTCTGCTAATTTTTTTGTGTGTACAGATGTATCAGCCTCCGGGAAGTGATTTCACCGCCCTTGGCCTGGGCTTTTGTGGCCTTGCCACAAATCCGGGCCTCAGTGGAAATAACATTTGTTTTAGAATAATAATTCAACTTTTAAAAAGAATTTGGGGAAAATTTTAGAAGATTATAAATTGTATTTGAAATTCTCTTTCCACTGAGACACTGAGATGGTGAGAGGGCAAATAAAACCAGAAGTTATCTGTAATATTGGTCTTTCTTCAAACACAACAGAACCTGATAATGACTATAATAGGTAACCTGTGATTCTGCCAAGTCCAACTGAAAGTCTTAAAACAACAACCCCTTGAAATAGCTCTATTTAGATACACCTGAAGATACCCGAAGAGAATGATTAACATAGAACCCCCCTTTTCTCTCTTCCTTGCCATCTCCAGTGGGACGCACAGTGCTTTGTGCATATATTCCAGCCCTCAGGGCTCAGTCTGATCTGACTCCAAACCCTCTTCAGCTCAATTATTTATAGCTATGAAAAAAAGTGCTTGAAATATTCACATGGTGTAAAATATTCACTATGAGAAATTCTGTATCGCCGTCCCTCATTATCCTGCTCCCACAGGGCCCAACCTCTTCAACAAACCCGAGGATCACTAAACACATAAACACAATTCTCTGCAGTGACGGGACTGACTCTATATACCAATAATGACCAAGCTGCTCTGTATAATGATGCTAAATATCTGTATACACTGCTAAGGACCAGGCTGCTCTGTATAATGATGCTAAGTATCTCTATACACTGATAATGACCAGGCTGCCCTGCATAAAGGTGCTGAGTATCTCTATATGATGATAATGACCAGGCTGCTCTGTATAATGATGTTGAGTATCTCTATACACTGATAATGATTAGGCTTCTCTGTATAATGATGATGAGTATCTCTATAATTTAGAATGACCAGGCTGTTCTGTTTAGTGATGCTGAGTATCTCTATACACTGATAATGACCAGGCTACTCTGTATAATGATGCTGAGTATTTCTATACACTAATAATGGCCAGGCTGCTCTGTATAATGATGCTGAGTATCTCTATACACTGATAATGAAGACACTGCACAGTAAAATATAAACGTTGTTTATATTCTTTAATACACTTTTTGCAGGTTTAAAACCCACTTGGAGCCAATGAAAGATTACACATGATCTCACACTGTTATGTTCTTCTAGCTATTGGCTGCAAGGGGGATATAAAGTTTTCCTTTGCAGGTTTGATAGAAATGTGATTTAGAGTTTCTCACCAAGAATCAGAATCAAGTAATACTGAAACTGATCCAAATGTCAGCTTTCAGAAAGAAAAATCAACATTATAAGAATTGAAGACTAGAAGATTCATTTAATTAGTTTACTATAAGATGTCTGTAAATGTAGACATATTTAAAGAAATGCAATTAAATTACAACACATTTTAGCAAATGCCAAAAACAAAACACAGCAGGTATTATATTCCTGAACACATGACAAAATTAAAGGGGGTTTTCACCTTTAAATGAGCTGTGAGTATGATGTAGAGAGACAATTTGCAATTGGTTTTCATTTTTTATTATTTGTGGTTTTTAAGTTATTTAGCTTTTTATTCAGCAGTTCTCCAGTTTGCAAGTTTAGCTATCTGGTTGCTATCGTCCAAATTATCATAGCAGTCATGCATTGATTTGAATAAGAGACTGGAATATGAATAGCAGAGGCCTGAATAGAAAAGTCAGTAATAAAAATTAGCAATTGTTAGGTTTTGGGTAGCCGAGGATGAGGAGAGTATAACAATGCTTTATTAGCAGAGTCAGACAGCCATTACATAACAGTAACTTTTTCTTTCACTTTTTAAGCAGTCTAGACAGTATTGTGTATTCACAGTATAACTATTGTGTACAGTGACATCTACAGGCCATTTGTATAAACACCACAGCAATAACAATAAATGTGTAGCCAAAGCATTTGTGTTTAGATAGGGTCAGTGACCCCCATTTGACAGCTGGAAAGAGTCAGAAGAAGGCAAATCATTTCATAACTAATGAAGCCGTTTGAAAAGTTGCTTAGAATTAGCCATTCTATAACTTAAGGTGGCCATACATGGAGAGATGTCGCAAAACGAGCGGATCTCTCCCCAATATGCCCACCTTGAGGTGGGCAATATCGGGCTGATTCGATCGTGGGCCCTAGGGCCCACCGATCGGATCCTAACTATAGGTAACGGGCGGTCAGATCACGGGACCGCATCAACGAACAGATGCGGCCGCGATCCGACTGGATTTTTACATCTATTTAAATTAAAAAAAAGTCAGACCAAACTAGAATGCACAATTTACCCTTATTTACTGTATCATTAAAAAAAACACAAAAAAACGGTTTTGGAGTTTTTCGGATTGTCTCACGAAAAATCCAAATGTTTTGGATTTGATGCCCGATAAGAAAGAATTTTTCGTGAAATCAGTGGAAAAGCCCAAAATGTTCCGGTGATAGTACCAAACCTAGCGCAGACCATAATATCTTCAAATTGCATCTAGGACCTCTGCTGTTGACTTCTACAGGACCTCGACAGTTTGAAGATGGAGTATTTTCGGCTTCTGACTTTTTGCATCCTCGAGGTATAATAAATCTCGAAAAATTTGAGTTTAAAAAAAGTTAACCCCCTGAAAGTTAACTTAAAGGTGAACTACCCCTTTAATACAGTGTCAATTTAATTCATAATAACTACCCAGCACACAACAGGATAAATACAATCCCAGTTCTGTGTATAATGAACCCCAGAACACATACTGGAGGCCCAAAGAGCTGTAAATGCCGGTGCAAAGTAGGGCAAGCAGGGTGCATGGAGGGCAGATTTTTGTCCCACTTTTTCACTTTGCACCTTCCCCTACTGACTTAGGGAGACCAAAACGTTGGTCTCCCCCTAATGTTATATTTATCAGAAGGTTTTGCTATGGCTCTATATTACTGTTGTACAGACTATGCTTCCTCTGTGTTAGGGATACGTTCCAGCAGAATGTATTTTAAGCTCTATATGGTTAATTTTAACTGATTTTACTGCAAGGCTTTTATGTCATTTACGCAGTGGTATTACTTTGGGTGTAAGGGGGCTGCTTTCTTTCTGACATGTTTATGCACCGCCGTACTGCCTGAATGATTCACTTTTCTCTGCTGGAATTTGCTTATTTTCCAGTTTCCTTACATTCTTTGCTTTTATTTCAGGGGCACTTTGCTGCTTTTTATTCTCCTTTCAAATTTTATTTTTGGCTTTATTTAGCTTTTATCCCCTCCTCTCCCCCAAAGATGGTCTTTATTTGTCAAGCAAGAAAGATCAGGAATAAAGGTATATTGTGCTTTACTGTGCCCCATGAATCCTCTCTATCCATGGGAAAGGAATTCATGAAAGACGCAGGGGAGTCCAGTGTACGTCCATCCACCTGTTGTTGCAATACAGCTCCCCCTGCTGTTTGCTGTAGTGCCTCAGCAGTTAGGAACATCCCAGCAAGCTGGACATCCCTGTATTTAAGGGGTCACTTTCATTTGCTGTGTGTAAATATATTTACCATATCACTTAATATATTTAAATAAAAACAAATGCTCAATATACCATCCCCATTGCTTTTATTTTTATTCATATCATATACAAGAAAATACTTAAGACACAAAGGCATACATAGACCTCCAAGGACATATTAAGTCCCAAAACAACTACTTCAAGAATAGATAGACCAAATAGACTCCCAAAGACATATAGACCAAATAGACTCCCAAGGATAAATAGACTTATAAGAATAGATAGACCAAATAGACTTTCAAGAATAGATAAAACAAAAAGACTTCCAAGAATAGATTGACGAAATAGACTCCAAAGGACAAATAGACTAAAAAGACTCCCAAGAATAGAGAGACCAAATAGACTCCCAAAGTCATATTGACTAAATCCTCTCCCAAGAACATGCAGTCTAAAGAAACTCCCAGGGACAAATAGTCTAAAGAAATTCCCAGGTTTGTAAAGACTAAATAGACTCCCAAGAATAGATAGACCCAATAGACTCCAAAGGACAAATAGATTAAACAGACTTCCAAGAATAGAGAAACCACATAGATTCCCAAAGACAAATAGACCAAATAGACGCCCAAGAATAGATATACCAATTAGACTCCCAAAGACATATAGACTAAATAGACACCCCAGGACATATAGACTAATAGCCTCCCAAGGACAAAGACTAAATAAACTCTCAAAAATAAACAGACCAAATAGACTCCCAAGAATAGATACACCAAGTAGACTCCCAAAAACACGTAGATCATATAGACTCCCAAGAATAGAGAGACCAAATAGACACCCACAGACTAATAAACTCCCAAAAACAGAGAGACCAAATAGACTCCCAAAGACATATAGACCAAATAGACTCTCAAGGATATATAGACTAAATAGACTCCTAAGAATAAATAGACCTCCAAGAATATGTAGACCATATGGACTCCAAAGGACGAATAGACTAAACAGACTCCGAAGAATAGAAAGACAAAATAGATTTCCAAAGACATATAGACCAATTAGACTCCCAAAGACAAAAAGACTCCCAAGAATAGAGAGACCGAATAGACTCCCAAGAACAAATAGACTAAACAGACTCTCAAGAATAGATAGACCAAAATAGACTCCCAAAGACATATAGACTAAATCCTCTCCATAGAACATGCAGTCTAAAGAGACTCCCAGGGACAAATAGTCTAAAGAAACTCCCAGGTATGTAAAGACTAAATAGATAGATTTCCCAGATCACGTTAAAACCAATGGGCAAATAAATTCTAGCGTTTAAAGGAAAAAGCTTGTTCACTCTAAAACACTAAAATATGTTTGCGTGGCACCAGGCCAAGGGCTGCCTTTGAGCGTGCTGCTAAATTAAAGGCCATATGGATCACACCAAAGATTTAAAACACATCAAAAATGAAAGTGAAAAAGTAACCTGTGAAAGAGAAAAGCTCAGCAGTAAAATGGTACCTGAAAGGGAAATCCTTTAGTTGTACGTGGAGAGATTGCCCTGGACATCAAATACACTGCAGAATGTGAACAACAAATATAAAACACTATACTGACGAGTGGCTTAAGATAGAGAAAAATAAATGACAAAGTATAGACTAATCTAAAATGCTGCAATAAACCATGGAAACCTGGGCAGCACATTCTGTACCTCCAAACAGAGAAAGACATAAAGAAATCCGTGCAATCAGCACTCGTTTCTATACATAATAACATAAATATGCTTTTTCCATGAAGAATCTTTTTAAAGTGAAAATCCAAAAAATAAGGTAGCTTGGGACATTTGTGTAATTGATTTTGAATTTATGCAGGAAGCTTTTGCAACTAGAAAACGCCGGAGCAAGCTGTAAGTGCATGGTACAGCACTCGCAATTACTTGGTATCTGAGAAATAAAGCTACATTATAGGTAAAATATGGGGGACTGTGTGAGAATTTTGCATATTGCCTAGTTGCACATGCCTTTTAAATAAACATCTCTCGCCACCTTGTACCTTCCCTTCCAAGTAGCCAGTCTGAAGCTTAGAGAGACTTGCAGGCAACTTAATTGCCCCCGGCGTTTCAGCTGTAAGCCTTTCTCATTATAGTGTGCAAGTCTTTTTTATTAGATTGCACATAAAGTGCTAAAATTACTGCCTACCCTATAATTAATGGTCACCCCCTACCTGCTAGCAATAAAACAACTTTAAGTCTTTATGATAAAGAATGGATCAGTGGTGTAGGCAGGTCTCATAGGAATGTCTGAGACATTTACCCCAAATAAATGGCACCACCAAAACATTGTACAGAACGTTGGCAGATCTGTATAAGTTAAATGGGCAGTAAACAGCTGTGGAGGGGTATTCAGAAAAGTCCTAATGGCTATACAAACCTTCTGGAAAAGACTCAAGGTAAATAGAGACTTTTCAGTGGAATCCTTAACACTGAAAACCAGTGGAAGTAAAATGTGGAAGCCAATTTAACCTGTGGAGTCGAGGCTGAGGCGCTCACATGTTGCACATACAAGCAAAGACTATTTGAATATTCCAGCTATGAATCTGCTGGTCAAAGAACCTCAAAAGATTTCTTTAGAAACTAGGCACATAGCCAAAGGGCATTCACAAATATAACAATTAGCAGATGCTAAACCTGAAGAGATTTACGAGACCTAGATTTCAGAGCACTGGCATTCATTCATCATGCGCTTTAACAAGTTACTTCGAGTTGCCCTTCATATATTCTCCCATCAGTCCTGCCTGGCCATTCTGGATCCTTGGCAAATTAGCAATAAGCTGGGCAGAATCATCTATAGTGACTCCCAGGCAACCATGAGCCTCTATAAGTAGTGATGGGCAGATTTATTTGGCAGGCATGGATTCGCTGAGAATTTCCAGATTCTGACGAGTGTGAATGTTTTTGCAAAACTGCCACGATAATCCGCTGTGAAATTTGCTGTGACAAAAAAATTGTCGTTTGTCAAAATTGTTGCGCATCAAAATTATTCAAATGCCCATTAAGTTTAATGCATTTGGACAAAAGAGTCGCGTGTATAAAAATTTGTCGCTCGTGTAAAAATTGTCACATGTCACCCATTGACTTCAATTCCTTTTGCAAGTTTTTTGCAGTTTCAGAAATTTTCCGAAGTTTTGTGAATTTCTCGGTGAAGCGAAACGGGACAGATTCACGCATCACCATCTATAAGGATAGGTAATATGGGACCATAGAACACATACCAGTATGACCAGTGGTGAGTCTTGATAACAACTATATTATGAGCAAAACGGTCAAAATTACATTTGCCCTTTAGGCATAAGTGTGCTGTGGATATTGACACTGCCCATAGTGGGGAACAAGGAATTACTGCCACCCTAGCTCCAGGGTGCATTCCCCTAAATCAATTGGCATAGTTCACCAGACAAACTAGGTGGGTGCTGTTGCATTTAGGTGCAAGTACCTTTAATGAATGTCGGCCATATTTGTAATGAGAGTGTTCCTATGGGATCACTGCAGTTCTCATGACAGCGATCATGATCTCCAGCGTATGTTGTTAATGAGGGGGAAATATTAGGAAAGGAAAATATCACATAATCAAAATCTATCAGAATTACCTGATAAGTCTTTGAGCTGATGCATTAGTCGTCACAGGGCACAATAGAGGGTATTTTGGGGCATTTTGAGGGTCTTTTTATGCATGGAAAGAACCATGGCATCACGCCCCAATAATCCCATGTGCCCTAAAAGTGCTCTAAGTACATAATGATTCTAAACTGCCTCACCAAAGCACATACATATATACAATTAGGGAAATGCTGCTCTCTGCTGATCTGCTGCAGGACTGCAGAGATGTCCCACAATAATGAAGCCCTGCCTGTGCATATATCCCACCATGCACACTGACGGCTATCACAATGAACACATTTAGAATAATTTATTTCAGAATCATTCTTTATTTACCAAATATACATGACATATTGGCAGGCATCAGCTAGATAGACAGTTTGTAGTTCTATATTTGGGTGAGGTTGTATGAGCCAGCAGTAACGGAATAATGGTAACGGAATAAAAATCATAGAGAGGTGGCCAGACATGGAGTACAAGGACTTTGCCCTGATGCTCCAAGGTAAGTCTTTATACTGAGCCTAGAAGAAAAAGCAGGTACCAGCACTCAAAGGCAACTTAAACAGGGGACAAGCCCTTGTGTTTATTAGGTCACTCAAGAATCAACAATGTTTCGTGGGTGTTCCCCCATAGTCAGTTTATTCACTTGAGTCCCTATTCTAGAATGCTAAAAGCAGGGTCGGACTGGTGCGTACAGGAGTGCAACTGTTAGGGCCCTACATGTGAACTGAAGGACCTTCCTCCTGGAACCCAACCTCACATCATACTGAGCAAGCCCCCCACATGCACGCAATGTGGATGATCCTGGTAGGGGCACAGGTCTAGGTTGGAGAACCCATGAAGCCTTAGCCCCCCCAGGTTTTTTGCAGGTGTTACACTGGCCAAGCCAAACTCTAGCCAAAAGTGTTAGTATCCTAGTGACAACTAGAGCACTAACACCTGCTCTCATATAAGAAGTCTATTACCACTATACTAACTATAATCTGCCTTAATCTAGGGTTATGGTACAAAGGGGGTACTCACTGCAGAGTAGGGTTGTCACCTGCCCAGTAAATAACCAGTTAGTATTACAAATGTAATCATAATCTAGTATTCACCCAACTTTACCGCCTCCCTGCCTAGATTAACCTTTAACTTGCTTTTTTAAATAATCCTTGTGTGAGTACTCAGATACTTAAAGGAAACCTATACTCCCAAATTGAATACTTAAGCAACAGATTTATATCATATTAACTGATAAGCCAACCACTGTGATCTTGACCCAGGCCTTACAATTCCATTACTAGCAAACATGGGCCACATTTCTCCAGCAGTCCATAAAATATGTCAACATATTTCCAGAACAACTTGAAGATGAAGAGTGCTCCATCTTAATCCTTCTTGATCTCTCAGCTCTGTTTGGCACTGCAGAACAGGAGTCCCCAGCCTTTTTTTTACCTGTGAGCAACATTCAGATGTAAAAAGAGTTTGGAAGCAATACAAGCATGAAAAGCATGGGTGGTGCAAAATAAGGGCTATTTGTTAGCCCCTATGTGTTCTGGTAGCCTACAGGAGGCTCTGTTTGGCAGTACACCTAGTTTTTTTGCAACTAAATTTGCCTCCAAGTCTGGAATTCAATAATAAGCACCTGCTTTTGAGGCACCGGGAGCAACATTCAAGAGGTTGTTAAGCAACATGTTGCTCATGAACTACTGGTTAGGGATCACTGCTGTAGACCATAACATCTGAATAGAACACCTAAAAGCATTCTGAGGGGCAGAAGGTACAGTGCTAAACTAGTTCCAGTCCTTTTTGTCAGGTAGGACATGCCGGTTTACATTCATCAACCTCATTTCTATAAACTTATGGGGTTCCACAGGGCTCAATCTTATCACCAATGTTATTTGCCATCCATATGCTACCACTTGGAAATATCATCAAGCGCCATGGTCTTAGAGACCCCCTCACAGTCTGTCACCACCTTGGAAAGCGTCTCCGACACTCACATGCTCAGAAGCTAAGCTTAGGGTTTATGACAAATTATCAAGCAGAAAATGAGGGTCGCCTGTAATATAACTAGAGCTACATTGCTCATTATTAAATTCTGATGCTAATTGCACTGGTTTCTGTGCTGACGTAGTAATCCTCTGTATTAATTTGCTATCAGCCTTATATTGTGACATTTATATTCTATGTGTACTGTATATTGTGAGTGGATCCCTAAGCTCAGTAAGTGACAGCAGCATAGAGCATGTGCAATGAATCAGCAGAAAAGAAGATGGGGAGCTACTGGGGCATATTTAAAGACACAGATTTTTACTGTTAAAGGGCTGTGGTTGCCTTCGGCTGGTACAGAAGCCCAAAACAAAATGTACAACATTTCTAGCTACTTCTTTAGTTAAGCTTTAGTTCTCCTTTAAGCCAGACACTAGAGATCCAGTATCCACACTCAATTGTTGCTTATCTGATTTGTAAGTGTGGATCAACCTGAACTAGCTTACTCCCGACAAAACAGAGGTACTCTTAGGGGTGTAAAACTAGATTTGTCAGACCAGGGCAGCCTGAGCGTGGCTCTAGATGATTTCTCTCTCAAACATCAGGTGTCAGCTACCAACAGATCAGCATTCTTCCAACTCAGAGAATAAAGGTGGCCATAGACGCACAGATAATATCGTACGAAACAAATTTTCGTCCGATATTCGTTGCGTGTATGGTGGAAAAAGAGCCGACCGATATCGGCCGAAGACTTGGATATCGGTCGGCTCGTCGATCGGGCTGGACGGAAAATTTTGATCGGGTGCCTTTGAAGGGACCCAAACATCGCCCATTGTTAGTGCTGAATCGTCAGATGCAGGTAGAATTCTATTGTTTCTTCCCGTATATCTACCTGTATATCTGCCGATTCAGCTCTACACGTGTGTATTGAAATGAACGATCTTTCTTGGAAAGATCTTTTCCAAGAAAGATCGTAATTGTTACGTCTATGGCCACCTTAAAACATCTGATTCCAGCAGAAGACATGCTTTTGTATTCTCAAGGCTGGATTACTGCAATACCTTGTATTATGGTCAGCAGAGAAAGAATTGCACAGATTACAGTTGGTACAAAATACAGCAGCCAGGCACACATCAACACCACCAATGCCACAAAACACTGGTTACACTGGATTCCAAATAAATTGAGGATTGTCTTCAAAATTGGCCTTCTCACTGTCTTATCTTCAAATATCTTAACAATCAAGGCCCTGTTAATCTGTAAAAGATTCTAATTCCTAACATTCCTGCCCATCCCCTTTGTTCTTCAGGCTCAAGAATACTCAACTTGCCCGTAGTAGCACTAATATCCTTTGGATCTCATGCTTTCTGTCACACAGCTCCCTCAGTATAGAACTCTTTGCCAATAACAGTCCAATACAATAAGTAGCATCTCCTCAATCTGCAATGTTTTAAGCGCTTTGAAGCCTGCGGGAGAAAAGTGCTATAAAATGTTTATTATTATTATTATGAGGCATATTAAAGTATATTATCAAACTGGAATAAATATTTAAGTAAATATTTCCCTTTTCCCTTGAGCCACAGTTTTATAATATTCTCTGTGCTCCCTAAGAGATCACCTGAGCAGAAATACTCCGCTACATGGGGTTACCACCTGTCAGTTTTTCACCTGGACAGACAGGTTTTCAGAAAGGCTGTCCAGGTGAAAACTGCCTTTCCAAATTAGCAAATACAGACAGGGCTCTAAAGTAAATGATGTGGCAACCAGCTAATTTCTGGTCACCCCACCCCCTGATGTCACCAGCCAGCCCCAAAACCTCACAGCACGCTCCTACATCACTGCTCTTCCCCCCCCACCTGAACTTGACATAGTCAGAAGTTGGCAACTCTACCCCCACACTTGTCCCCTTAATGGTAGTCTATTGCCGTCATATGTGAGTATTGGCTTAGGTTGGTTTTTCCCCCAAAACACAACAAAGCAGGGAGGTGCCAGACTATGCAAAACATGACTAGATATAAATACTACGAAGAAAATGGTCATTTACCCTGGTTTTGTTTGTTTACAACTTTGGCCACTAAACTTGCCCATTTTTGAAGTTTGCAGCCTCTTAGCCCTTGTATGAGGCCAAAACCATGGCCTTCCTAAACAATATCTGACCAGACAGGGCTGGTCAAGTATTTGGAAGCATGGACATTCCCATCACGTGAGGTGAAACCATAGTGGGCTACATGTACTTTCCTCTACTAACAGATCAACACATGCCCATCATATAATACAATTACTGGCCGATGGGGGTCAAACAACGGAATGAACCACCTTGTCCCACCTCTTGGATCACCAGATGAGCAGAACTGCCCTTGGCCACACATACATTTACTGCATATCATGCCTTTCACCAGGGCACTGGAAATGCCATTTATTACTAAAGGGAGAACTTCAAATGAGTATAAAAAAGGAGATTCAGAAACATATTTATTGGCCAACAGTTTATAGTAGTAGCACAAATGTTCTTGTCATATGTAAAATGCGGGTTCACCAGATTCTAGTTTAATTTTGGATTCAGCTGAATTCTACTATACCTAAATGTCCCTGAGTGTATCACATCTGTAATAATTTCCTTGCCAGACATCTCCAATGTTTACTGCAATGCATACTGGGATTGGCTGGCAGGATTATTTGGAAGGCTTAAGAAATTTAGAAAGCCCATTTAATGCAAAGCAGCGGTTAAATCAAGTCCTGTAAACGTTTCCACTGCCAGGGTGGTATCAACAATAGTTCAATTCAAACTGAGATTCACAGGTCCCCTCAGTTTTCATTCCCACCCTTTAACGTAATATTATCATATGCCCTTTCTCCTTTTTCCCCCCATTCCTCTGCCTCTCCTTGCTGCTCCCCATCAGCACCAGATCCCCTGGGCACTGCATAATCATCCCATCCTGGTAAATAGGGGTATTCATAACCAGTTTCATGAGCATCAGTGGCCTGAGTCTTCCAGGCCTCAGACCTTATGACTTCTGGCTCATCATAAACAGGATTCTGAGGAGTCCCTGGCTCATCGTATATGGGCTCTGCCTGATGAGTTTTTGGGAGCTTTCCTTGTGCAGGTACCTGGGGTCCTAAAAGACCTCCAAAACCAGTAGCTAAGAGTTTTTGTGCTACCTTATCAAAGGGCACTGCATATTCACTCTCCTCTTTAATGGATGGCTTGCCAATCACATCGCTCTGAGGACATGGCACTGGAACTGCAGGGCCTTTAGGTAAAAGGGAGGTGGTTCTTTTTCTGGAAGACAATGGTTGTTCTTCAATCACTTGCTGTTTTCCACTGCGTGTGTTGATAGCACATTCTATTGCCTGGAAAATTTGACCCCCAAGAGGAGTCTCAAACTCAAAGCTTCCTTCACCAGAATTGCAACGGCGGCCAGCTTCAAATGAGAACATGCTCTGTAAGGAATAAAAAAAAGGTAGAATAGTGTATTGTCAAAAAATAGTCTGATATGAAAGTTCTGAGCAAGCAGGATGCAGTATTATAATACAATTCCATGTAAGTGGGAAGAAGCCTCATATTATTAATGGCTATATGGGAACAGTTCATATAAGACTTTCATGTATTAAGGAAGCAGTCTAACATTAGGAAGGAGGAACAGTAGTTTCACCATTAAGCTGTACATAAGTGGAAACCAGACTTTTATTAGAGTTCTTGGTAAGCGGAAAGCAGTCTCATAATAAAGTGCTATGTGTGTGGGGATCAGTCTTACATTATTGCTTGATTTGTGGGTAACAGTTCATAATAGAGTTTTGGTCTAGCCTTAGAGAGCAAGGTTTATATAAAGTAGTCTCATATTACAGTTCTAGGTTTTGGGAACAGATTTAGCAAATAGCTTGCCATTGTCAGGTTGAAGCACCAAGAGGCCATCAGACTTGATATCAATGGTTTGAGCAGTTCTTTCAGGCCCCACCTGCTTAGCTTAATCAAGATCTAGGTCTAACTTATTTGGAAAATCACTGACAATATTAGATTTAACATTGTTAGTGAACCAGGAACCATTGTGTTTCTTTATGAGAGACAGAAGAGGTATATTTATCAAAGAGTGAAGCTAGAGATCAAGACAGTCCACTACAGTGAAATTCTGCCACTCTCCATTCATTTCTATGGGATTTTTAAAAGAGTATTTACAGATATCAATGGGTGAAAGCGAAAATAAACTGTTTCATAAATATGACATTAAAAATGCCACAGAAATGAATGGAGAGTTGTGGAATTTCACTCTAGCGGACTGTGCCGATCTCTAACTTCACTCTTTCATTAATATGCTCCATAATCAGGGGCGAATCTGGCCATTTTGCCACCTGAGGAGGGCTTCCTTTTGCCGCCCCCCAACCCACCCCACGCACTCAAATTTTCAATGCTGGAGAGGGTCTAGGAGGTTCATGCCGCTTATTGCGCTCTCTGCACCAGAAGAGCCGAATTTCCAGGTTTAAAAAAATGGAAAGTCACTCTTAGCTACATTTTTGCCACCCCTGTCAACCAGATCGGTGCTGCCGTCTGTGGCAAGTTTCTCAACTCGGCTCATTGGAGGAGCGCCCCTGTCCATAATGTTTCCCTGGCCCTCTGACACTTTGCAATTAAGCAAAAGGTGAAGATGGGCTCACAGTTTGAGAAACACTGAGACTTTAGGTTAAGGTTACCTGGTTGTGTGAAAAATAGCGTCTACCTCTATAAAAAAAAATCTATATAGAAGGGCAGCCCAAATTACATTTTTTAATATATGTTCCTGATTTTTCACGTGATCTGAAACTGTCACCTTAGTGTTGGGTGGAATGGTGGAGCATATTACCTTATCTCTGCCAAATCTCCTCAGGTAAGGGTAAGGCCAGTTATACAGGGAGCTTCCAGTTTGGCGGTCCCTCAGAAAGAGGCAGCTGTTCTCAGCTGACAATGTGTACATTCCATTGAGACCACATCGAATGGATGCCTCAGTTGGCCTAATTCGTACCACAAATACTGTATGAGAATAGAAGTTGAAAGTCAGTTACAGGTCCCACTATAATGTTATGATAATGTCAAGGAATGGCGCCTTCCATGCACCGAACATCAAACCATAATGCATTCAATTTCAACTACCCAACCTTTCATTCTCTCCTTCAGTGGAAGTATCAACTTTGATATCTTGTACATCTATCTCTGCTCATTATCATGATGGACCTTCCGTTCTGGGTGATTATTTCATGGGGAGGCTATCATTGTACAAGACAAGCTCATTCTACTCAGGCCAAGCATTTCTGCTGTCCCACAAAGAAACTACATCACTCAGGAATAAGTCTAGGGAGAATTAAGGCAGTTTTTTGGGTTATGTGAGAAGCAGCTGTTGATTAGATAGGGTGACAAAGATTATTGGTGCATCACAATTTCACCTGACCGATCAAGTAATATAGCTGATCCAGATGTAGAAGCAGTAGCTTCTGGGAAGGGACAAATATTTAAGGATTTTGTTTGCCTTCCACCAAATCAACATGTGAAACATTTTGAAAGAGTCCACAGCCCAACATACAGTGGGAATAACAGGCCAAGACAGCAACAGTGAGACAAGATGGACATAACAGTCTATATCATATAGAATTACTCAAGTTGGAGTACATGGTCCCATGATTCATGAAGAGTTGAAAGCAACCAGGGAGGGCTATGAATTTAAGGACTCTTACTTAAATTAACTGGCAAAAGGGTGGAAATTAGCTCCAAGTAAGAGGTGAAAGTTGCAGCCACAAATCCACGTTTGTGACATTGTCCATTTTGATCACAAAACCTTTTATTTTTAAGCCCATCTTCTTCCTCAGCAAAAAGGCTCTTACCAGTCTCTCGTTTAGTGCTGTAGAGCTCATTTTCCTGCAGATGGAGATCTGACTGGGCAGGCTGGCTGGTCTTCCTCTCCAGAGGCAAACGATCCTGAGCAGAAAGATGGTAATTTAAATTAATGAAATTGATTATATATAGAAAAGCTGATTTTAAGTTCTTGCAGGCATCAAATTGTGGTGATGGAAGGCTCTGTGCAAGCACTAAATTCTGTATGTGCATTGAACAATTTCTGTGCCCTCCTCAGTGAGTTGTGTGTGCTTGTGTCAGAACTTGTATGTGCTAATGGCACACAGGGTGTTTTCCTAGCCGGCAGAAAAGCACTCACACTAAGACAGTATTTTACTTGATTAGTGTTTAATATTCACTGATTGTTTTTAAGTTTGGTTTAGTTTGCTTTACTTACTTTTGACAGTCTAGGTGATGTCCCAAAACCAAAAAAAATCACCCACCCCATGCAATCTTCCATCTGATACTGCTGCTACTCATGATTTTTGCCTGGTAAATATGAATTACAACATTGCCAAGCGAAGAACCCCCCACATTTACTGGCCTGTTCGGTTAAAATGATGGTTAATCCCAATGTTATTAACAGGTATATAACACTTCTATCTACAGTGTAACAATATAGGCTGCTCAGTTGTCAAGCAACATTAGTCTTCACAGGAATTGGGTGGCTGCAGTGAAACAGAGCAGTATGTAGAGGAAACCTGTTTAGCACTCACAGCCTAAAACCGTACACGGCTCTTTTTCTTAACCAAAATGTTTTCAAGAGGAATTTTAAACTCAACTTTAAACATAATTAAGTCTTTAGAAAAATAAATATCCAGAAGTGCCCCCCTGACTTCCTCATATCATCGCCCAGAGTGTTATGGGACAATGTAATTGCACTAGAAAATTGATTTATTTTCCTGTGTACCATAGAGAGTAAGTAGCAGGGTTCTGATAAAGTACTTATAGCATTGGACTGGACTCGCAGATGCTGGTTCTTCCCTCAAGAGCCCACTGGAATGACCAGACAGAAGAACCCTATAGACCCCTATGCATGGAAACATAATTTAATTATGTTTTGAAACTTGTTTAATGCCAAGTTGTAAAAAACCTTGTTTTTATGTAGGGACACATAGGTTTAATATGTTCTCGTGGCTTTAAATCCCTACACTTCCTTATCTCCCTAGTTGCTGGGCAGATGCCCATGTATCTAGTTATCTAATTTACATTTCACCTACCCTAACTGATTCCACATGGTGTCCCATCTTGCTGTCTCTGCCTAACTATCTTGGCATATTGAAATATTTCTGAAAGGGCAAAGCCAGCTGTGTCGTTTTTACATTGCGTTTTTAAAAAGGCTCAGTCGGGGGGCGTAAATACACCACTGAAACCACACGTGACCGTAAACATGGGTTTTTCATGCGTTTTTCAGCTCGTAGGTTTCTTTTCCCAACATGCACTTCTCATTGTTCTCGTTCTCCATAATTCCGCTGGCTGGAAATAGAAAAGCTATTTAGAAATAGAAAGGCTATTTATATGCAAAGTGGAGCAGGAATGATCGTCAATACACAACGTAATTACGTCACCGGCCTAATACACCATAAAAATGTATATGCGGCATGTATCTCGCAAGAATTTTGGATGCCATATTTTAAAAAATGCTGCGTATTTATGTCAAGTGTGGTTTCAAACTTGCAGATCCCATAGAGTCTATTGATTTGGTAGTTTCTTGACGTATTGGCGTTTCTGCTGAAAAACGCCACAATTCTGGCGTCCCGTGGAGGATTTTCAGCTTACAAGCGCCCTTTGAGAATTGCCATAGTGAATTTTTAATTCGTTTCAGTGGTAGTGCAGTTTATGCGTATTTACACCCAATGTAGCTTTTTTAAAAACACAACCTAAAAACGCCACTTCTGGCCTTGCCCTAACCCTGTGGGTTTATTGTCTTGGACAATAAAAGTTTGTTTGCTGCAAGAACCTCCTGCATCCTTTTATTTTGTTTTCAAAGAGATACTGATAGGGATGCACCGAATCCAGGATTCGGTTCAGGATTTGGCCAGGATTTGGCCAGGATCCGGCCCTTTTCAGCAGTATTCGGATTCGGCCAAATCCTTCTGCCTGACTGAACCGAATCCGAATCGTAATTTGCATATTCAAATTAGGGGCGGGAGAGAAAGCATGTGACTTTTTGTCACAAAACAAGGAAGTAAAAAATGTTTTCCCTTCCCACCCCTAATTTGCATATGCAAATTAGGATTCAGATTCGGTATTCGGCAGAATCTTTCACAAAGGAGGGGTTCGGCCGAATCCAAAATAGTGGGTTCGGTGCATCCCTAGATACTGACACCAGAAATTATGCATTTTTTACATCTATCATAACATTGGCTTTGCATGCTACTTGTAATTTTGCCATAAAGTATTTGCCCAATGCTTTTACATTACCTATTGGACTCCCTGTGTTCCTCTCTGAGGGGGCTGCCATATTTGTGCAGCAGGAGTCCATTAGCATTAGAAACTTTAACTGACAGGCTGAGATGGGACAGTCAGGTTGCAAAACAGTCAGGTTTAGTAACCTCAACTAACAATTACTTACAAAAGCAGAACTATTAGTGAAAAACGATCAACATGATCTATAGGTAGCTTTTAATGTGCATTCATATTTAAAAAAGTAGTTTTTTAGTGTCAGTCAGTAAAAACAGTAGTCTCTGTGAGTTGTAGTATAACTACAACATTCCTTCCTACCTTTCACATAGCGAAGGCTCTGCCTTGTGCGTTAGAGTCAATTATAACCCTTGCTCTACTGTAAATAGCTGGGCATTAACCTTGTTGGACTAACATAGCCCAAGATAGCGTCACAATTGGATTTTTGGTGTAAATAAAGGCTTTTTTTTAAAAAAAAAACTGTGTAAATTAAAAATAGAAAACCCTGGCACATGGCTCATAAAGGTATAAGTCCAGTTCTTCACAAGGTGAATGGGTGGCTTGGCTCCTAGAGAACTGTTAAAACTAAGAGGCCCATTTATCAAAGTCCGAACTTATCTCATTATTTTCTGAAAAATACTCTGACCAAATCCGCACAGGTTTTTGCCCTTATTTATCAATACATTTTGTTTATTTTACGTTGCAGGAATTTTTCGGATTTTCTACCTAAAAACTCCGATTTTTTTTCTGATTTTTGCCTGAAAACTACGAAACCTTCGGATTATTGCACGAAACTCAGTGCAGATCAAGATATTTTCGGGACTTCACCCAGTGACTTATATGCAACCTCGCCAATTCTGCAATGCCGGATTTTCGGATTCTGACTTTTTCCATCCTCTGGGTATAACAAATTTGGGTATAAGAAATTTTTTGCACAAAAAATTTGGATTTCATAGTAAAAAAAAACACGATTCGGATTTTATAGTAAAAAAAACTAGTTTTCAGAGTTTAATAAATAACCCCCATAGATTCCTAAGACACTGTGCAAGTCGTAGTAGTAATATGAGTAGGAAATTTATTCCATTTCATTGATCCATGCAATGATCCAGTGTAGGGCAACAGTTCTGACTTTCATATACTGGTCCAAATTTAAATCAATTACATGGATTATCAGGTGAAAAATGGGTGAGATTCAATTTCTTCCATTTCAGTCGTAGTTTTACCCTTAGACTTCAATAGAGTTTTCAGTGAGATAAGTTTTTCTCATGGTATTGCATCTGGCTCTGTGGGAAACTCTGGAACAGAATTGTGGGACAATTGACTGACCCTGGCCCATTGTATGTCAAATGCATGTTGGTTAGGGGGACATGCTGGCTGCACACTGTACCAACCTGAGGGAATGCCAAACTGCAGAGAGCTTTCACCCAGCCTGGCTGTTCAGATGTCTCGCTGGCAAGCAGGTACACTCTCTGGGCAGTCTCAATGCTGAATGAACGGGTGTCTTTTGGGCTGCCTTCCCCATTGCGTTCTGACACACTGACGCATTCACTAAGCTGAAGCAACTTCCAGCATTCTGGCTTGCGCCCACTGTCTGGGGGTTGTGAGCCCTCGAACATCTCTAGGCGTGCTAGGCCCGAGCAGGTAGCTTCATAAAGCATTGCCCACACCTTCTTCCATTTCTGTAGGGAGACAGAAAGATCGCACCATCAGAACAGCTTATGTGAGAAGGAGGGATGAATGTGAAATAAAAATAGACTTAAATGTACTGTTCTGCACTGTGTATGGCAAAAAAGTAACAAAAAACAATAGACACCTACTCATTCAGAAAGTTCACCAGACAAATTAATTTTTGTTTGATTTGGACACCCAAGTTATGCTGTTCCAAATGTCCAGGTTAACAATCAGATCTCCTGGGGGAACCATGGAAAGACTTCCATCATGTTTCTCATTCATAGATCAATGCATTGTTCAGCCTGGCCTTCACGCTGCTATATGGTTGCTACAGTAATTTACTTTACCAACCAAATAGTAGTGTCATCTGCTTTATTTTGTAGTTAATTAGGTTAGTTCACTAAATGCATTCATATTCCTAGAAAATGCATATGATGGACAGAATGATATTAATACTATTACACTACCTTTAGAGTTTACATTAGAACCCCCATTTTAGGATTAGGAAAAAAATATGTAAAATCCAGGAAAATGTAAAATCAGGGAAATGTGTTAAAGTAACTTTTTCTTCAAGTACTGAAAGGATATAAGCACAGGAGTCTGTTTTAATTTGAGATACAATATTTACTGTGTTAATAACAAGGGTTAAGCTTTGCAGTGTTGATGTTACACTATGGGGGGCATGTGCAAGGTCTCTATGTCAGTCACATACACAACCTAAAGTGATTGGTGCAGGACTGTATAAGGGTCAGACTAAACCTCTTTATTTCACAAATAATAACATCCATAGAGGAAAAAAAGCAGTTTTTTGGAACATTAGGACAAAATTTTCATGTACAATCCAGAAAAACCTTACTTAAAATCAGGGAAATGCACCCATTGAAAGGCATTATAAATTGGTGGGACCACATATTAAAATGTGGCAAAACTTAAAATCAGGATACTTAAAATCAAGGTTTCACTGTAGTTGTTTTGCCACATTTGCTGAACCACTGAGTTAAAAACTCCCCACTATATTCATAAGATGTATGTCTTATAGGCTCAGGGGTGTCCTAGACCATAATGATGTAGGGTAGCACAACACATAAATAAAAAGCCTAGAAACAGTCTTTTGTGCACTGTGTTCAGTAACCACTCTTGACTGTCAAAAAGGCTCTTGGGTGTGTTGTGGCCAACTGCTAAATATACTGTAGCACCACATGTGAAACCATAGTATAGAGCAAAACAGCTTCTGTGCACTGCTAACAGGGATAACTCCTCTGTTCTTGCCGTTTAACATATAATGGATGTACCGTACTATTTTGCTCATGGTCTGTTTATCCTTACAATGGGTTTATATGTTTCTGAATAACATTTGCACAAAACAAGAATATACTTATTTACTAAAAGCAGGTGCCAGGCATGGAAACGGGTAGAAATTGGCATTTGCTAGTAAAAGCAATGTGTAGCGCAATGTTTCTCTGGTGTCTGTTAAAGGTGACATTGACATTAGACAGAATGTTAAGTAAGTGGATTGTGATGATTTTTGCACCTTCCCAGACTCAGTACATAACCCCAACTGATGCTTTAAAGCCTCTTTGCCTAAGCAGGAGAATGTCACAGTTAGAACAGTACTTCCCCTTTAACAAGAAATTGTGGGTTATTGCCCGCCGTGGTTATAAGAAGGAAGTTTTTTTTCTGTTTCCTGCACGTTAAACAAAAATTAATTATATAGTTCTGTTCAATGCTGTAACATGTGTTGTCTATGAACTTCCCTATATTTTATTTAGAGGCCTATTCGTTGAATTTTATAATCACAGCAGTCAGTACCATGACTGAGGGACCAGTTACGCAGTTGCCATAAGCAGTGGTGATTGCCCTGTGAGTGGGATATTGGGAGACTCTGTACCTAGTGGGTTAATTACATGACCAAGGACATGGATGCAAAATTCACACCTTTCCCCCTCCCTCCAATTGGGGAAATGTGCCACACGTGAACTCGTATGTGCCAAAGACCATAATTATGTTGTGTTACTGGAGGGCCTGGGCCTACCCAACCAGTAGTTACACCAGTCGATGTATAGTTTGACTGAGGAGACAGAGCAAAAGCATCTGTATTAAGTAATGAAAGGGACTGTGGCTGTCGAATAGCAGGTATAGTAGGGAGAGATGGTACTTATAGTAACAGTGGGATAATAGTCTCTGGAAAGGGAGTGTAACTGTGGGATAGCAGGTATAGTAGGGAGAGATCGTATCTATAGTAGCAGTGGGATAATAGTCTCTGGGAAGGGACTGTGGCTGTGGGATAGCAGGTATTGTAGGGAGAGATGGTGCATATAGTAACAGTGGGATAATAGTCTCTGGGAAGTGTGTGGCTGTGGGATAGCAGGTATAGTGAGAGAGAGGGTGTCTATAGTAGCAGTGGGATAATAGTCTCTGGGAAGGGACTGTGGCTGTGGGATAGCAGGTATAGTAGGGAGAGATGGTGCCTATAGTAACAGTGGAATAATAGGCTCTGGGAAAGGACTGTGGCTGTGGGATAGCAGGTATAGTAGGGAGAGATGGTGCATATAGTAGCAGTGAGATAATAGTCTCTGGGAAGGGAGTGTGACTGTGGGATAGCAGGTATAGTAAGGAGAGATGGTGCCTATGATAACAGTGGGATAATAGTCTCTGGGAAGGGACTGTGGCTGTGGGATAGCAGGTATAGTAGGGAGATATTGTGCCTATAGTAACAGTGGGATAATAGTCTCTGGGAAGTACTTCGCTCCCTAACACAATGAAAATTTGCGCTCTGGCAAATGGACGTAGTTATGCAAATTCACTAAGATGCGGATTTTGCTGAACGTTCCCTCTTGTGCCAGACTTGCCTTCACCACCTCAGGCCAGGCAAAGTGCAATAGAGTCGATAAGAGTTCCTCAAAAAAAGAGATGAAAATTTTTCTAAGTCCCAAAAAACGCTAGCGTCTTTTCCTTTTTTCAGGGAGATAGGCTGCAAAAGAGCGTAAATTTTTTTTGGGGTAACCGGGTTCCCCCCTAGATTTCCTAACATATGGCACATAAACTATACACTGGGCTCAAGTGTAGGGCAATATAACAACTCTATTTTCTTTTAAGGTTTCCCAGGATTGTGTATGTATTAATGTATTTGCTGCAACATATACATCCATTGAACTTTAACTTCCCGCCGTATGCAAATTAGGCAATGCTACTGCAACTTTGCTTTACTTGCTAATGAATTAGCGTTGTCCTGGCGAATCTACATCTGGCGAAGTGTTGCGATGTGAGTGAAGCCGTCTACGAATTTTCGGAAGTTAGTAAATTTGCCCCATAGTAGGGAGAGATGGTGCCTATAGTAGCAGTGGGGATAATAGTCTCTGGGAAGGGAGTGTGACTGTGGGATAGCAGGTATAGTAGGGAGAGATGGTGCCTATAGTAACAGTGGGGATAATAGTCTCTGGGAAGGGAGTGTGGCTGTGGGATAGCAGGTATAGTAGGGAGAGATGGTGCCTATAGTAGCAGTGGGATAATAGTCTCTGGGAAGGGACTGTGGCTGTGGGATAGCAGGTATAGTAGGGAGAGAATTTTATTAAAATATTAAACAATTACATTTCAATCAGATCAGAAGTAAGCAATAAATAAATAATACATCAAAAAGGAAAATAAACATTCCTACAAAGCATCATGTTTCCGCCATCAGCCCATAAACAAGATTTAACATTTTGGTTATGTTCATAAAATGCATATCAGGAGCCATCTTTATGTTTCTTCTTTAAAGACTTGTCAGAACTTTTGCCTCCTGATCTTTTCACCTGAATCCTTATACCTGTCTCATGGCTCTCAATCCCTCCTTCCTCCTCCTCCTCCTCCTCCTCCTCCTCAAGGGACTTCCAATCTGCCTCCTGGGCTTCAGAAATCTCTTCCCTCTTACTCTTTTTCCTACTGGAAATAACGGAAGGGAGACTTTTCCTTTTCTCATGTGTTTCCTCTATTCTCGCCTCTTCTTCCTCTGCCAATTCCCCCCATGATTTCCCCCCTGGCAAAACAAACCTATTTTCAGTTTCAATGGGAATTTCCACTCATCCCTTCCTCTCCCCTTCTCATGGGACATCAGTACCTTTGTCTTTTTATTCCCTTCACTCTTCCCTGCGTCACTCTTCCTTCCATCTTTCTCTGCCTCCTTCCCTCTCATCTCTGTTTGGGGCCCTCTAGCTGTTTCTCTTACCCCTTCTGCTCTCTCCTCCCTCCTTGTCTCAGTCTGTGGCAGGTTCTCCCCTGGCATTGGGGTGCTCATCTCCTGTGCCAAATTGGGACAAGCTGAATGTTACGCCAGGCTTCGGGGCATGATCTATAAGCATGGCCTGACTTCATGCACAGGTTACATTTTATTGCCTGGACACATTCTTTGCTCGGGTGCCCAGTCTCCCCACACAAAGCACATGTCTGTACATTACATTTCATGGCATAATGCCTGTTGGACCCACATTTATAGCATAGTCTGGGCTGACCCACATAGAAGCAGACACCCCTTGTTTTCCCAATGAAAAAACGAATTTGGGAGATGACTCTGAACATTTTTCTCTAAATGCAGTTTAACTTGGACTTTATATCCCCCCGTCCAAAAACCCTCCTCATCAAACAGTCGCACCAGGGGGGAGGCGCCTGAGCCATATGAGGACGTCCTGCTCATGTACCGTCTCATTCTTCATCATTATAGTCACAACTTTAGTTTCAGGTTTGGAGACAGGTATTACCCTAAACCCCTCCCACTCCTTGGCCTCTTTCTTCAATGATACCTCCTCCAGAATTCCTCCAACCCTTGGGATAATTTAAAACGGACGTCAAATTCAATATCTGTGACACTTGTTAGAGCATAAATATCTTGTGGGGTGAAATCCAACAACTGTTTAATTATGTTTCTGGCAACAAACCTGCGCCCCGGGAAATCCTCTCTCTCATTCTCCCACTTAATTTTAACTACATTTATTCTCTTATCAATCTGATCATCAGAGCCATCTTCCCTCTCACGTGCGAAGAACCTCCTCCCTTCCCAAACATTACCACCAGCAGCCCTCTCACTCCCACCTTGCACATTGCTCTCCCCAGCAGAATAAACACCATTTTTTCCCTCCCCTCCCCCACTCACTTGAATTGCATCAACCACATGCACCTCAGCTGCACCTCAGCTGCACCTCAGCTGCACCTCAGCTGCACCTCAGCTGCACCTCTCTCTGCAACTTGCTCCACACTGCCCCCAGCACTCACAGCATTTATTGCACTCACTCCCCCTTCAGCCAAAGCAGCCTCATCACTCACATGCATTGCATTAACTGCATTAATTGCATTCACCTGCACCTCAGTGCCCCCAGCACTCACAGCAGCTGCAAACACATTATCAGTATGGTTATCAGGATTATTTTCAACACTATTATATTGTGTAATGTCTGTAGCACTGCTACATTCAGCAACAGTTTTTGACCTCTCTGTTTCGTTAAGCAGTTCAGCAACTTTAAGCAGAGTCTCAGCAGTCACTTTGCCTTCCTGCATCTCCTTAAACCTCTGCCGGTTGCCATAAAGCTCCTTCCATGGCTCAATAACATTCAGAATGTCTTTAATGTAAGTCTCGGTCTCCTTCAAGTCCTTATGAAGGAAAGTCAAGTCCCATATAACCTGGTTTCTCCTCTCTCCTTTCAGCGACTGCAGTTCATCTATCAGATTATCAATGTCTCTGTTTAAACAGTTTTGTTTATCTTCCAAACTCCTCAAGTCCTCCAATGCTTTAATAATAGTGTCATACTGTATCACAAAGAAAATTTTTCGTACAGCACCCATCCATTTAAAATGCCTTTATTGGTACATTTTTGGCAAACAGCCTGGTCTGCGACGTTTCAGGCCTGTACTGTATCACAGTCTCACTCACTTTGTGAACATTCCCTTCACTCACTTCTGCTTTCTCCATGGGGGTCACAGTCATTACCTGCTCAGTGTCCAGGGCCACACGGTTTCCATGTTCCTCACTGGCAGCCGCCATTTCCAGGTCACCCAGAGCACTTTCTGCAACCTCCAGGGCCATACTGCACTCAGGCTCCATGTTGTCTGTAGCCATCTCCTGGTTGGTCAGAGCACTTTCTGCAACCTCCAGGGCCACACTGCTCCTAGGCTCCTCACTGTCAGCAGCCATCTTGCAGCCATCAGACTCCACTCTCTCCTCCTGGCTTGCCTCTGTTGTAGCTCCGCAGCTCCCTGCAGTCACTCCAACACCAGCCTCCAGTTCCACAGAATCAGAGTCACTCTCCATGCCGCTTCTCGGACAGCTTTTTCTTTTTCTTTCCTTTAATGGAGCAGGAAACCTTACCCTTTGTTGTGCGTTCCACGGTCACCTCTATATTAGGATCAGTAGCCCTCCTGCTACTGCCCAAACGGGTCTTCACTGAATAACTTGCAGGCATAGTCTCCTTCTTCCCCATGGAGTGGGGAAAGGCAATAAAAACAAAGCAGAAGTGTCTACAATACTATCCCCCAGACCCAGCCGGGCCTAGGAAAAGCCACAACTCCACAGAGCTCTCCAAACACCTCCTCACAGTAGCAGTAGTGATTAGAAAATGGCCTCTGGAAAGGGGGTGTGGCTGTGGGATAGCAGGTATAGTAGGGAGAGATGGTGCCTATAGTAACAGTGAGATAGTCTCTGGGAAGAGAGTGTGACTGTGGAATACCAGTATGAGTATGATAGGGAGACAGAGACAATATCCATAAACCTCTGCTTAAAAAAGTGTAGGTACTATATAAATCAAATAATAGTGATAATCAATGACAGGTGGGATCTCCGGTTCAATCAAATATTTTGCAGAGGAGTTAGATTTTCAATGCTACATATAGTTTTGCACAATTTAGTACAACATTCTATCATTTTAAGTGTTTCCTCACCCACTGGTGCTTCCCAAAACTGCAAAACTTGTCAAAAAACAGTAATAGCGTTTTCATATGGTATCAAACTTCAATTCACCCTGTATGCTCTCCGTACCATTGGCCATTATACAGAAGAGGTGATGGAGTGGGTTGACTGGGACAGGGTATAAAGTGAAACATATGGAGGAAAGGCAACAAACCAGACATATATATATACTGTAATTAGTATCTTGAAATCTTTATAAATTAATATAAAATATAAATACAGTTTTATATTTTACAATTAGGCCATTGCAATAGTATATGATGTTAGAAATATCCAGCAGCACAATTAGAAAAGATTTGACTTTATATTTATCTAATATAAGTAATTCTAAACCAACTGGAAGACGTTTCACTACTCATCAGAAGAAGCTGCTCAGATGAGTAGTGAACCGTCTTCAATAATTACTCAGCAAGTCCAGTTGTTTTAGAATTACTTATATTAGATATACCATGAGCTGGATGAATGGAAATCTTCATAGACTTTATATTTATTTCACCCAAAGGACCTGATATGCTTGGGATGCAATATTTTTGTAAAAAATAATAATACGGCTATAGAAAATGTCAGGTCCACATGACTTCAATCTAACTTCAACGTTAAAGAGATCAGGCTGCTGCTCTCTTCCCTCAGTGGAAGTGGAAGCAACCTGGCTGTTCAAGTATCCTACGTATGTCTGAAAAATTACCTGAGAAATTAAAATGGTATCAGCATCCCTTTAACTTAACAAGGCTGTTCCCCTTTAAATGAACCTTTAGTATGATGGAGAGTGATATTCTGAGACAATTTGCAATTGGTTTTCTTTTTTTTATTATTTGTGGTTTTTAGTTATTTAGCTTTTTATTCAATAGCTCTCCAGCTTGCAATTTCAAACTGGGTCCAAAATAATCTAGCAACCACATGTGTTGTTCTGAATAAGAGACTGGAATATGAATAGGAGGGGGCCTCAACAGAAAGTTGAGTAGCGGTAACAATACATTAATAGCATCAAAGAACATTTGTTTTTTTGAGTCAGAAGAAGAAGGCATACAATTCAAAAAATACAAAGTGATGGCCACTTGAAATGTTGCTTAGAATTAGCCATTCTATAACATACTAATAGTAAACCACCCATTTAATAAACAATAATTTTACATTTGCAAAATTACACCAAAATAGATGACATTCAAAAATGTGTCTCGAATAAAACACTTAATTCTGAAGTTTTTTTGTTAAAGATTTAAGTGAAACAATCAGGAAGCATTCACTAAACTCTATCCTCAGCTGACAGTAGTACTGGGGCCCATTGAATAGAGCAATCAAAAAAGATCATTAGCAAGAGTTGATCATGTCCATTTAGGAAACGGCCCAAACTGAAAGCATATTATCTACAGTTCAAAACACATCATGCAAAACTCACCTTCCCAAAACGCTGCTGGTGTTGCAGGTACAGAGCCCCTTGCTTTACTATTCCTCCATCCATCGCAGACCCTTAACTGCCTTCAGTTAATCCAAAACGCTCTCACCAGTCGTGGTATACTTTCAGCTAAAGCCAGTTTGCTCTTTGATGTATAACTCGCCTAACACATTCTTACCTATACTAAAGAGCATTTACTTGTCCTATCAAACTGACCTAGCAGATTCTCAGCTCTTCAGAACCTAACCTATATCCAGCCAAACTCTGGAGTAACTTTTCCAGTACAATGTAAACTTTCCAAGCAAACTCTCGGCTATGTTTCAAAACTCTGCTAGCCCACTCTCAACTAGCCTACCAAATTATCAGCTATCTTACCAAGACACTGTATCCTGCCACATTCCCAACTAGCCTATCAAATCATGTATCTTACCTATCAAATGTTCATCTAGCCAACTTTACTTGTAGTGCCAGACACATTCACCTATCTTCTTAAACCCAAACACACCTTCCACTATCCTACCAGATCTATATCTCTCCTGTCTTTCCGACCCATCTAACTTGATCACAGCTATCCTCTAAACTTTCACCTAACCTACCACTCACTTAGAATGCTACTTATATCCTACACAGTGTACTTGTCCTAAAAATCCTCCTAATGAAAACTCACATTGGTACTTATCATTTTTAATAAGTAATAGACAATATTCCTTCTCCTATTCAAGTTCCCACCTACCTGCCTATTAAGTTATTCTTCAAAAAAAGTTTGCAAATCCCCCTCCAGAATCATAGTACTCCTACGACCCACTCTCCCTCATCTTCCAGCATTACTGGTTTCCACATTCATATTTCAATCTCTAAACTTTGCTCTCTATACTTCTCATTTTTAATATAATCTTTGCTTTCTCATTTCTTTCTTGCAGTCTCCGCACCTTCTAATTACTCGGTTGTGCATCTGCACTGCCTTACTCATACCCCAGTGGTACCTTGTTGCCCAGTCGGTACAGTCTTTCTCTCGCTCTCTCTATCTCACTTTGTGCAGTTGTTCTTATCCTGGGCAGCTCTTTCTTGCAGACTCTGTGTTGCATTCTCTTCCTCTCTTTCGCAGGGTCTCAGTTCCTCCCTCTTTTTAGCTTCCGCTGTGAAACAAACACTGTCAAAGGGAATATTTGTTTGAGATATATGTGCATGAGCACTAATCTTTTGCAGAAAGTACTGTGCATGGGTGATGCACAAATGGAATTCCCTTTAATGTATGGGTTTATGCACCCAGTTTTAGATACTTATCTGGTACTAAACAAGGAAATAACATTAAAAACACATGACCAGCAGGATAGTTACAAAGGGGGACAAGAATCACCAATTTATGTGGGCGCCAATACCTTCAGGGGCATATAATATAAGGGGAGTAAATTACTATAAATCACACAATCTCATCGAGTCTTGCAACTAACAGCAACCAATCAGATTTTGAAAGGTAAGGCTACTTGCTTGTATGTTGCTATGGGTTACTAGACAAGTGCACTTTTGCATCTTAATTAAGTAAACAATCTGTATAGAAGACATAACTGACAACTAAAGAAGGCTGGTTGCAAACAATTCATTACTCCTTACTTGATCATTCCCCTTTCTTCATCAAATCAGAAAGTCATTACTGCAGATTCAAGAAGAAGCGTGCAGGGGATGCGGCAACTCTCACTTCCAAATCTAATTTGGACAGACTGTCAAAACTGACACAATAAATTGCCACATGATAAGAATCCCATTCTATATAGTCTGATGTAGAGAGTGCTGTTCTGAGACAATTTGCTATCAGTCTACCTTATTTATTATGTGTTATTCTTAAATTATTTAACTTTTTACTCTGCAGCTCTCCAGTTTGGAATTTCAGCAGCTTTCTGGTTGCTAGAGTACAATTTAACCTAGCAACCAGGTTGTGGTTTGAAAGAGAGACAGATTATGAATAGAAGAGGGCCTAAGTAAAAATATGGGTAAAAAAAGTAGCAATAACAAGTGTATCCTCACAGTGCAATAGTTTATGTGCTGCTAGGGTCGGTGAAACCAATTTCAACGTTGGAAAGAGTCAGCAAATAATTCAAAAACTATAAAAAAAACATATTAAAATCAAAACCAATTAAATAGGCCTTTGTATAATATACTAAATGTTAACCTCTTTAAGAAACAGGACATAACCCTCATCCTTAATTATATAACCCCTTAGCATGGTTAAAAGTAATGCAAAGAGTAACTCAAGTCACTGTAGTGAATATATAACACCAATGCATATATTTTTACATGGGTGAGCATATGTGGCCTACAGAAGGCTTTCTTTCTGCCCAGCTTACTTCTATATCCTCTACAAAGACAAAACATGACGTGGTTAGCGGAGAGAGATCAAGCTGTTGGCTTCCGCATTTTTTGCTTGTGCTCTAGTTTGTGTCACACATATAGAAAAGCAGGCAGGATATAAATAGACAAGAGGAAGAGAAATTTCAGAAATAGAGGTTTATAGGACCACAGAAAGAGGCAGAGATAGCGAGGCTGAGTAGTGTAAAGTGCAGCCGAACAAAAGCTGTTGCATCATGTCGCCATACAGTTAATTTTCATTTTAGTATTCCCTTGCCGTGCCTCAATGTGCTTAGAAGACAATGATATTCAAAGTCAGTTTGCATTTGGCTTTATGTTTTTTAAAATGTTTACATTTTTGGAATGTGAACCATGTGGTTTCTAGGATTTGGAAGCTCAATAGGACAGAGTCTAATAGAAAGACAAATAATGTTAAAAATGCTTCCTGGGAATAAAACTGCTTTTGTTTATTGCAAACCTCAAAAACCAGACAGCCTTTTAGAATTTCATCTTAAAGAGAACAAAAATACTTCTGAAAATAGTTCAAAAACCACAAAATGATATAATAAAAGTCAGTTGCAAATTGTCTCAAAAGACCAATATATGATACTAAAAGTTCAATCTAAGATGAACTTCCCTATTAATGAATAACAAAAGCCTGAGAAGAACCACAGCCCCATTCAATGAAATGGAATTTGCCGGGGTTTGCTCTAGATTCTCTTCTCTGTGATCGCTACACGGAGCATGTGCATCTAAAGCAAGGTCTGGATTGGTTTTAAATGTGCATGCTTCTGTGGGGGTCATCACAATGCAGAGGACTCGAGATGGTGCAAGATTGTGCCCTCTACCTAGCTGTGCTATTCTCCTTTAATTTATAAAATATTACAGTTAATATATGTATATCAAGCAGGTAATTCTCCCTTCATTTCTAAATAAACTCACGCATGAGGAAATGAGGATGTCTGCAATATAACAAGCATACATAAACTAGTTTGAATGGTCTGTGTGCATCATGCTGAATATGGAGTGAACTGTCTGAGGTGAGACAGAAAATTGTAAGAAAGAATGAACATCATCCTAGCTACAATTCCATCTCCAGGCACCTTAACGTTCCAGTTTAAAGTTACTGCTCCTTTAAATTCTAAATAGAGTAACATGGGCCTGTAATATCAATAGTGAAACAAGGAACTGTGGAAACTTGGTTTTGTCAACCTCAGACTTATTTTGCAGTAAATCAATGTTTTTTAGGGCCATTTGAGTTATTTGAAAAAAAGTGCAAATATGGACTTTTTTTTACCCACAATACATCTTGATCTGCTATAGTTGTTTTCACTGCAAATCTCTGTGCCTAATTCTAGAGGAACAAAAATTAAAAAAATGATGGCCTAAATAGGCCACCCTCCATCCAAACCAGCACCCCCTGCTAAGCTCAAATATGCCCTAAACCTTGACTAGTTACCAACAAAGCCTGTCCTTCATGGGGTCCAGGCTAAGCCTCTTAGAAAGTTGAGGCCTCTGTCAGGACTTCACCCTTTACTTCTGGATTGGCGGATACATTAAAAGAGAAGGAAAGGTAAAAACTAAGTAAGCCTAATCAGAAAGGTCCACTTAAATATACAAGTAAACCCTCAAAGTAGTTCTGCTCTGAGTCCTCTGTCAAAAGAAACACTGCATTTTCCTTCTATTGTGTAAACATGGGCTTCTGTATCAGACTTCCTGCCTTCAGCTTAAACCTCCTTGCCCCAGGCGTGAGCATGCTCAGTTTGCTTCTCTTCCTCTCCCCTCCCTTCTCTGCTGTAATCTGAGCCCAGAGCTATAAGTGAGCAGGGAGAGACTCAGACAGGAATTTCTGTCACACCAAGCTAATACTGCAACTGCTATCCTAAACAAACAGAGAGCTTCTAGAACATTTTGGTAAAACATTCTACAGAATAAATATAGCATTCTAGCTTGCACTATTGCAGCTAATCTATTGGCAATAAAATGCCTCCGTAGCTTTCCTTCTCCTTTAAAGAGAAGGAAAGCCTTCTGACAATCCCACAGATGAACAGCAGCTGGGCTGTCGGACACCACCTTTTGTGGCTTCTGGTCCTCTTTACTGCAATCTTCACTATGAGCGCAATGCACTGCCCATATGGACTTGGCTTCAGCTGCACATGCTCCATGTCAGCGATTGTAGTAAAAAGGACTCAGAGCGACACAAGATGTCTCCTGCCAACCCAGATGCTGTACTCTGGTGTTTTTCAGAGATACTGGCAGAGTACCCGCCAAAATGGAGAGTCACAGAACTTATTCAGATTTTATAAACTGATTCAGAAGTAATATTGTGAACTTCAGTAGAGTGGGAAATGGTGTACTAAAATCCTGCTTAAAAGAAAACTGCAGCTTGAAAATGCTTTCTGAAAATAAGGTGTCCATCCATTGCAGTTAAATTGCAACTTCCGCCAGAACTTACTTGCCATCTACATTTTTCAAATAGATTTTGGATTACACAATGTATGAAGTTGTATAGGATAATGAGGTCAAATGCGGCACGCACACCTTAAATTTGCCATTTATTTTACACAGCTTTGTTCACCATTTTTTCCCCACAGTCTTTCATTTTTCACAGTAGGATAAATAGTTTGCTTTCAATCTCGCCTGACCTGACCTTCAGGCTGGATTTTTTAGATGTTTTTGAGCCTCATGCCTATGGCCCACAGCCACACAGCATTTTCAGCCAGCAAAGAATTACCCGAATTTTGAGAGGCTTTAAGAGAGCTTCTCTGCTGGACTGGTAGAGAATGCACCCAATGTTGCAGACATTGGCCTAAGAATATTTGCCTAACTAAAGATGCCCAAGCAGGCCCAGACTATGTCAAGCAGTTTGGGCTATTTTGACCACATTGCTTGATGATCTGGCCTGGGCATGTACGGCCTGCTACATTACATTATCTGCTCTTTCTACACTCTCTGCCTTAAGCTCCCCATAGACGCAAAGATTTCTGTTGCCGAACAACCGATTTTAGCGAAGCCAATCCTTTGAAATTATCGTGCGGATAGTGGGATTCGAACGATCGAACATCTTACGATTTTTTGGCCGACATCTGTCAGGAAATTGATCAGCCAGGTTAAAAAATCTTTGTCGGTCCCAGTGCAATCTATCTATGTTTGCAGGGCCAAGCAGGCAACTACCCATTGTTTTGCTGGCAAATTGGTCTTTTTAGTTGATGGACAATTCGTATGATCGTGCGATCGTTCCGAGATAATCGTGGTCTCACGATGATGATCGGATCTTTTAAAAATCTCAACATCTATGGCCAGCTTTACTCTCCTGGAGAGTCTATTATAGATCTAACCTGTTTTAGCTAAACATTAAAGGTGCTGTGGCTTTTCTTGCCCTTGGTGTACCCAGGCTCAATGAGAACACCCAGTAGGTAAGTAGGTAAGGTGGAAGGTGGCCATATAAATCGGGTTACCACTCCTGTATTTTTAGTTTTTCCCAATTTTTTACATTGACATCATCAGACAACAATGTCGGTAAACTACAGGCCAGGTAGAAAGCCTGCATAGTGTGTAAGTACCCCTCATAGGGAGGGAATCCATGAT